>NC_140503.1:200345033-200912533 GCF_964339955.1 Pipistrellus hanaki | reverse complement strand
TCTTTTTTAGTCTGAGAGTGTGTTTGTGGAGTCTGAGAGCTTGTTGGGAGGGACAGGGTTAGGAATAGTGTATCCCTGCCATGCGGGTGCTTTCCCTGCAGGCCCGAGAGGGCTGTCCCTGCTGCAGAGGCCAATGTGTGCACCTGCCCATTTGCTCAAATACTGCTGACACTGTTGTGCATCCTTCAAACAGTAAAATCTCATTTCAAAACAATTTTGTTTTCATATAATGAGTAGTTAAATTATATACCTGCCGGAAACTACTTATGCTAACATTTTAGGTCACAGGAAGCCAAAAAATAAAGCAAATCAATTAATAATGTCAGAGTGACATGTTACAAATTATTATAATAGCTCCAAAGAAAATGGTCATTTTGAACCTTTTCAGATGTTAAACTAAGCATGAGCTAGTTTCCCCCCACATATATTGCCACATGATTACTTATTTAAAATCAACATGTCTACCAAAAGGGACATTTTATTTTTAAGGTAAAATAAGTGAAGCTATATAAGTTTAGTAAAGTCCAAGCTCTATTTAAGCTTATTAGAAAATGAAATATAGACCAGTGTGAAGTTGCTGTATTTTTGGGACACAGAGTAGTTTTGAATAGAATTTTACGTTCAGAATCTAAATTTAGCCTTTCTCACCATGATATCAAGTCTTACACTTATAATTGGTATTAGAGGCCCAGTGCATGAAATCCGTGCCCTCAGGGGTCCCTCAACTTGGCCTGTACCCTCTTGCAGTCTGGGAGCCCTCGGGGGATGTCTAACTGATGTCTTAGGCCCCATCTCTGGGGAAACAGGCCTAAGCTATTAGTTGGACATCCTTAGCACTGCTGCAGAGGTGGGAGGGGCTCCCACCACCACTGCTGTGCTCACCAGCTGTGAGCCGGCTCCTGGCTGAGTGGTGCTCCCCCTGTGGGAGCACACTGACCACCAGGAAGCAGCTCCTGCATTGAGCATCTGCCCCCTGGTGGTCAGTGCATATCATAGCAACCAGCCTTTCCACCATTTGGTCAATTTTCATATTAGCCTTTTATTATATAGGATGATTCCTTTTAAAAATCTCATTTGCTTCATCTGGATGTTTATCCCAAAATTACATAAATGCGTGCTTCCTAAAATATATTTTATAAATAAGAGACCATTTTATAATCAGGTATATAGAGAAATGCTTTTGACATGCTTTTTTTGTTATTTGCGATAGGTTTGCATGTCTCACAATTATGATTTTCAGGAGGAAGAATATACTTGCTGTTTATGTTGTGTTTTGTTTGTTCTTTTAGGTCACCAGTCATTTATGGCTCCTT
Source organism: Pipistrellus hanaki (assembly GCF_964339955.1). NCBI lineage: Eukaryota > Metazoa > Chordata > Mammalia > Chiroptera > Vespertilionidae > Pipistrellus > Pipistrellus hanaki. The sequence continues at coordinate 200,911,220 of NC_140503.1, read as the reverse complement.
CTTGCAGCGTCTTGCACTGTCCAGCCACTTGCACCTGTAGCAACAATATCGTAGACTGCCGTGGGAAAGGTCTTGCGGAGATCCCCACGAATCTGCCTGAGACCATCACAGAAATGTATGTGACCTGAAACTCCCTCACAACCTTCCCTCCCCAGGGACCCAGACCCTGACTTTCCTTAGGAGAGTCTGGGTTTATCAAAGGCAGATCTGATCAATTAGCTTAGACAAATGTTCCTTTCAGAATGGTATTGACCCTCACTCTGTTTAATTAAGTATCTTGTCGAAGTGGCTGAGATTTGTCTTTTTTAAACACAGGGAGAAAGAAAAGGAATGTGTTTTAAGGAGAAATAGTGTGTTTCCTTCCCTTGAGAAGGGGTTATTGGGCTATTTAGGGAAAATAATTAGGGATTTACTAGTCTGACCGTGTGGGTCTGCCCTAGTTTGTTTTGAGCCCTGAGTGGAGGGAAATAAGACAGCTGGGGTAATAAATTACAGAAACAGGATGGCTGGATGGTGTTCAGCCTCTTCAAAAAGAGCTCACATTTTAAAAAGCAATTTAGCTGTCGTGTGTGAACTATTGTGTAATCCACCACAAAGTATAAAAAGGGGCAATAATATAAGTCAAAAATATAAGATTCTTAAGTTAGAGAGCATTTGAGCCTACTTGAGTTGATGTTAAAGCCATCAGAAGTTAAGTCCCTTGACAAAGTAGTTCAGACCTGTAGGTACACAGCTGCAGTGAGCATTTGTCCCTGCCAAACAAAGGTCATGTGCAGGAAGCAAGGCTACGTGTGATGTCAGAGGGGCTGCTTTAGCCTTGGTATTCACTCACTAAGAAAGCACCTCTTAACCACCTGGGGTCATATTATTGTTTTAGAAGCCAGTTCTAAATTTTAACTAAACAAATAGCACTGGGCATTTTTGGCTGAAATAATAAAGTAGGACAACTTCTTGTAATAAATCTACATTGTAGGCACAAAAATTTTGAGTTATTTTTCAGAAACTATTTATTTATTAAATCATTGTCATTCTTTAATAATTTATTGGGATAACATTGATTAACAATGTTATATAAATTTCAGGTGGACAACTTTATAACAAAACATCTCTATTCTCTATCGTGTGTTCACCACCAGAAGTCTAGACTCCTTCCTTTTGTTCCTTTAATTTTTTGCCAATTCACTCTTCTAATTTATTTATGTGAGAATAAACTTAGTTTACAAGACCCACCATCACTATTTTAAAGTATATAGTGTGTGCCTAAACATGTGCTTGCAGCCTTGCTGTCTTAGGGAACTCTGGAATTTATGGAGATTTGACCCAGACATGGAATAATGAAGGCACATATTATCCCTATCCTATATCTGATTGATGGGACACTGCCTTGCATAGAAGACATATGTATAGTGTTTTTAGCTAAAACTGGAAAGGAGAAGAATATGTGGTTTTTGAAGAGGTGGGTGACATCACCCAAACAGCAGGAGCCTAGGGCAGCTCTGTGTTGGAGTAATCAAATGCCAAAAAACCTTGACCATCATTTTTCTTTTTTAATTCTATTTTGTGCTTGCATCTATCATTAGACACTTCTGGTATTTGCTTTAAAATTATTTGTTAAGCTATTGAAGGGAAATAGTCTTTTAAAGTCAGAATTGAAATAGCTTGGAGAAGGAAGAATAGAAAGAGACTAACATTTGTCCAATACCCACAATGTTGGATATTATACCCACATTATATCAATTTTCTCATTGCTCTTGTGGGGTGTATTTGGAAAAACTAGTGCAGAGGCAAATGTTAGGTAAAGGTTGGTGGTTTCCTCCCAAAGGCCTCATTATCCTGATGATTTTACCATGACCCCATTTGTGCCCTTCCCTTTGTAGGTTAGAAATCGAATTTTGACTGCACCTATTCATTCCATGTTGTAATTACATGTATATTTGTGCACTTGTTCCTTTTCACTACTAAAGTCAAGGTTCTAATGAAGACAGGAACTAATTCTAGTCTAATCTCCACATATAATAGTCCTCCTCCTTCCTAAGATATAATACTCACTCCAGTCTTCTTACAGATGTCTTAGGCATCTTCCTCTAAGGGTGCATTCTCTCCACAAGGAAGCCATGAACACTTGCCTCACAGGCCTAAAGGCTGCCAACCTCATTTGAAAAAGTTGGGGCTCAAAACAGTTAGGAAATCTTGTAAAACAGAAATCCTTCCATTGCTAAATGGCTAACCTGGCCTCCATCTTAAGTTTATTTGCTCCCTAGCCCATGTCCCTTTCTTTATCCAGCTGCCAAAGGAAGGTAGGCATGACTCAGCTTATTGGGACAGTATACAGGGCAGTCATTGAAAAAATCAGGAGAGACTAACTGATTACTCAGAAAAAAAAACAGGACATTAAAAACTTTAAGAAACACATCAATAGAACACGGAAGAGGCTTAGGGAAGGCATGCAGGTACAGGGATACTTGCAGAATTGAGGGCTGTCTCAAACTGCTTCATGCCTAGAACTGCTGTAATGTCATTGTCTTGTTCTACGTTAAGCATTCTCACTCCCTCTGACTTTCCTTGGCACAGAACTTCTCTTGTTTTAATTTGATATTTTGAATCATGTCACACTATTCTATTAGACTGCAAGCTTCAGGGGGAGGGGCGGGGCCATGTTTCTCTCCTCACCATTTCTGCCCCACCACTTAGCATCATGTGGGTAGGGAGAACAGTGCTGGGAAACCCAGCTGGATACATCCCAACTCCCTGTATGACAAAGGAATTTGGACTAATGAAGACAGAAAGGGAAAATAGAATATGGAATATAAGGTGAAATTAGGTTTAAGAGAAAGAAGCTGTTGCTAGTCCTTTGCTCCATTGATCTCTGCTTATGGAAATCTAGTTTTCATTCAGATGGAAGGCCCATGTCTGAACCGGCCTGTGGCAACAAATCATTAATTGCAAATTGATTTGGTGTATATCAAATCCTCAGAATTAATTTCTTAAATCACATTTTGAGGTATAAAATTACAAATACAATGTGATGGATGGCTATAAAGGAGACATTTAGTCCTCTTCAATCCGGTTATAGATTTTCTGTGGCATGTCACCTGTTCCAAGCATTATACAGAAAGTCCATACATCATGGGGAATAGTTAGTAAGAACATAAGTTGTAATAATTTAGAATGTCTCCGTGACTCTTGATATCTACTGGCTTTACTCTTGGTTGCCTTTCTTAGGGCTCAGAAGCCAGGAGCCCTACACTTCTGTGTTGCTGCTGCTGCTGTTGTTGGTTTGAGAGAAAAGATGGTCAGGGAAGAGTTCAAATCATGGGACGGGGGAGAATGTAGCAATGTTGTCAGAACATTAAGTGTTGTTTCAACATTTTCTGAGATGGATTGCAAATTCTCAGAGACTAGAACTGTCTTCAGACATGCCATTCAAATAGATATGATGGAAACTCATTTTCCTGTGTACCCTCACTGGACTACTCTTATTCCGTCAGTAATAAACACGGCTGAGAAGGAGTCACAATGATGGAGCGGATACGAGTGAGGTTTGGGAGTCCTTTTGTCCTTTTACTAGTAGTTTCTTCTGGGCCACAGGGATGCATATATATAAAGAAGTGGCAGTAAGAATAATTCATGAATGATATATCTGATCACAGCCTCCATTTGTGATACTAAATATAACTTTTAAAATGTACATTTATTTCTTCATTTTTGTTTTTGTTTTTTTGTTTTGTTTTGTTTAGACAAGTTTACCATATACTTTTAACCACTTCTGCATGCTATTGCTAACCTGGCTCCTTCCAAAATTTTGAACTCTTAATTCTTTAAAAGTCTATATACTAATATATATATATATATATATATATATATATATATATATATATATATATTTGTAATCCCTTTCACCCTCTTCACATCTCCCCCCAGAGTGCCGACTTTGTATTCAGCATTGCTCAATTCCAGCCTTCAAAATGTTTAACCTGCAGAGAATTGAAGTTTTAGACAGATAGAAATTTTTAAACTATATGATAAGTCAAAAAAAGGCATGTGCACAGGGAACACAGAGAAAGGAGCCCCTGGGTTTGCCTGGGAGAATCAGGGAATCTTCTTTCTGAAACAGAGAAATGGAGGGCTTTTTAGACAGGAAAGAACATGTGCAAAGTCCCAATCAAAGTGAGAGGAGTATGTATTTGAGAAATTAAGAGTTTTAAGATGCTAGAACATAAAGCAGAAGTCTAGTCTTGCAGAAACGCCTGTCTGGATGACAATAGGATACAAGAAAGTGTGGAGCAGGGTAGTAGCATGGTAGATGTATTAGAAAAATCTACTCCGTGGATTGGAGAGTGGTTTGGAGGGAAGGAGCCCAGTAATAATGTGATAACAACAGCCTGTCTATGGAATGATGAAGGCCACGTAGCAGCAGGCAGTGATGGAGGAAACTCCAAGAAGTGGCCTTTGTGCTGTCTGGTAGTTTCCTAAAATCATCTACAGGAAAAAGTGGGTACTGTCAGATGTAAAATAAGACTGGGTAGCTGAAACAGGTTTGGCTCAGTGGATAGAGCGTCAGACTGCGGACTGAAGGGTCCCGGGTTTTATTCCGGTCAAGAGTATGTACCTTGGTTGCAGGCATATCTCCAGTGGGGGGTGTGCAAGAGGCAGCTGATTGATGATCTCTCATTGATGTTTCTAACTCTATCTCTCTCCCTGCCTCTCTGTAAAAAAATAATAAGTTATAACAAAGACTTCCCTAAAAAAAAAAAAAAAAAAAAAAAAAAAAGACTGGGTAGACTTCAGCATAAAAATAAAGGCAGCTGAAGTATAGTCAAAGTATTATTCATTCTCAGACTAATGAAAGTCTTTTATTTTTTAGGAATTAAACTCTAGATTTATATTATATAATCAGCTGGGAAGATTAAGTTGAAAATGTATGTAGTAGTTCAAATTCCATTAGCAATTATGGTGCCATCTGACTTTAGGAGAAAAATAATGGGTAACTTGGATAATAACTCAGGGTGGGGAGAATGCAAACTGCTACCCACTCATTGAGTAATATTATCAAATAAGTGACATATAAAGATAATTTGCATAATATTTAAAAACTAAAATCACTACCACATGGGGGACTTTGTTCAGTGCCTGATTCATGGTAAGTGTTCACGAGGTATTAGTTATTATTTTTAATTAAATATCTCTTTATTGAATTCAGAGAAAGGAAGGGAGAAGGAGAGAGAGATTGAAATATCAGTAATGGGAGAGAATCATTGATCAGCTGCCTCCTGCACCCCTGTATTGGGGATCGAGCCCACAGCCCAGGCATGTGACCTTGACTGTAATAAAACCTGCCACCACTCTATCCACTAAGCCAGTGGTCGGCAAACTGCAGCTTGTGAACCACATGCGGCTTGCGAGCTGTGGTTTGCCACTCTGTTGACTAATGAGTTTGCCGACCACTGCACTGAGCCAAACCAGCTAGGGAAGGTTTGAGTTATTATTGAAAAACAAAGCAACAGAAATTCTGTTTTTCTTTCCTGGATTGCTTAAAAAAAAAAAAAATATGTAGAAAACAGTGTTATTGGCATTATGTATCTATACTCTGTCCCCCTGAAATCAATGAGCAATATGCCTCTACATTTCTCTCTAAACCAAATCAGGTGTTGTGTGCATTGACTGTATCTGTGTGTTTGAATATGCATCCATAGAAGTGCATGCAGAAACATGTTAACACTCGAAGGGTCACTGCCTGAAATATGAGTTCAATAGGAACACACACTCATTTTTGTCTAGCTTTACAGGCCTAAAGACCAAATGGAAAAAAGAATTAATTCTATGAAAACATCAATTGAGTTTACACTCAGGGGAATATACCCTAGAATGATGTCACGAGAAATAAAATCAGATTAAGGAAATGGACAATTTTCAGCAATAAGTCCTGCCAGGCAAGGACGGGGTGGCTAATAATTAGTGTGGGCACAGTCCTAATGCAAAAACGTTAGTGTATGCAGAGTCGGTCCCTCTGGGGCCAATATTCATTCAGCTGCTGAAATATTTATTAAACTTACAAAGTTCTGGAGACTGCAATTACATAACAGAAAGAATATTGGGGTTTAAGAGAATCCTGGGCCATTTCCTGTGGGGACCGATGAAGGATTTCAATGGCATTTACTACTAACGTAGAAGCAACATTCCAGAAATAGAAAGTCCCCACTTTAGAAATATTATGTAAGAGGTAAGAGAATCCCTAACCTCAAAGAAACATCCCTGCTTCCTCTTTTTCAAATGCCGGCTGATGTTCCTTAGTCTGAGGAGGTTTGGCCACACTGGGCAACCCCAGATTCAGAAGCTGGAGTCATTCCACACCCTCCTTTACCCCATCCCATCTATATTCTGTGCTCTGGCAGCTGCTTTTGCCATTTACATTAAAAGCAGATGGGGAAGTTGCGAAGAACTGTCAGTTTTATTGCCATGCATAATCAGCATCTGGGCTGTGTATGTTACAGATACCATCAATCCAATCTCATACTTTACTGGTGCTGTAAAACTTTTTGAGGTTTTTTAAAATATGTTTTCCTTTACTTAAGAGAGAGGAAAGAAGAGGGAGAGATAGAAACATCAACGATGAGCGAGAACCATTGATCAGCTGCCTCCTGCACACCCCCTTCTGGGGATGGAGCCAGCAACTCAGGTATGTGCCTTGACTGGTAATCAAACTTCAACTTCCTAGTTCATAGATCAATGCTCAACCACTGAGCCACATTGCCAGTTAAAACTATTTTAGTTTCTAAGATATATGTTAAACATGTTTATAATGGAAATCACAACTATGTATTTATGCATATATGTATATATATATATATATTAACCTCCATAAGAATGATGTATGTGTATATGTGTTTAATAGATAGTTACTGAGTTATCTGCAAATCTGTATTGCTTATTTGTTTAAAAGCATGTTTTAGAACCATATGTATTTACTTTATATTAGAGATCAAATCATGTACCACATTTATTCAATTATATAATTATGTGTATGTATATATGTGTGTCACTAAAATATATTATAGGCATTATGTAATGCTAAGTATCATATGTGTGGCTATGCATATTCTCATATTTTTATTCTTTTCCCCATTTTTTGTGCAAGAAGAAAAAAACATACCATGTATTTTCTTCTACATCTCATTATTTACCAACATCTTTAGGGTAGGTTTTACTTTCCTCATTTTTCAGAAGGAGAAACTGAGACAGAGAAGCGAAGTAACTTTGCAAGGTCCAGAAAGCAAATGGTGACAAAAATATAATGTAATCTCATTCTCCATAAGCTTCTAATCACTAAGCCACACATGGTTGTCTGTGTGTATAGACAGATACACAACATTAATGTTTCTTGGAGAGAGAGCTACTCCAGTGTTGGCATGTAGATGTTATTTTGTATGGTTTCTCAAAATAATCTAGTTTGAAGATGTTGAGACTAATTCCTGTGAATTGAACAGTGAGTTGAAAGTGTCTTCACATCATTATCTATCTTCTATATGGCTTCAGAACTAGTTTGAACTTTTTAATTGCCCAGCTACACTGCGCTGCATACTCTACTGATATAAGATTCATTTTTTCATTTTCTATCATCTGAATTAGGCAGTAGAAGATGATATATATGGGTTGCAGATTATATATATTTGGGAACTCTAAAAGTATGAATACATATTTTATTCATATAAAAATCAGTAATTAATGATAAGAAAAAATGTTTATGAGGGGGAAGGAAAGGTCTTTACTGGATAAATTATTTTTAACTTTTGGATTGGAGCAATTAAAAAACTGTCTCCATTTTTTGTATCTCATTAAACTTCTAAGAAAAGCTCCTTTATGGGTTTGATGAAGTGGTAGCAGCAATTTGCTTTTACATAAAACAGATAGATGATAGATGGATAGATAGATGTGGGAACACATACACAGTGATGAAATGTTTTAGAATTGTTCACATATATTCTGTGGCGAAAAAGGAAAATGGTAAGGTACTGTCTACTTTTATACATTTAAAAAAAGGTTTTCTTACACTATGTGATTTATAGAATTTCCTCCCTCCCTTATTTAGTTTTCTAAATTTATTTTTACCTTGCAATTCCAAATACTGAAGTTTCTTTCTACGAAGGACTAGCATTTGGAAGACTCTTAATTATGATGGATTTTATTCAAAGCATGAAAAATATATCTTAGCCATATCTCTTTGTATAACTCTGATTTTTTAAATTTGATTCTTCATGTAACAATGGATTCATATTTGCACCTTATAAAATTCAGCAGGTTTTATGCTATTTAAATAGAAGATTAGAGGATAGCAGAGATAAAAAATGTACATTTCATTTGCTTTTTTAACCCTTCACCTAAAAAGTCAATATTTTTCTTATGGATTTTTTTTTATAATTTGGTTTAAATATTTTCCCCTCTATTTTGTAGAGTAAGGATGCCATTTGGGATATGTGTGGTTTGTATTTTATAAAATATATTCTGGTTTTCTTATTTTCAAGAACTTGTAATTTATGAAAATTAGTTATATGAGCTTGTTTTACATAGTGTTAAATGAAACCTACTAGTCACTAAGGCTTTTTAAATTTTTCTTATCATATCATAATCTTTTGAGCAAATTTTTAACAAAGTTAAATGTTTCATTGGTCTGAATGAAATGTTTCATTGCATTTGAAGAAATACTATAATCTATAATATGCCAACTATGGCTTTCTTTTAACTTTATTTTTATTGATTACATTTTAAACTTCTTAAAATTTAACTGTAAGAATGTATTTTAGCAAAACAAAAAAGGGGGGGGAGGTCTCTAAACCATCAATTTGTAATGTTCTAATCTATAATGTAACAGGGAAATTATTTAAATGCCCTTTGTTATATTTAGAACTTTTGAGAAAAATTTACCTTGTTAGGACTTAAATAAGTAATTGAGGTGCCAAATCCACATTTTCTTCATAAAGTTTATTTCTTATCTCCTGGGGGTAAATCTGCCTACTAACAGCCAATAACTTGGTGGAAGAGAAATAAGTAAAAAAAATGGAATGCAGGGAGGTAAAAGCCCTGGTGAAGAGAATGCCATCAGGTAGATCAAGAAAGATGCCGCCAACCATATCTGAGAAAATAAAGTAAAGCTTCCAAAGGTGGCCATGTTTCAGTTGCCTTATAATGACTGAACAGTACAATGAATGAAGATGTAAAAGTGTTACTAACCTAAATGACTAATAACTGGAAATGACATGGGAAAACATTTTGATAATTGAATATTAAAAGACATTAAAATAATGTCTTCCAAAATTTTTAATGATATAAGAAAACATGTGTGATATGGTATTTTTTATAAAGGATACAACTCCAATTCTTTCTATACAAATACTTTAATTATAGAAAATAATAAATATGCATGCATAAGAAATAAACTCACCAATTTTAATAGTGCATTATAAGCAATTTAAATTTTATTCCTTACATATTTCATAAGTTAACTTGAATTTACCTTTAATGTGAACAGAATTCCTTCTGTTTTTAGAGAAAGAATTATGGCTAATGGTTCAGGTGATAGAGACTGAATTTTTCCTTTTTTTTGTAAGAAAGAAAAGACAGAAACTTGAGGAATAGCTCAATGTGGAGAGGTTAGAAACAAAGCGATAAGGTGAGAAAAAGAAAAGTAGAGTGAGAACCAGGTTAATGTGGTGTCACATGCAAAGAAAGAAGGATTGTTACCAATATCGAAGCCACATTGAGTTCAAGGGCAATGAGGATGGAGATGCCTCAAAAGGGCTCTGGAATCAGCAAAGACCAATACTTAATCACTGTTACTAAATCTCCTAGGGATCTTTTATTTGTTTTTAATTGATGTTCATTAATCAATAGCATATACTAGTATATTAAAGTATTACTGGCATTCAATAAAAATGAACCAATGTAGATGACACATTTAATCATTATATATACTCTCATTTTAAATATATAAGTAGATATAACATCTATTTGTAAGTACATATATTTTTAATCTAAGCATGAAAGTGGAGCCAAGCCAGGTATTTCAGCAGAGGGATTTAATATGAGGAATGAAATTAACAGTCCTAGAGGATGACACAGAAATTAGGAGGCTGTCCACCCCCAGGGCTACAATGACCTAAGAAGAAAGTGAGGTTGTACTGAGTCAGGAAGTGTCCCCAGCCAGAGATGAAGTTAGGAAGGGGAGGAGAGGATTGCTGAGAACCTCCCCTGAGGGGAGAATATCCTGGTTTCTCCCCTCCTCCTACCTCAGTCTCCAACCTGTGCCCCTTATTGGCCAAGTCACACAAAAGCAGTAGGCAAAAAGTTCCCAGAAGTCAGCTTTCTTGGACATAGTGTAGAAGAAAAAGGGGAAGGGGACTGGGAATGTTTAATAGGATATTTATATGGATAGACATGAGGCTGAGCGGCACCATTTTTGATGGACTAAAATATTTACAAAAACACTTAAAATATATATATATATATATATTTCTTTTTCTTTCATAACCAGGTGGGTAGAATCTTGTCTTTCTCTGATAGCAGAACCATAGAGTAGAAAATATGAGAGTTATTTTCAACTGTTTGATTTTAGTGCATCATAAAAATACTTCAGTTGTGTTTAATGCACTTTGCTGCAGTGCTTTCCACATGAAATATTCACATAATGAATCAGAACCCAGACAGTCTTACTGAAAATGCCTGTAGTACTTATGGATTTAGAATTTAAGATTTTGCTTCATAAGAAGCTTCAAAATTAATTTTCTGAGCATAACAATTTTTTTTTCAATATGTAATACACTTTCTGTAGAGGACATAAAAGGTTTATACGATTTAATATTCTACAATAATTTCCTTTGTGGAAGAGTTATAATTATCTCCAAAACATGTTATGTATCTACCCAGTGTTACTACATATTCTTCTTACTGAAATAGGGTTATTAAAATGTACTTCCGAATTAATTCCCTACAGGTGCTTTCTCTTTGTACAAAGTCCAGTCTTAAATATTAATGGACATGTGATGCCTAAAACTTAGGATTTTTTTATTGTTCTTCTAATTGCCAAGTTTTTCTTTTTCCCAGTCTTGCTCAACATTTAGGTCACAGAACCATTAGTTATAATGGTCATTTTTTAGGAAAAAAGAAAGAAAATATTACTCATAAAGTACATCAACTTTTCTTCTTGACATGAATCAAGGGTTTGAATTAAACGTAGCTGAGAGCTCAGGTTCCCATTTAAAAATGAATTTTTTTATTGCAGACGTCTGGAACAGAACTCGATCAAGGTCATCCCTCCTGGAGCTTTCTCACCATATAAAAAGCTTAGAAGAATGTGAGTGAAAAATGTTCTGAAACGTGTAATTTTTAAAATTTTACGGGTCATGGCCATGCAAGGACATCCATCTAAGCATGAATCTAAGCATGAATATTTAGGTGTTAGCTTAATTAAGTGATGGGGCTGTTTAATGCTAGCTCTGTGGTATGTAATATTAATAGCTGGACTAGGTAATATTTTAAGGTTCTCTCTAATTTTACATATTTATTCACATGAGTGCAGTCAAATCTTAGATGTTCTATATTCAAAAATAAGACATGGCATCTTTTCTAAATAAGAAAATAGTAACTGATTTAAAAGAGTGACTTTTTAAAATGTAGGACCCTTCAGACGTTTTATGTTACAAATTATATACATGTATTGATAGGTGCAAAAATCAGCATACAAACTCGATAAAAAGCTTTCTCCTGCAGTAAATCTCGCTGCTGTTGTATTGAATATATCCTAACCCTATTTCTGATCTCAGTGACCTGAGCAATAACCAGATCTCTGAACTGGCACCAGACGCCTTCCAAGGACTGCGCTCCCTGAATTCACTGTGAGTATTGACCTCAACCCTGAAGGAAGGCACACTTACTCATGGCTCTGTCTTTTCATTTGGATTTTTAAAAATTACCCCTTTAAGTTTTTGCATTATGAATTATCAATTATTATTAGTCGTTAGTGAATCCCACTGTTTTCAATGAGGAGTGTTACCTGTCACTAAAATCAGTTTGTTTTAGCTCAGCCAGTGTGGCTCATCATCCTATGAGCCAGAAGGTTACAGTTTGATTCTGGCCAGGGCACATGCCTGAGTTGCAGTCTTGATCCCCAATAGCAGGAGGCAGCCAATTTATCTTTCTCTCCCTCTCTTTTCCTTTTTGAAATCAATTTCAATAAGTTAAAAAAAAATCAGCCAGTTTTAGGGTATGTATTTTAGGGCTTGATAATTTTGCTGTTTAGAGAGCAAGAATAAGAGCCCCCTTTTGGATCATTGTTGTTTCTAAAATGAAGGGGAAATGTTTATTTTGGAGTGCGCTGGTCAACGTCGTATTTATAACCCTGAAGCTACTAGATCTCTGGGGACAGCGTCAGTCCCCACTAGAAGAGTACTGGGTGGTGTCTCTCAGAGAACAGTGGAAGGTGTCCAGGGAGAGGCCCCTCAGCTCCCTGCTTTCTCACCTTCAGACTTCCCCGAAAGAACCAGCTTTAATCTCTAACAGTTCAAAGATAAGAACGGTTTTAATGTTAAAAGGACTTTCAGGGAGATAGCTAAAGTGGCTCTAAAATAAATAGGCAAAGCCTGTCATTCCTTTAAACTTGTAAAAATTTTCAGAACTTCATCAAGTAAAGTCACCTTTATTTCAAATTTTAACTTTAATGTTTGAAAACGGAGACTTGCGTGTATTTTCAATGAGTGGATGCTTAGAGAATGGTTCCTATTGATGTAGAGCTCTATGATTTCAGAAGTTCTTATTAGCCAATGAGAATTCCAAAATATAAATAATACACACCCAGAGTTTCTATAACTACACCCACTTGAATCAAGGGGAGAACGAAACAGGTGCAATCACCTGAGCACATGGGTCTTCAGATTGCTCTGCTGGTCTACTCAGAAAACTACATATTTAAAACAAGAAAACAAGGAACTATCACTTCAGCAGTGTCTGCTTAGGTTCTTTGTTTGTTTTGGGTGTTTGTTTGTTTGTTTTACTACAGAAAGTCCAAGGCTAGGGGAACAATTGTTAGCAGAAGATGTAAAGTGTAGTCATGTATTGCCCTCACGGTGGGCTGTCAGGTTCTAAAATAACGAAGTTTAATGTAAAACACAGTTAAATCACCCTAATTGTTCATAAAGTACCGTGTATGCTATTCTGGACAATAATGCCATCCAAAGTAAATACAGACAGCCTTCCAGCCAAAGGGGCAGAACAGAAGTCAAGTCCACATACCAATTCCTGGTCTTTCAAGTATTTGTGCCTCAAAGGTAATCATTACTAGCAAATGTCAACGAGATGTGGAGAGTTCTTACTAAGTCCCCCGTGCTTCAGCTTTTCCATCTCTGAAGTAGGATCAAGACAACTCCCCTGCTGGTTTTGTTAAAGCACAAAGAGAAGAATTCAAGAGATACCAGATATGGTCTTGACAGATTCTTCTGATACTTACAGATTTGTATGTTTCTGGATTTTAATTATTCCCGAGAATTTTTATACCCCCAATCCTCAAGCTATAGTGTTTTTCTTTTCCCAGTTCTTTTTTTTTTAATAACCCCTTGCAAAACATTATAGTTCACTTCTTCCAATTACCTCTCTTCACTAAGTCGCTCCCCAGTTCCACCGAGGTCTGCAATGAAGAGCTGTTGTATTTTGATTCTCATTTCTGGATTCACACTTCCTACAGTCTGTCCTTGGACTCCTGTTAACTCTGCCGCTCGGGACCTTGCATTTCACTCCTGGTTTTCAAGGAAAATGAAAATGGGAGTAACCTTTGCTTTCTCTTTACTGTCTTTAAACTTGTTGAGTGTTTTATTTCTCAGATATCCATTGTTTTTAATTTGTAACTATAGCTTTCAACATATCCTCTCTAATAAAAGAGAAACATGCAAATTGTCCATACCTTCACTATACCCACAAGCCATGCCCACCAGCCAATCAGGGAAAGTATGCAAATTAATCCAACCAAGATGGCTGTTAATTTGCAGATCCAGGCCAGAGGGAAGACTAAAGACAGCTTAGAAAGAAGCCAAACACTAGAAAAGGGAGTGAAATTGCAGAGAAGCAAGCAAGTGGGGCTGCAGAGAAGGGAAAGAAGCAGGCAGGGCAATGATGACCGCAGCAGGAAGCCTTATTGCAGGAATCTACCTGCAAGGGGCATGTAGTATTTAGATAATAAGGCCTGCCCTTAGCACCTTTTACATGATAGCCATCTTAATAGGTTTCTGGTTCATATATTTTTGTCTTGAGTAGGTATTCTGGCTTCCAACTGGACAGAATTCAGAGCCTGGGCACCAGTGTTGCTGCTCCTAGTACTTAGGTAGTGACCTGCCATCCTAGAGTGGAAACTCCAATGATGAAACTGAGTTTAGAATTCCCAGCCTTCCTTCTAGCAGCAGGTGCAGGAGCTGCCTTCAGATGTTCCTATTGTTCCAAAGAACTATAAAAACTTATCCATCAGCATAATTGTGCACTGTATATAGAGTGCCGAATATGTTATGTGTAAGAAAACTGTCATTCTTGGTCTTTGGATGGTATTACTCAAATCCCTCATGTATTTTTGTTCTTTTAAGAAGAATTAATTTTTACCTTTTAGTTTCTTTTCAACATTGAGCACATCACAGATTCCCACTGACCTTCTTGCACTTGATATCTTTGTGATGACACGTCTTTCCCTCATTTTTATAGATTTTGGCCCTATTTTCTGACTGCCAACCAAATTCTCATTCCTGGTCTTTGGATTTTTTATATCTTTGCTTCTTTTTATTCTTTATCATGTGGATCTTATTGTATGTAAGAAAAACATACCCATCACTTGTACTGCTATACCTTTTTGTGGAGAAATCTTATTATCCTATTTAGTATATCTTTAGTATAATAGTTTCAAGATTTTAGGTTCAAATACCTAATGCTGCCTACACAGATGAATTTCCTCCATCCTTGTCTATTCTCCTTTTTCTCCCATGAACCCAAATTGTCCCATTTATTTTTTAAAAAATGTCTTTTTAAATGTGGTATATGAAAAAACACACAATGATTTGCTGTAAAAATAAGTTTCACAATGCAAACATGACATAACTTCCCAGCTGTTCCTCTTTTGATTTGAGCCTATCTTTGAAGCAGAAGTCCAAAATAAACAACCTACCAAATTATTTGCCGATAAATTCTTATATGGGCCTCCCACTACTTCTATGCATTATATTTCCTCCTTTAATTTTCAATGGGTTCAAAATACAAAACTCCTTCAGTATTCAAATTATTCTTTTGAGTTGCTCTTTGAAGCCACACCTTATTCATCTTGTTCATATCAGTGCCTGGGACATGCAAAAATGATAAACATTAAAAAAAAAAAATAAGGGTTTGAGTAAATGAAATTGGGAACCACACTTAGAACCTAGCAGTGTTCTTGGCACACGGTAAGCGTGCAGTATCGATTGTTGAATGAACTGATTGAACAGTAGTGAGTTGAGTATCCTGAATTGATGCTGTGATCTGCTCCTTTGTGTTCCTAAAGCCTCTTTTCTTATTCTTTATTTTAAAACATTTGTATTTATTCTTGCTTTACCCTTTCTTAGTTCCCTTACCTCCTTGACCCTGACAATACAGGTTTATATCTTTTCTTCTTTTACTATTAAAATGATTTCTTCTGGAAATGATTTACCTTTAAAAATATATATTCTACAGAAATGAATTTTTGTTATGCTCTGTACCTTCAGTACAGGAGTTCATACAGATTTAAAGTCTCTTTCCACAATATAACACTCAGCTTTACTTATCTCCTTGAGAATTTTCTTCAATTTTGTAATATATCCCACCTCTCACTGACATCTTAAAAAAGAAGCTTTATCCTCACTCTTGTTTATCTCTTATATTGTTATTTTCTTCCTTTTCGAACAGAAATCATGTACTGCTGCCTACCAAACATATTAATTGTTTAGACTCTCATTTAAACTTTTTTTCATGTATTATGACATCCACTTATTTAATTTTGAAATAATTTTTGTTTGAAAGGGTTTTAAAATTTGTTTTTCTTTTTTACATTTATTTTTATCGTTGAAAGTATGTAGATGTCCCCTTCCCTCCACCCCCAACTTACCCGCTTCACCCCCTTAGCCCCTCCCACTCACAGGCCTTCATCACACTATTGTCTTGTCAAAACCACTTGCTTTTAGAATTATTTTTTTCCTCAGTTTCAAAAGTGATATATATTCATTATAGAAAATGTAAAAATTAAAAAGAAATGTATATATGTAAATTCAAGTCAACTCTGGATGGCAAACCATTTGCCATCCAAAAATAATTCACATTTTTTTCTGTGTGTGGATATAAATATTTATATATTTAAAAAAAATTAAAATTATATTGTAATTTACTAGTATTCTTTTATAGTATGCTTTGGGAAAATGTTATTAAATTTATTGGGTTGACATTATAATAAACTAATATAGGTTTGAAGCATACAGTTCTATGAGACATCACTCTACACTGCATTTTGTGATTACCACCCGAAGTCAAATCTCCTGCCATCTCCATATATTTGATCCACTTTACTCTTTACTACCTCCCACTCAGCCCCCTCTTTCTCTGTAACCTCCATGCTGTTGTTGTCTATGAATTTTTGTTTGTTTTTCTTATTTGTTAATTTCATTCCTTCAAGTTTATATCTGACATATGAGTGAAATCATATGATTCTTGACCATTTCCACATAATTTACTTCACTTAGCATGATATTCTCCAAGATCCATCCATATTGCCATAAATGACAGTATTTCATCTTTTTGTTTGGCTGAGTAGTATTCTATTGTATATATGTACCACATCTTCTTTACCTAATCATCTATTGAAGAACATCCCCTTTGCTTCCATATCATAGCCACCATGAATAATGCTGCAATGACCACCAGGGTACATATTATTTTTACAAAAAAAATGTAAAAAATATAACAAGTTAGCAGTGCACAGTTTTATGTAAAGGCAATAAAATTATGAATGGTGTTCATTTTGTTAATTTTTCTTCTTTTTCAGTGCTTTCCAAACTTTCTATCTTAAGCATCATCTGTGTGTAGAGTGCTTACTAACTTCTTATTTTCCTGAATACGTACTAGTACATACTAACTTGTTATATTGGTTTGGTGTCTGACTTTTTTTTCATTTAAATTATATTTTTTTTCAGTGTTCTCTATGGAAATAAAATCACAGAACTCCCGAAGAGTTTATTTGAAGGATTATTTTCCTTACAGCTACTGTAAGTACAATATTTGATTGTTTCTGACCTGTCAAACCAAATGTTATATATTCTCAGCCTGCTATTTCGTATTTTCATGGGGGCTTCAGAAAAATTCGACCCAAAATGACATAGTTTAATAAAATGGAAAACATTCTCCTAGTGCTAACATTGTTGATGGTTATTTATTTGAAGACACAACACTTTGAAATTGTCCCCAAACCTTTCTCTCCACACTGTCACGAATATACTAGAATGCATTTTATCTGCTCTGTCATTTAATGCTTTTACAATCCCTGCCCTTTGTGAAAATTCTCTGGTTTGATTTAACAATATTTGGAAGAGAGAAAAACCTAGTGATATATTTATCCACCTCTGTGCAAAGAATCTGCAAGAGTGACAAGCTGGAATAACATCGCCAGCACAAGGACAGTGTGCAAGGAGACCAGAACATAGCGGTGGCACTCAAACTAATCTTAGTAAGAGATTTCTCTGTAAATCCCTGGATTATGTCTTTAAAGACCACTCTGCTTAGACAATAGCTTGGTCTCTTTTGCCTCAAAAGAACCATTTACTGTACATATTTATAAGACTAAGACAACCCCAGGTGTTTTAATTAATGCTTATATAAAAAGGAAATTAAGGAAAAAATGCTATTATTAAGATTGGCCAGCTGCAGTGGATACAAAGATGAGAGTGATGTAATTACTTCTCTCAACTAGTTCCTAGTCAGTTTACTTTACAGTTTTTAAATGTATGATTTTACTTGTATGTGGAATCTAAAGAACAATATAAATAAACAGACAAAACAGAAACAGGTTCATAGATACAGGAAACAGACTGATGGTTGACAAAGCAGAGGGGGTTTGGGAGCTGGGTGGAAAAAGTAAAGGATTGAGTAGATTGGTAGTTACAAAATAGTCTTGGGGATATAAAGCACAGATAGGAAATGCAGTCAACATTATTATAATAATTATGTATGGTGCTAGTTAGGTACTGAAAATGGGGGGTGGGCATTTTATAAAGTATATGATTGTCTCACCACAATCATATACCTCAAACTGATATGAAATAATATTGAATGTAAATGGTAATTTAAAAAATTATAATAGAGAAGTCAATAACATAAAAATAATTTAATTTGGAATGTTATTTTTTTCAAAGAGCAGCTGAATGGACTAGTGTCTTATGGCTTTTATTTTTTTCTTTATGGTGCCCTTGACCGCAGAGGTTGGGTCTCACCTATCTACTGCATACTTCTACATCTAGACAATATGTGTAATCACTTTTTATTGAATAAATGTATAAGTACCACTAGATTTGGGCTTTCTTTCAACTGTGTGAGCCTTGCTTTATCCGACATAACTCCAAATCTTCAACCTGAGGTGCCTAAATTATTATAGTTAAAATGTCCATGTGGAGATGAAAAGAAATGTATTTCTCATTGGGTTTTTTTTTTTCCTCAATGACGGAAACTTGAAGGTAAGTCCAGGAGGTGCTACACTTTAATCCTACGACTATTTGATCAAACAGATTGTTGAATGCCAACAAGATAAACTGCCTTCGGGTAGATGCTTTCCAGGACCTGCACAACCTGAACCTTCTCTCCTTGTATGACAACAAGCTCCAGACCATCGCCAAGGGGACCTTCTCGCCTCTCCGGGCCATTCAGACCATGTATGTAAATTGTGGTTTGTATCATATTTGATGACCCTTGTTTTCACTCTAAACTGGGGAGTTGATTTGTTTGCAAGTCATGCCTAAAAGTGTTCTGTGTGTGTTTCCGAAAGGCATTTGGCCCAAAACCCCTTTATTTGTGACTGCCATCTCAAGTGGCTCGCGGATTATCTCCACACCAACCCCATCGAGACCAGCGGTGCCCGCTGCACCAGCCCCCGGCGTCTGGCAAACAAAAGAATCGGACAGATCAAAAGCAAGAAATTCCGTTGTTCAGGTAATTTCTGACCTCATGTGGCATGCCCCCTGTGTCACCAACTACAGTGGTTACGGGACACCCAGAGACAGCTGGTCTTTGGCTGAATTACCCAATGTTGTAGAATCATGTGTCGCTGTTTTTTATACCTAAAAGAAAAAGAAAAATAGAACTGTAAACACAATTCAGATAGCCCTCCTATGTGTACCATTTTTTAACACTAGATGAAGCAGAAGAAACAGGCTGCTGGCCCAGAGAAAAAGATGCATGGCCACTTCATACTGTATCCCCAGGGTCCGTACTGAACCGGGACCTCTTAGTTAACTCTCAGAGCCTTTGAAGCCTGTTAAGTCTCATGTTTGTTGTAGTATTCTCCATCGAGGAACCCCAGGTAATTAATCATGTTTTCATTGCTTCAGGAAATGAACTGAGACTTGCTCACATGATTTGCTCAGGCTCGGAAGTAGGGGGAAGTCTCCTGATCCCTTACTGGATACTGTCTTCTCATTTTGCACTCTCTTATTTTGAATAGGACTATAAGGATACATTTCCCCCCAAAAAAAATGCAACCTTTTAAAATGTTAGGAATATTACATTTATTGATAGAAAGCTAACTCTAGATGCATTGTATTAATATTAAATAGAAAGCTTACTGCATTGAAACTTGCTATTTGCTTTGGTCTAATCTTTTCTATTTTCTTATGATAAAACTAGAGGCCTGGTGCACAAATTTGGGCACAGGTGGGTCCAGCTGGCCCGCTCCAATTGGGGCCAATCAGGGGGAAAGGGACTCGGGAGGTTGGTGAGCTGAAACCTTCCCCCTCCCCTGGTCGAACTCCCTGTCAAGGGGACAATTTGCATGTTAGCGTTTTATTGTATAGGATACATTCTATATGTTTTGACTAGTATGCTACCCTACCCAGGCATAGTTCACATCTGGCAAGTTAATTCATACTAAAAGGCTAATATCCAGACAAAGCTGGTTGTTGCCCATGGTTCTAGATGTGTTTACTACTCACTGTACATTATTATACTTCAGCCCCTGCTGAAAATGTACATTTTCACCTAATTACCTGTAGTAACTTTAGTCCATTCTTAATCTAATATAACTCATATCTCTGCTTGCTGACATTCAGGTACGTCTATTTTTTGTCTCTTTTTTTTTTATTTAGCTAAAGAGCAGTATTTCATTCCAGGTAGGTTTTGCTCGGTAGTAGGACTAACTACAGACACCCTTTCCTCACCTTAAAAAATATAGCTTCTAAAACTTTGATATGCATGCTTTTGGAAGTACGGTGGGTGCTGTGTAGATAGATGTACTCTGCATAGATGTACTCTGCATAGATCATAGATCACTGTTACCCAAACACCTGACCTTTGCATGCAGCATCTGATGTTAAATATAGATATTATTAAGCACCCACCTTTTTTTCCCCTCTCCCTCACTTTGGAACATTACCTAAAATTTCTCACAGTAACTAAAATGTTTGAACCTATGGCCTTCTACTTAAACCATATTCTCTCCTTATATTGAATATCTGATCTTTCAACCTGTTTTTAAAATGTAGCTTGTCGAGCTGGTTTTAAAGACAGAGACTCCCTTGAATGGTCAAAGAGCTAGTTCCACGTGAAATCAGCTACCAACACACAGAATTGTGGTTTTCAGTCATGGGGTTTGCCTTTTTATTGTTCTTATACTAGACAACTGTTACTTTTTTGCTTGACTTTGCTCACTGTTGCTTCACTTTTTATGCAAAACCAGCAGCTTCCTGCTGACTGAAATGCACTTGCACTGTCTCTGTGACTTCACATCCTTGCACACCTGGGGTCACAGTTTAACTCCGCAAAAGCAACATTGGCAGCATCCTGAAAGCAAGTTCATGGGCGCTGAGTGCCTTGAATAATTTCGGCTGATGAATGAATGATGAAATGTGCTTGGAAAAGTAATTGAAATGTTTTACCACTACAATCCTAACAGAATCAAGGCTGAGGATTCTAGAACTAGCTCTTTGAAATATGTTCTTATTTTTTCCTTGCCTGCCAACTGTGTAAAATGCCTCCTGACTTTTTTTTTAATGCTTATATTAAAAAAATGTATGTTAAGTAGTGATTGATTGGCCATGTCCTGGGTATATTCTAGACTATAATGTATTTTAACATCTATAAATAAAAATATATTATGTAGTGTTAAAGTGCAAAAGCATATCTTTTTTTTTTTTAATAATTCTGGGTTTGGTCTCTCTTTTAAGGAGATAGGTATTGCTTGCCATTATTGATTATGGTTTGAATAATGTTATGCATTTAACAAATTTTGTTTTATTATTTTGAGCTTGAATGATTGATCATATTTTATATATTACACTGGGTGCATAAAAAGGAATATGTTGAATAGAGGTTGAATGGATTTCACTGGCAATCTTTAAAATTCATTATTTTTACCTAATTTTTAAGTAGAAAGTCATCTGAAAGCTATTACTTACCCAGAAAAAGTTATATTCTAAACACCTTTGGCATAAAACATTTTTATATTACTTAAATCCCCAAATTGTAGCAGTTACTATCATTTTGCCAAATTATTTAATCTATTATATTTTAATATACTTCATTACTTACTATTACACTAAATATATTTTAAATATTTATTTTATTACATAATATGTTATTTTAACCCAGGTATATGCCCTTGACCAGAATCAAAACTGGGACCCTTCAGTCCACAAGCCAACATTCTATCCACTGAGCCAAACCAGTGAGGGTTATTCTAAATATAATTCATTAAGAATTTATAAATTAATATGTCATTTTAGCAAATAAAGAACAAAAGTCAGTTTCAATAAATTCGGATACATTTTTGCCTTTAATTGACAGCAGCCAAAATAGGTTTTGGAGAATACTTTCTCTATCAGATATCACAACTTAATTGTCAATATCTGATCATTTAATTTGCATTATTTAAAATAATAATTTTAGAATTTAGAACTCAGAAGAATACTTTTTCCCAGCTTTTCATTAAAATTTGAGCTATAAAATAAGAACCACTGTCATTGTATTGAAGGTGGATTATCTTTATTTATTTTTATTTTTTAATATATTTTCATTGATTTTTTTTTTTAGAGAGAGGAAGAAAGAGGGATAGAGAGTTAGAAACATCAATGAGAGAGACACACTGATCAGCTGTCTCCTGCACACCCCCTACCGGGGATGTGCCTGCAACCAAGGTACATGCCCTTGACCAGAATCGACCCTGGGACCTTTCAGTCTGCAGTCTGACGCTCTGTGTACTGAGCCAAACTGGTTTCGGCAAAGGTGGATTATTTTTAATGTCAGATACCTATTGTACCTTTATTTAGACTTTGTTCCCAGTGTTTTTTATTTTAATTTTAAAACAAAAGCTTCAAACATAGTACAATGGATTTTCAATAAATGTCCTGGCATTCATTTCCAAGTGTAATGAAACTATTATAGTCAGCTTTGAAAACTTTTATCTGATTTCCTTTTAATTGAATGACATTATTTATAAATTGGAAAGGGCATTCAAAAGCATGGAAGCCACGATCTAAGGATTAATGCAAACGTGCTCATGATAGTTCTTGAAGCTTTCCATGATTCATTGCTCACTTAATTTCACGTGTTTACTTGCCTACCACTGTTCTACCTGGCATTCCTAAATATGACCGTGATAACTCAAAAGAAAATCTATCTTGCAGAGAATTCATCTTTTCAAGGAATTGACAAGGGCTTAATTTGTGCTATGCATCTTGGATGCCGTTGCTTTTCCTGCAAGATCCCTTTGCCTCCAAAAATTATTAGAAAAGTTTACAAAGCATGTGCCATTCCCCGATCATTGCCACAGTAAGAAAAGAAGAAAGAGAACTCAGTTAGTGGTATATATGCTCCTATTAACCTTAACAGGGATTACTGTCTTTTTTTCCTTCTTGGTGATTTTTAATTTTGCAGGAGTTCACCATTTGGGCTGTAAGTAAAAGCGTCTGATCTGAAACATACTCTCCTCCCTTTTCAATCCTGATGTACCTTCTAGTCTCAGTCTTTTGTGCCCTTTCTCCTCCCCTCCCCGCCCCCCGAAGAAGAAACCACAGATCTTTTGAGCTTCTCTGTTGTCCTTGTAGCTCACGTCCCATGTCCCACTTCTTCCTGGATATGGATCCCGAAAGCTGTTGATTCCGTCCTGCAACCCTGAGGAATGGGGGAGGTGGCCTTCTGTGTAGCCCCTTTGTGTTTCAAGGAACCTCAGTAGTAAGGCTGTCACTGTGGTCATAGACCTCCTGTGGGAGGACTGCATGTCACGTGCACAGCACAACACCTCCAGAACGTCTGTAGCTTCTCTCCTGCTTCCCTTCATCTTTCCTCTCCGTCTTACCCCTGGCCTAGTGGATGGTGTAGTGATGATGTAGCGAGATTTTCTGTTGTGCTTGATCTAACCATGTGGTTGCCAGGTATGAGTAAAACATGGTTCCGTCAAGCACCATGGAACGTCACGCAGCTTTCTACAGCATGGCAAGCTGCTGAGGCTTAAATCAGGATTGACTGTTCTCTCTTGATAAAATCAAAATGCAAAATAAAATAAAATAGAGGGCCTTGGAGGCATTTCTGAAGAGTATGTGAGAGGGAGAGAATAATCAAAGACCGTAGAAAAAATAAAAACCTGAGTACGTCTATTTGCCTGGAAAGCCCTAATTTTTAAAATGCTATATTAGGGAGATGTGGATGACTGGATGACAGTTTAAATTCTTGACTCTGAGGAAAAAAAAAATCTGTTTAACAATGAATGGCCATTGTGTGCTTAGCTGTCAAATAGGCTAGAATGGCTCAGAACCGGATCAGCAGACAGTACCGCTGTGAAAAGCTCATCTCTATTAATGTTTTCCTGTCCTGTGATTCTAGTTACTCTTTTTTTTTTCCAGCAAATTCCAAACCCTTGTTTTAACCCTCTCCTGACATCCATTGACCAAATTCTCCCAATTTGTCTCCCTGATGCATAATCTCTAGTTATCTTCCTTTTTTCCTCCTACAAATTAACAAGCATCCTGACCTTTAGACTCAGTGTCTTTTTTATTTTATTTTTCTTGGCTTGACTCCTCCATAGGTACAGAAGATTATCGATCAAAGTTAAGCGGGGACTGCTTTGCAGACTTGGCTTGCCCTGAAAAGTGCCGCTGCGAAGGGACCACGGTTGATTGCTCCAATCAAAAGCTTACCAAGATCCCAGACCACATTCCCCAGTACACTGCGGAACTGTAAGTTCCTCTCCCCCAGAACCCCAGACCACACTCCTAGTACACACTCCCAGTACACATACACTGCAGAACTGTAAGTCCCTTTTCTACAGAATTTAGGTTAGGATGGAGGAAACAAAAACATCAAAATAGTGGGATTTTTGTCTTTTCCTTTTATTCTCAATAATTACATTGATCTTTGTTAATACACATTTGTATAACATAATCCTCACCTGAGGATATGTTTATTGATTTTAGAGAGAGAGAGAGAGATGAAGTGAGACAGAAAAAGAGAGAAATATTGGTGTGTGAGAGAGAAACATCCACCAGTTGCCCCCTATATGAGCCATGCATGACCGGGGATCGAACCTGCAACTTAGGCCCTGCCTGGGAATCTACCCCATTTCCTTTTGGTATATGGGATGATACTCCAACTAACTGAGTCACCCAGCCAGAGCCAAGAATATTTTAGAGGCTATTTTACTTCTTCTTTCTGGCCCAAGATATAATTACAGAAATTAACTTACTTCCCAAAAATTCAGCTAGTACCTAGTAATACTACTAATCATAGTATTCACTTGATATTTAATTCTTAAGCATTATTTATGCCGAAACCCATTTCTAAACAATGCATAGATGTTTTGCATATTTAGCCTTTACAGCAACCATATAAAGTAGTTTGACTGTTCATTATGAATTGAAGAAGATAGTCCTTTTTTATCTGCTTTATTATCTCCCTGACTCATGGCTGGAAGGATTCAGTGATTATGAGGTATTAAAACACGAAGGGTAACATAGCGGGAAAAGCTGAAAAGACAGAGTGTGATCAGATTTATATATATATCGCCCTAACAAAGGGCCTGGCACACGCTTGTTGCTAAAATATGTTCGTGAATCATTTATAGGTACTACGCCGTGGACGTTTTGCCTTTACTGACTTTTCGAAGTGAGATGTTTAATGTTAGTGTTCTAAAAAACCCAGGAAAAGCCTGGTGAAATCTCGTCATTTTCTGCACATCGTAGCCATGTTTATATGTAGCACCATCTGCTATCTGTCATTATCCACTTTGCATAGTTGCTTGTCTTTCTGTGCATGCATAATCCTTTTGTCTTCAACAAGATTACGGCCCCTCAATGGCAGGAATTGCGTTTTATAGTCGATGTCCCACTGTGTCTATACTTGTGCCTGTTACTTAATGAAGTTTGAGCAATTGGAATAATTAAAAATAATGTAACGCTTTCAGAGAGTTGACAGAAACTAGCTCCCTGTGATGACAGGGGTGCTTTTGAATACCTGGTAGTTCATTAAGCTATTCCGGAGCTCCGGGACTTCTAGAAAGGCATGGAGACCTTGCAGCCAAAGCCCTGAATTCTATTTGTACAATCATGTTGGGAGCTGTGCTTATTGCCAATAAGACTACAAACAGTAAATCCAAATCCCATCTTCCAACATGAGAATATGTTAAGGAGGCTTACTTATCAATCAAGAACTGTATTAGAAGCAGCATCTAATTGTTCTTTTCCAAAAGGAGCTGTATATATCTTAAAAATTAATAATTTTTTTAAATTATACATTTAAAAATTAGCACCTAAAAGAAAATATTTTCAAACATATATACTATAATAAAAGAATTCTATGCAGAATGAATAAGGAATTCTTACAACTTAACCATAAAATTAAGAAATAAAAATATATATTATCCAATTAAAAAGTAGTCAATTACTTGTATGGACATTTCTCCAGAGAAGATATACAAATGGCCAATAAGCACATGAAAAAATGCTCAGTATCAGTAGACATTAGGGAAATACAAATCAAAAACCACAAAGCGGTAACACTTCATACCCACTAGAATGGCCATTAAAACAAATACAAAAAAATAACAGTAATAAGTGAGAGAAATAGGTCTCCTCATACATTGCTGCTTGGACTGTAAAATAATGCAGGCCC
The DNA here is from genome assembly GCF_964339955.1 of Pipistrellus hanaki. Lineage (NCBI taxonomy): Eukaryota > Metazoa > Chordata > Mammalia > Chiroptera > Vespertilionidae > Pipistrellus > Pipistrellus hanaki. The sequence continues at coordinate 200,884,838 of NC_140503.1, read as the reverse complement.
TTTGGAAAAAAAAGTTTGGCTATTTTTCAGTTATACCTCAATTTCCCATGTGACCCAACAATTTCACACAGATGTAAGAACTGAAAATATATGTCCACAGAAAAATTTGTGTTCTGATGTTCAGAGCAGCATTATTTATAACTAGAGGCCTGGTGCATGAAAATTCATGTACTGGAGAGGAAGGTCCCTCAGCCTGGCCTGCCCCCTCTCACAGTCCAGGAGCCCTCAGGGGCAGGAGGCAACCTAGTGATCAGGGGAAAGCTACACCCCATCACACCTCTGCTTCTGCCACTGCCAGCAAGCGCAAGCGTCGGCTGGCCCTGGTTACCTATGCCTCGAGCCAGCCCTGGGAAGCTGGGCAGCCACCATCCAAGGCTCGCCTGCACCTCGGGCCAGCCCTGGGTGGCTGGGGTCTGAGGGGACTAGGGGACTCCAAAGGAAGGCACGAGGCAAGGCCGGGCATGCCACCCCAGTGGGGCTGAGGGGACTGGGTGCTGCCATATTGTGGCTGTGGGCACTTCCATCTTTGAGGTTGTGGCAGTCAATTAACATATTCCTTCCTTATTGGTTGTGGGAGATACCATCTTTGAGGGCAAGGTAGTCAATTAGCATATTCCCTTTTATTGGCTGTGGGCGCCACCACCTTTGAGGGTGGAGCAGTCAATTAGCATATTCCCTCCTTATTGGCTGTCTGGCTGTCCACATCGCCATCTTTATTAGATAGGATAATCTAAAAGTGGAAGCAACCCCAATCTCCATTCACTGATAAATGAATAAACTTAATGTGGTATGTCCATACAATAGAGGAGTATTTGGCCTTGAAAAGGAATGAAGTATTTATAAATGTTAAACTTGGATGAACCTTGTAAACATTATTCAAAGTAAAACACACACACACACATACACACACACACACACACACACAAGGCCGCATTTAGTATGATTCCATTTATATAGAATGACCAGAATGGGAAAATCCATGGAAACAGAAAGTAAATTAGTGGTGGCAAAGAACTGAGGTAGCTTGGGAACAAACTGAGGGTGACTACTAATGGGTATGAGATTTCTTTTTTGGGTGATGAATATATTCTGGAATTAAGTAGCAAAATATGGTGTCACAATTTTGTGAATATACTAAACACCACTGAATTATATACTTCAAAAGGGTGAACTTCATGGCATATACATTGTATAACACTAAAGCCTTTAAATAAAATTAAAAAATTATGGAACAAATGATTAGGAAAAAATGACCTAATATGTTTTCTTAGAGATGGGACGGTAAAAATGAAGCTTGTGATATGAGAGCTTAATCTGATTTTTCAATTATTGGCTTTCTCTGCTATATGCTTCTTATATATTTCATTTTGATCATTAAAATCTGAGTGAATTTGGGGCGGGGGAATTCAGGACAGTTGGCCTTCCATAGTCTTGGGTTCGACATCTGCAAATTTAAACAACCTTAGATCGAAAGTATTTTTTAAAAGTTACTTTGCTGTTGACATGTCCTACTCCCATGTAGTTAGGCCTACAATGGTGGCCTGTTCTGAAGGTGAAGCATCTACAGGCACCTTTCCTTGTTATTATTCTCTAAACATTACAACAGAACATCTATATATGTAGCGTTAGAATTGTATAAGGTATTATAAGTAATCTAGAGATGATTTAACATAATCAAGAAGATGCGTGTAAGTTATATGCACATAGCTCATCATTTTATATAATGGACTGGAACACCCGTGGATTTTGGTATGTGACAAGGTCCTGGAACCAATCCTCCATGGACATTGAGGGCATAAGAGCATTTCCTACAGATCTTACGTGATACGTGTCCTATAGCTTCCTTCAGACTCATCATTAAATAATGGTATCCCTCTGTATGAGAAATAAAACGCAACCCCTTCCTCACCCTTGGTGTTGAAATGTTGCTCTTTCTCTTTCCCTAGGCGTCTCAATAATAATGAATTCACCGTGTTAGAAGCTACTGGAATCTTCAAGAAACTTCCTCAATTACGCAAAATGTAAGCCGTGCATTAGCCATGGTTGTGAACTTCTGTTGAGTTTTTTTGCGTTTTCCCCACCCCTTGGCAGTTCTATTTTAATTTCTTGGGAAATTGGAAAAATATAAAATAAAAAAAATCCAGAAAAATGTTCCTAAAATGACTACCTGTGGCCCAAATTGAGGGTAATCTCTGAGGGGAACCAGAGTAATTGGCATTTTTCTGTATATCCCAATGATGCCAGCTCCATTGCCCTAGCAGAGCAGTGGCGTCTTTCTGTAGCTCAGACAGCTGGTCTGTTGTGGGCCCACAGCAGGAATCCCGCATCTAAACACATGGGGAGGGGGTGAGGCAGTCATGTGTTGTAACTTCCTGTGCTATTCCCGAAACGTGCTGTTATTTCTCTTTCAGCACTTCCATGTCAACTATTTGACTTTTTGCTTCATTAAACTTTCATTAGGAGATAGTCAAAATTAATAATTGCTAAACTGGCTTAATAGCTCATCTGTGTGACTACATATCTACAACTCATATTTCAAAATAATTTTCTCAGCTCAGCAGTTTCAGCAACATTCAAAACAGTACTCCACCCCCCTGAGAATGGGGGGAGGGAGCTTCCTAATATGAGAGAAGGAAGGAGCATTCTTCCATGATACCCATGCTTTTATATATGTAACCTGCCCACGGTCACATAGACTTGTGAGAGGCAGAGAGGACTAAAACTACTTTTGTGTGCTGGACCTCCACGTTATATACTGCCCCCAAAAGAGTTTCTACTTGCTTAGTTGTCCTCCTTTCTCTCTGACATGAACTGCTCTTTTATTGTTGTTTAGCTATAATGTTCCCTTCTATACAGTGTATATTTATTGAGAACTACTGTGGGCAATGTTCTGAGAGGCATAAAATGATACGTAAAAATGACCCTTGTTCTGTGGACATTCCTGGTCTTGTAATGAGCAGTGAGAAAGAGAAAGAGGGAACGTATAGAAAGGTGTTGACTCAAATGGTTGACAGGCAAACACATTGTAGTCTTTCCTATCACACACAATTCTGACAGTGAAGTTGGTTGTTTTGACCCATTTTTACATGAGAAGTTTCACTGGGAACAAACTTATATTTGGATAGATCTCTGACCTCTCACGCTATCTAAATGCTGGCATATTTAGTCCGTCCTCCTTTTTACTCAGTTGCCTTCTTTTAGTCATTAATTCATTCAACACTTCTTAATCAGGGGCATTTCTTTGAAAAATTCCTTATTAAGTTTTGTGGCAAACAAAAGTTTATTCAACTCAATACCTGGCCTCAAGAATGGTATGCTCCTAGAGACCCATTCAGATCATGTTGACAATGACCAGACGGTATTTTTCACCATAAACATTACCCCTCAGAAGTGGAATGGTTTTGGCTTGGTGGAACCCTGAAGCGGTGTGCCTTCAGAGCCCTGGGCAGGGCCAAGATTGGAGAGACTGTTCAGTAGGAGAAAATGCTCAAACATGTCTCAGTGCCCTCATTGTGAGAAAGAGATCATGTAAAACCTGTGTTTCAACGCTTTTTATTTAGAAACTTTAGCAACAATAAGATTACAGACATCGAAGAGGGAGCTTTCGAAGGAGCATCTGGTGTAAACGAAATACTTCTCACGAGTAATCGTTTGGAAAATGTGCAGCATAAGATGTTCAAGGGATTGGAAAGCCTCAAAACATTGTAAGTATTCTCATCTCATTGTGATTCTTCTGCAGGATTGTACTTCCTGGTCATTACAATCCTGGGAAAGGATGGGGATTCCATTATTTCTTGTTGTGCCAGCTACCTCTCTTTCTCTCTCTCTCTCTCTCTCTCTCTCTCTCTCTCTCTCTCTCTCTCTCACACACACACACACACACACACACACACAGGTTTGTGGATGCAGATCTGTCTGTTTCTCTAATACCCTGACTTCAGCATGTTGCCTTCAAAAGAGCAAAAGGGTCTCTCCTGGCTATGATTCTACAACAAGAAGGCCTTTGCTATACTCTTTATGGGGCTTTGGTTCCTCTGATCAACCTCAGAACAAGGGTTCTTCTTCCTTTTCCTCAAATACCTCCTCTAAGACTCTGTCTTGGACCCAGGTCCCTGGCTTCAGCATCTGCTCCGACCCCCTGACAGAATATCATTTAACCTGGGGAACACCCCTGACTGTCCTGCAAGGTTTTAGTGCAAAAGACACTGACTGATGTTGGGACTTTTACTACCAGTTTCAAAGCAAACACGCCCCCAGATTGTGAGATTGGGGAAAAGAAATTTCTGTATGTTTCTGAAAGGTTGCTGGCCAAGAAGGATGGAATTGGATTAATTCCTAAGGACAACGCTCTGAGTTATTTGAATTTCTACAGAGCACGTGTGTACTTTTTATTATCTCAAAGTATGTAATTATGTTTGACAAAAGTGGTGGCCTGAACATTTTGAGAGACACAAGGCAAACTCTGAAGACAGCAGGAAACTCTTTGTCGCCGAGCTGCAGCCCTTGGCAGTAGCAGTGGAGAGAGGTACCAACTCCACTGTCTTCCCTAAATTGTCTCCTCTCCCACAGCCCTAGAGCCACAGCCAGGGCCCTGAGCGCCTGGAAGTCCAGGGCCTGCTCTTTTTCACAGGCAGAGAGCTTCCCTCCAGTCAGTGGGGATATTACTAGCATCCCAGCTTCAAATCCTGCTGAACAGCCTCTTCCCAGGGAGGTAGAAATGTGTTCCTTGAGGAACAGCCTGGAACCTAACCATTCAGCAGGACCCAGATGCCACCTGCTGACCTTTCTGGTGGGCAATGTGGAGCTCCTTCAAGATGTTATACAAATATTCAAATATTGCTTCAGCCTTTTATAAGTGTGTAGAAGAAGGCAGAAATGTTATACCATGGATGGCTGCATCTACTCCTCCCCCACTCCCCATCCCCAAGCTGTCTCAGGTAACTCAGCAAAACCCAGATCCTGCAACAAGCAGAATTTTTCCTTCTGAGACAGTAGTCTAGGGACTCCTTGTCGTTGGAAACTTCTCCTTGAATGGGCAGCAGGAGAGGCAGGAACTGTACCTCCAGCTGCATTGGTCTGCCCTGGGCTGCCTTCATGAGAAACCATGCCTGATGACTTAAACAACAGGAATTTGTTTTCTCACAGTTCTGGAAGTCCAAGGTCAATGTGCTGAGAGGGTTGGTTTCTGGCCAGGGCTCTTTTGTTGGCTTTTAGATTGCCATCTTTTCACTGTGATTTATTGACCTTCCCTCCGTGTCCCTTTCTCTTACAAGGACACCATTCCTATCTTATTAGGGCCTCACCTATAAGATCTCATTTAATCTTATCTATCTCCCTAGAAGCCCTATTTCCAATGCAATCACATTGGATATCAGGGCTTCAACATATGAATTTTAGAGGAACACAGCTCCATTCCTAACAAAGCATTTCTTGGAACTAGTTTCACTCACAGGATTCATCTTTCTCTTTCATTATGTTTCTAGCCCTGTTTTTGTGCCTCTTAAATTTTGGCACCTCAGCCAGACATCCAATTGGCTCACTACTTAATTCCACTGTATCTCCATGAACTTAATGGAGTATTCAGAGCCAAGCTTGGGATAGTCACAGGCCTCAAGCAGGTTTATCCGGACCTTATATTCTGCTCAGTGGTAACTTTCAGCTTGGAGTTATAAAGGTTTTTGCAAGACACCCTTTTGCCCCCCGAGTACTTAACCCTTCAGTACTACTAAACCTCTTAGCAGTCCATGTCCATATTTTAGGGAGTCTTGGTTTGAATCCTCATGCACAGGTACAATGTGGTAGGGATTTTTGTAGTGACAGAAAGCAAAGCTTTCTTTCACTCCTTCCAGGCGTTCCTCACTCCAACAAGATTGAGACCAAGTGTTCTTTCTTCTTTATGGTGAAGGGTAGTGCTGATAGAAATACCTTCTGTTGTGCCTTTGTGCCATAGCATAAAAGAATGATGTCTTCATTAGAGTACAATTCCAGAGCAATCTTCAGAGTGATCAACTCATGTTAGAAAAATTAAAAGAGAAAAAAAAATGAACTTTTCAGCATTTCTGAGTAAGACTTATGGCACTGATTCCTTTTGATGTGGGGATTTTAGAAACTTTCGGTAATTTTTCTAAGCACCACAAATAATCAGTTTAGGGGGGGAAAATCAAGAACAGAGCCAAAACTTGAGTACAGTGTTAATTCTGTTAATGGGAATGACTTAAAAAAAAGTCAGAATTGTTTAAAGAGAAGACCCATTTCAATTTCACTGTGAACAACTGGAGTCTTTATTGCTTCCTTTAAGTTCTGGCCTTAAAACAATGAAACAGTTTTTATAATTAAAATTATGTGTGCAAGCTCTGTGGATGTTCAGTCACGTTTGATTCCCCCCCACTGATGTTGACAGTGACTTGGCCTGTGAGTCCTTGAGATGCCCTTAGTCCTTCATCTGCTGTGGTTATTGATTCTGTTCTGCCTCCTTTTTGTTCAACCTTCAATGCAGTACTGCAGTGAATACACAGATCCCAGGGCCGTAGGGGCTTAGAGAGCTGGAGGTGCCTTATGACATTATGTAATCAGGCAAACAAAGTGATGACATCCAGGGATGCATCCTACCCTCATCAGGTGCAGCTGGAAATCCACACTGAGGCTCACCTTGCTTCTTGTAACTGAGTGCAATCATTGTTTTCTTTTTGCACAAGGCTCTCAGTACATAGCCATGGAGATTCCTAGTGACTAGACAACATTCAGAAAACAGTCCTGACTGCTACAGATTTGCAAAGAAGGGTTTTCTTGGTCCTCAAATAGGCAAAAGTGATTTCCTGGTGCTTTATCTCCATAACAATGTTCTCCTTTTCCCTCTCAGGATGTTGAGAAGTAATCGCATCAGCTGTGTGGGGAATGACAGCTTCATAGGGCTGAGTTCTGTGCGGCTGCTTTCCTTATACGATAATCAAATCACTACGATTGCGCCAGGGGCCTTTGACACTCTCCATTCCTTATCTACTCTGTGAGTATGAAAAACAGTCTTCATTTGTGTATTCTGTGGGCCTCTGTGTTACATTTATTACTTTCATTGATAGCACTTGAATGCACTGTTAGGAATTTCATAAAAATGTGATCAAGGATTAAGTGGTGGTGGTGTTTTGTTTTTTAAGACAAATTTCTTCATGTTAAACTTACTTTAACTTTCTCTAAAAAGATTACCAACTATCTTATATGAAAATATAACCAAGATCATAATATTGTTCAATCTTTTTTTTAATAATAATGTGCTGAGGCATCATTTAGACATTTTAATTTTATTATAACTTGACTGTGCTGCAAGCAAAGGAAATGTTGTAGATTTCCCCGAGTGTTCCTGTGTGGGCATCTCCTCCATATAAGTATCATCCAAACAGAGTTGATAGGGTCCTTTCCACCACCTAAAGCTCAAGGGCCATTCACAGTCACAGGGACTGCATCGGGGTGACCTGACCAGCAAGAAGGGCTGTTCACTAAAAGGCATTGACTGTGACGTTAGAAAAATATTAAAGAAATCGATTCAGCTTTTCCAGAAGGATATTTTATGTACATTAGGTCTAGACAAAGAACTCAGAAAGTGTCAAACACATAGACACACACACACACACACACACATACACACACACCTTCAAACAATGCATTGCAGGCATATTGCATATCTGTATCTAAGAAGCAGTGTTTGGAAAATATAAATCTGACAAATCAAATCAGATGACCCAATAATGGTGATATACCAGTCTAACTCTAAAGGTAGTTAGAAAGAACAAAAAAAGAAAGGGGGGTGGGGGGGGACAAGCATGTTCAACATAGCTCAAGTCTCTCGAGAAATAATTTGAGGAAAGCATCCCTCCATCAGGAAAGTACTTAATCCCCTTCCCACATAAAATGTGACATTTTACATGGGGTGACTAATTTGTGCATATTAAACATGGCATGTTTATAAATAATGGGATCGTCGATAGGGTTGTGCTGAAGTGGTGAGATGCCCAAAGCACAGAGATTTGTAGAAGGGAATTCATTTTTATAACTGGCATTTAATCAACTCAGCTGTCAGCTTCGATGGGAAACCTATTCTCTTGAGAAAATAAGAAATGGAAATCTTGAAATGACAAATTAATGAAATAGCTGTTGTCAGGTTAAACTCAATAATATTAGGTAATCAGCCTTCATCTTTATATTAAGTCGCTGCATTATCAAGGCAGGGGAGTCTGACAGCAGCTCAGACCTCAGACAAGTTTAAAGGATCTCTTAATGAGCCATTCCTCAGGATCCACTGCATAAGCCCTAAATTGCTGCTTTCGCTTTATTTTGCCACATGTAATTACTTGAAAGAATTCCGTATATGAAAGTCTTGTGATTTTGTAAATTTTACACATAGATACTTTAGCAAAAAAAAAAAAAAAAAAAAAAAAAAAAAAAAAAAAAAAAGTGCATCCCATATATTGTGATGGGCCTGGAGGGTTATCCTATCTAATAAAAGAATATCTAATAAAAGTATGCAGATTGACCATCACTCCAACACACAATATGGCTGCCACCATGTGGTAAAAGATCCTACCCCTATGTGGACACAAGATAGCTACCACAAGATAGCCAGCAGGGGAGAGCAGTTGGGAGGCACTAGGCCTGCAAGGGAGGGCAGTTGAGAGGGACCAGGCAAGCAGGGGAGGGCAGTTGGAAGTGATCAGCCCTGCAGGGGAGGGCAGTTAGGGGTGACCAGGCCGGCAGAGAAGGGAAGTTGGGGGCAAACAGGCTGGCAGGGGAGCAGTTAGGCATGAATCAGTCTGACAGCAAAGTGGTTAGGGGGTGATCAGGCTGGCAGGCAGAAGCGATTAGAAGCATTCAGGAAGACAGGCAGGCAAGCAGTTGGAGCCAGCAATCCTGGATTGTGAGAGGGATGTCCAACTGCCCATTTAGGCCAGATCCCACTGGTATAGGGTCTAAACAGGCAGTCAGGCATCCCTCAAGGGGTCCCAGATTGGAGAGGGTGCAGGCTGGGCTGAAGGACACCCCCCTCCGTGCTCAAATTTCATGCACCGGGCTTCTAGTATGAAACATAAGGAACCATATCAGCAGAAATTGTATGGAAAATGCTAGCATGGGGTTTGGAGAAATAGAGGTGAAACCCTGACTGAACTCCACTCTGTATTGCTTGCATGTGGTGCTTAGAAACCTTTTGGCCAATCCTTTCAACTGTAACTGCCACCTGGCGTGGTTGGGAGAATGGCTCCGGAAGAAAAGAATTGTAACGGGCAACCCTCGCTGCCAGAAACCCTACTTCCTCAAAGAGATCCCCATCCAGGATGTGGCTATCCAAGACTTCACCTGCGATGACGGTAAGAGCCCAACCTGTGGTCCCCAGGTGTCCAGGGGACCATGCAGATGCTAAGGGTACAGCTGACCCCAGGAACTGTCCAAAGATAGTCCCTTGTGCATCTTTTTTCGTTACTCTGTTATGTTTTAGCCAGAGAACATTTCCTTTCTCAGAGGGCACCTTCCTATCCAAATCTATCAATACTTTGTGCTTTTGAAGGCTGTAGATTTTCCAATTTCCAACAGGCGACTGATACTGTTTTTATAGCTTCCTGTTAACATTTCTTTATTACCCTAAGTATATCTTCTAGCAGCTATCATTTCCAAATGAGAAAAGCAATTGGCTTCTAAAATAGAAATGCTAGTGAGTCCAATAAAAGCAACAGTTTTCTCTTTTTCATGCACTCTATGTATCATGGCATTTTATTGGAGTAACCCTGTCAGTAGGCGAAACAGGTTCTGTAATTATTGCCAGTGACTGCAGAATTTATTTGAACTCTTACTTTAATATAGGGGACCCTGCCTGGCCAATGTGGCTCAGTGGTTGAACTCTGACCTATAAACCAGAAGATCAGGGTTGAATCCCAGTCAGGGCACATGCCCAGGGATGCAGGAGGCAGCTGATCAATGATTCTCTCTCATCATTGATGTTTCTATCTCTCCCTCTCTCTCCCTTCCACTCAGAAATCAAAAAAATATATATATATATTTTAAAGGAGGGACCCACACCATTTTTGCGAAACATTTGAAGTAACTCTGTCCCTTCATTGTCTCTTCACATCTGTCTCCTTAATTCAGTTAACACATATATTCTAATTAAAAGTGTCATCTATATAAATAACTGCACAAAGACAGTAACTATTATCATGGTATTGATGATACCCATTGGATGTTATTTTCTGGAACTCTGCCCTAGGCTGTGTGGAAATGGAGCTGTATGAAACGTATGGTGTCTTTAAGACCTCACTGCCCTCCACACCAGTGATCATATGGCCTGAGATGGGTGCTTGTTATGTGAATTTAAAGCCATAAAGCCATTCCCAACCTCTTCAAAGCTGCAAACCTGGTTTTCCCTCTATGTCTTCTGGCAATTTAGGAAACGATGATAATAGCTGTTCCCCGCTGTCCCGCTGTCCCGCCGAGTGCACTTGCCTGGATACAGTGGTTCGATGTAGCAACAAGGGCTTGAAGGGTCTGCCCAAAGGGATCCCAAAAGATGTCACTGAATTGTAAGTAAAGCTTGTCTTTCTTTCTTTTGCGAATAATTATCACGTCATACCCCAAGGAAAATGGGCTTCATACCAAATTTTTACAGTCCCTTTTGCAGATTACATTCTAGGGACCATTAATTAGTTCCACATAAACCCTTAAACAAATAATACAAGAGCTACTCTAGAGATCCTTGGGAAATGTCGGTTGTGTGTGTTCCTCTGCTTTCATTGCAGGACTTCTCAGCGCCTTTATTATGCCAAGGTGCACTGTGGAGCTCCAAGAGAGGGTGGTAAAATGTGAGTTGGTAGCTCCCATATTTATTTGTTCCTATAGTCCTTTTCCCCGTGGAGTATGTTGCAAGGCTAATGTCCCACCCAGTGCACCATGGGAAATGTGGTATATTTAGTTTATCTACAGTGCCAGGATATCCCATTTGGTTAAGTATCCCTGACCACTGTGTCTCCTTGGAGAACATCTCACCATACGTGGTGCATTAACATGTGGGAGGTGGGAAAAGCCGGCGTAATCCTTAAAAAGAAATGTGTGACTGCCCTTTGGACTTGAGTCAGAGTCCCTCAGTTTGGAAAAGCTGTGGGGCCAAATATCTCTAACATTTTCATTGCTGACATTTAACTACAGATTTCATTGCCAGTGCACAATATCCAGACACTAAGCACCGCCCACACCTCCTTAGCTGCCTCATGCTATGTGGCGCTCTGTGTGGGAAATGGAATGAATCAGACTAGGCTGCTTAAATGGTAACGCATGCGTGCTCTATTCCATTCCTTCGTCTGGGTACCAAGGGCCATGTACACATGCCTGCCGTGCAATCGAGTCATTTTGCCTCATTGATTTTTGTCTGTATGGAGCCATACATCAAAAACGATTTAAGTCCAACTCTACCCCATGCAAATGCGTACCTGTCATTAAAGCAGATGCATCCAAGCACCCGCAATGAGCAGCTTTGATAAACTTTGGGCCACTCGAAGCATTCTTAATGAGGTTTAAGAAGATGCCGCTTCAGTTATCAAAAATCTTACTTTCAAATCCTGTGCAGTTCTGTGAATCTCAATTTGGTCCTGAATGGAACACTTAGACAGAAACCGTGTGATCTTAGCATGTGTGCACAGAAGGTCCCTCTCAGATATGAATAGTTGTGAGGTGATAGGTTTCTCTCTCTGACCACCAGTCACAGTTGTTAGTTAGCGATAAGCACTGTTTTGTGTGTGCGTGGTGTGTAATTAAAGACTTAATTCTCATGTTGATATGTACTTAGTTCAGAAGGTTACCCTCCGTCCGGAGTTGGGAAGCTAGATGTCCATGGAATAGTCTATGCATTGATTCTAGGTGTACCTCACCAAGGACATAGCATACCATTCAGATGGTCTTGATGCTAACTCTCTTCTTGGACCATTTAACTGGCTATCTCTTAGTCATTTTACCTGGTTCCCCTTAAATAATTTTGACCTTGCTTTTTGAAAAAAACTTGGCCTGGCTGGCATGGCTCAGTGATTGAACGTCGATCTATGAACCAGGAGGTCACGGTTCTGATTCCTGGTCAGGACACATGCCCAGGTTATGGACTCCATCCTCAGTTGGGGGGAAGGGAGGTGGTGCAGGAGGCAGCCAATTGATGATTCTCTCTCATCATTGATTTTTCTATCTCTCTTTCCCTCTCTCTTCCTCTCTGAAATCAACAAAAGTATATTTATCATTCTTTCATTTCCTTGCTAAACTATATTTGAGAACCTGTTTGATCCATGTCCTGTCTATGGCATCTCTGCGTTTCTTTTATCATATAGTCAAGTCTTCCATCTATTTCTCTACGAATGTTTTAAAGTAATCTTTTTTGCTAAAGAAAATAGATTACAGAGATGAAAAAATGAACTCATTTCTTGTAAATTCTACAAGAATTTACTCCCCCAAAGAGCTTATTCTTAGAACTATACTGAGTCAGCAGTGTTTCTCTTTACAGTAATATATATATATATTACTGTAAAGAGTATATATGTATGTATGTATTAGAAAAATGCCATGTGCTTATTTTATTGAATTATTAAAGAATTTGGTGAAATAATGTTGGTGTAAAATAATATTAAACAAACGGCATCTATTATTTTTAATGAGTTCCATGTAATTTCCCTCATGGATTGTTTTACATGTAAACATGCATAGCACTACATTCTGGAATGAAGGGAGAGTATTAAAGTACATGTGATTATGCTGCTCTCTAGTGGTCACAAGAAAACATTTATCTACAGGAAGAAAAGAGGGAGAGGAGTTGAAATAGAAATTTTGAGTAGGCATAAAGACTTTCATGTGCTGGTTCTTAATCAAATTTATTATGTACTTTGATAATTTATGACTTGTTTATAACTGCTTTCATTTTTAAATGGTTGAAATAGACTGTTATCCTAGGCAATTTCTCAGCTACTGCTATATTCTGCACAAATATAACCTCAACCCCGAATCTTGAGATTGGCCACAAAACTGGGGAGGGGGAGACGGGGTCACATGCCCCATGTGCCAGAATTGATTGTGGGCACTTCTATACAGATGACCTAAGTTAGTGAAAGAATATTTACCCCTCCCCATTTATATCTGGGAGAGAACAACCTTTGGAAGAGATAGAATTTTGTGTGTGTGTGTTTGTGTGTGTGTGTGTGTGTGTGTGTGTGTGTGTGTGTGATCATGGATATTTAAGCATTCCTTTACTTTTGTGTCTTGCCAGTTAGCCCTGAGTCAATCTATTCTCTGATTATTCTGCTGCCTCTCGTCAGGAAGGCACAATTTACTTATTTGATTATTACTTTTGCATATAGATGGTATTTTTGTGCACTTGGTAAATGTGATTTTCTAAGAAACCTCCTACAAGAAATATCAGCAAGTGTATATAAATAGTACAAACTATTTTAAAATATTATTAATTGAAATCTACTTCTGTTTAAATTTCCAAATATCTCCTTTAAAACATTCATTGCTATTTGCTAATGTGCTGATAATATTATGGCGGTAAAGGGTAGTCTCACCCTCAACAGCAAGGTTCTGCCTGTAGTGAGTGCCTTTCATGGTACGGCCTCCGCATAATCACAGCAAACTGGGGTTGGATTACAAATGTGGTTATTTGAATGAACCTTCTTGCTGACAAGAAAATGGCTGGACACATGCCTGCCTTCTTAGAAAACCACGGAGAACTAGACTCACCAGTCTCTCCTGGATTTTAGAATTTAGCCCAAGTGATCCACAAAAGAATCTGCTGGATTAGACAAAGCAATTTTTTTTTTCTTTTTCTTCTTTTCAATAGCAATTTCAGCCAGGAACATGACATCATTTTTAAATTTTTTTTTTTATTGATTTCAGAGAGGAAGGGAGAGGGAGAGAGAGAGAAACATCAGTGATGAGAGAGAGTCATCAATTGGCTGCCTCCTGCATGCCCCACACTGGATATCGAACCTGCAACCGGGGCAAGTGCCCTGACCAGGAATCAAACTACTCAATGCTCAACCACTGAGCCATGCCAACTGGGGTATGGACATGACATCTTGAAGTCAAAATCACTAAGTGCTTCAACTATTCTAGGATACACTACTGTTACTTTTTACAAATATGCCTTAGCCGGTTTTGCTCAGTAGTTAGAGCATTGGACTGAAGGGTCCGTGCTTCACTACCCAGTCAAGGGCATATACCTCAGTTGCAGGTTTGATCCCCGGCCCCTTTCCAGGCGTGTGCAGGAGGCAACAAGTGAATGTGTTTCTCACATCCATGCACCTTCCTTCCTTCCTTCCTTCCTTCCTTCCTTCCTTCCTTCCTTCCTTCCTTCCTTCCTTCCTTCCTTCCTCCCTCCCTCCCTCCCTCCCTCCCTTCCTTTCTTCCTTCCCTTTTTTTTTCTTACCTTCTTCCCTCCCTCCTTCCCTTCTTCCATCCCTTCCTCTCTCTCTCTCTCTTTCTAAAGATGAACAGAAAAGATATCCTCAAATGAGTATTAAGGTAATAATAATAGTAATAACAACAATAATAATAATAATAATATTGTTTCCTTGTTTTTAGGTACCTGGATGGGAATCAATTCACACTGGTTCCTAAGGAACTCTCTAACTACAAACACTTAACACTTATGTAAGTAATGTATGGTATGTTTCTGCCTTTGACTTCTCATTCTATATCATGAAAATGGGGTAGCAAGGGGCAGAGATGTAGTGAGCCTTTCAGATGATATAATTCATTCACAGTCAGAGGCTTCCCCTCACTCGCCTGGTTCTGGATCGTTAGATGCTGCTTCACTGTGACTTAGTCAGACCATGGAGAGGCCTAGGAAAGGTCCTCTTGTCAAAGTACAAAGACGGTTAAGTCTGGGTACCGAAGGATTGTAAAGATTTGGTAAGAAGATACTACTATTCATAATAAATAGGGGTCATTTTATGGCAAGCCAAGGACAGATAGAAAAACATATTTTTATTCTTGACTTTAAACAAAAGATAGTAGATGATAGTAATCTCAATGAAAACATTAATCTAGTTTATTAGGTTTGATTCTCTTATATATATAATAAATTATGAATTGTTATGGGCTTCCAGTATTCAAATTGATTTTATAAAATCTATGTTTACTTCTACAGTATTTCAGAAAATGTGATGTTGACATTTTGAGTATAAATTTCAAAACACTGATTTTTTTTTTTAGTTTGGTTTGATGTCCTAAGATAATATATTTTATTATTCATGTATGTAAATAACTTTTCTTTTACCATTTTAAAGTAGATATAAGATCACATTTAAGCACACAAAAACTTCTATCTAGTTATGTGCAAATACTTTTAAAAATATAAAAATATGTAACCTCACCCAATATAATATCACACTTAGAGTAGCCTTGATAGAAAATGATAATATTTCGTGCACTGGGCCTCTAGTTATATTATAGTTTTGGTGTTCTGCAGAATTTTAATAATGACTATGTGTGCCATGAAATGAAAAAGGGTTGAAAATCGCTCTGCTAGGGAGGTGGTGGTTAGTTAAAATGATTCTTACGATTTTCAATTTTCCTTAAAAAAATATGAGAAAACACTTTGTAGAAAGCATCCAGGACTGTTTGGATGACAACTATGAAATTTAGGGAAAAGGAATACTCTCCATGGCACCTTGTTCTGCCCTAGTTATGTGTTTAACAGCAGCAAGAAGCAGTTTGTTCTGTTAAATAAACCATTAAATTGCTGCCGTTTCCAAAGGGTCACTTCAGCAGAATCCGATCATTTGTGGGACAGTGTGTGATTATTTAAAACCAATTTGAAAACGAAAAATGAGAATTTATAGATCCAAAAATGGTTTTACCAAGAAGTCCTTTTGCTGATATAGATATATTTATTTCCCTTAGGTATGGTATTTCAGCAGCTGAGAACATGGATTTTAGAGCTTCCATAACACCCTTACTATTTTCATAATTTAATTGGTCCATTTTAGTGATATTTTGCTGCTTTAATAAAGGAGTGGATAATTAGCTATTGCGGATCTTGCATTTAATGATTCATTTATTTTATTTCAGAAAAATTTAGTGAATATAAATACACATAGATAAATGAACATAAATTAAACCCTAAATTAATTATTCATGAATCTTCCTGTTATTTATATATTTTGCATTTTGCTTTAGGAAAACATTAGTGAATATATACACCTTTACTAATATCTGTGTCATTTTTGTATATATGAATGTTATATAGTCATAATTTTTCCTAAAGCAAAATGCAAAATATGTATATGTAAATGTTATATATTATTATATTGCATCATGTATCATATTTATAATATATTATGGCATTATGATATATATATATATATAACATATATTATATATAACAAAAATAAGATCAAGTCACTGAATATAAATTATAACCCATAGTACAAAATACACTTATAAATAGCCATTTAGCTTTGGTGAATAATTCACATCTCTCTCATTTACTTATCATTCAATAAATAGATATTTGCTGAAAACCTAGTATGTATTGGTGACTTTGGCCAAGGGCATTATTTTTTTTTTAATATATTTTTAATGATTTCAGAGAGGAAGGGAGAGGGAGACAGATCGAAACATCAATAATGAGAGAGAATCATTCATTGACTGCCTCTTGCATGCTCCCTACTGGGGATGGAGCCCACTTCCTGAGCATGTGCCCTTGACCAGAATCAAACCCAGGACTCTTCAGTCCACAGGCCAGTGCTCTATACACTGAGCCAAATTGTCAAGGGTAGGGCAGAGTTTTTAATTAAGACATTTTGCTGTTAGTGGTTGTAGTTTTTAAAATATGTTTTCATTGATTTCAGAGAGGAAGGGAGAGGATATATTCCCAAGAAGATAAGTATGTGTCACTGATGGAACTTTCAAAGACATAGGTTTATTTCCCCTCATACAATGTATCCATTGTAACTGGCCTCCGCATGCATTTGTTCTGGGACCAGGCAACAGTCACAGAGGCTGGGGAAGGTCACCAGTCTTCTAGGAGAGAGAGGGGAAAGGACATGGGAAAAGTGAGCTCACTCTAAATCTTTTCTGAAGTGAAACTGGCTCTGATGCCTACATCTCAGTGGCCAAAGCAAGGCACATGAATCGTGTGAATAACATAGTCTATTCCAGAAGGTTGCCTGATGTCTTATTTTTCAGATATAAGCTGAGCGCTAAAATTGTTGCTATGACCTTGAACAAAAAGACCTTCTCTTTCTATGAATCATGAATATTTCCATTTCTGTGCTAACAGTGGACTCCATTTCCTTCTTTTTCTCTTTCAGAGATTTAAGTAACAACCGAATAAGCACCCTCTCTAACCAGAGCTTCAGCAACATGACCCAGCTCCTTACCTTGTGAGTGTCAAAGTGCGGTACTGAGTTTTCAATAATTCACTGGGCACAGTGCATTTTCTAGGCACTGGACATTCCTGGTAAACAAGACAGATAGCATTTTTACCCTTGAGGAATGTAAACACTTGCTGGGAGAAACAGACAAATAATACCTCAATCAGCCAACAAACACAGACATTACAAAAGGTGTTGGGTTCTATAAAAGACAGAAGGGATATTTACACCTGTGGCGGGGTTAGGAGAGATGCTTAATGTATGCAAAAGGTCACCTTCAGGAGGGCATAGTTGATGCATCAACACCTTTGGAGATAGGAAGCTTTCTAGGCTATACTTAGGAAATATATAGGTGGTTTCATTAAAACAGTACAATATTTTTTAAATACTAGATTTGTGTACTGGGGGGTGTCCCTCAGCCCAGCCTGCACCTTATGGGATCGGGCTTAAATGGCAGTCAGACATTCCTCTCACAATCTGGAACTGCTGGCTCCTAACCACCTGCCTGCCTGATTTCCCCTAACCACTTCTGCCTGCCAGACTGATCGCCCCCTAACCGCTCCCCTGCCAGCCAGATAGTTGCCTAACTGCTCCTCTGCTGGCCCAATGGCCTTCAACTGCCTTCGCCTACTGATCTGATTGCCCACAACTGCCCTCCCCTGCTGGCTTGATTGTGTCTAACTGCCCTCCGCCGTAGGCCAACTTGTGGTGGCCATTTTGTGACAATGTGGGGACAGCCATCTTGTGATGATGCGGGGGCGTGAGGGCCACCTAGGCTTTTATTAGTACAGGTAGTCCTCAGGTTACATCGGACTCAACTTAGGTCATTTTGTGGTTATGTCACCATCTCCTGTTTACAGTATTTAAAAAAAAAAAAAAGTTCCGTTATTTCTATGTATGTATATGTGCTTTATGTTTTTTATTTATTTACCACAAGTAAAGGTCAGGAATTGTTATCTTTCTTTTAAATTTTGTTACTATTTCACTTCATTGCTGTTGTGTATGTGCTCAATGTGAGTGACGTAGGTGCTTAAGTGACTTCTGACTTACGGCAGAAAATGAGTTATGTCGTGCCATAGGAATGGGTGGGTCTCCTACATAACCCAAGGATTGCCTGTATAAATTATGTGTCAATATTCTCAATTTATAATATACTAAAATAACCTTCTTGTTAGCCACTTTATTTTTAAAATGACATCTGGCCCTTTTGCGATGCCTGAGTAAGACCACTTGGCTTCTATATGCTTTCAGGATTCTTAGTTACAACCGTCTGAGATGTATTCCTCCGCGAACCTTCGATGGATTGAAGTCTCTTCGATTACTGTAAGCATCTGATGTTCAACACAGAAACTCTTCTCAGGGATTGAGTTGTCTATTTTTTTTTTTTTTTAGATTTTGTTTTTTAATATAATATTTTATTGATTTTGTACAGAGAGGAAGCGAGAGAGATAGTTAGAAACATCGATGAAAGAGAGTCATTGATCAGGTGCCTCTTGCACACCCCCAACTGGGGATGTGCTCGCAACCAAGGTACATGCCCTTGACCTGAATCGACCCCGGGACTCTTCAGTCCCCAAGCCGACGCTCTATCCATCGAGCCAAACCGGTTTCGGCTGAGTTGTCTATTTACTACTGGCTTAACTGCTTTGTCGATCCTGGGATGTATATGGTTATATGCATTAGGATTTACTACAAATCTGGAAACCATATCTAACTACATCATTGTTCATCAGCTTTAATTTGGACAATATAATTTTTCTTCTGTCATTTTTTTTTTTGCTGTAGTTGTTTATTTGATAATATACAATATTTAGAGGTATGCTTTACATAGAGTCAACTAATTTTGAAAGAAATGTAGGAAATGTTGTCTTTGCTGATTACATAAGTGAATTTTTAAAGTATATAAAGTAAAACATAATCCTCAAGCCCAGTACCCTATCCAAGAACTGACCATTATACAATTTGATGTTCTTTTCTAGTCCTTCCTTATAAGCATTTGGTTCTTGTTTGTTTTTAATGAATTTTTCTTTATTTCAGAGAGGAATGGAGAGAAAGAGAGAAAGGGAGAAATATCAATGATGAGAAAGAATCACTGAACGGTTGCCTCCTGTACACCCTCAACTGGGGATTGAGCCTACAACCTGGGGATTGAGCCCACAACCCAGGCATATGCCCTTGACCAGAATTGAATCAGGGAACCTTCAGTTCACAGGCTGATGCTCTATTCACTGAGCAAAACTGGCGAGGGCAACACATTTGTTTTTGTTTTGTTTTTTTATGATATACATATTCCCTGACTATATAAATGTTTAAAGCCACAAATAGGATTTTTTTTTTTTTGGTCACATCTTTACTATCATTTGTTTTACTTCCAAATTTTCATAATTCTGTTCATCACTCTAAAGAACAGCCCACAATTTGGTACAAATGTGCTAGTATTTCAGCAGTGATTTGCGGGGAAAGTTAATGTCAAGTGTACTGGGAGAATACACAATTTACAAATTTATGTTTTCCACCGACTATTTAATAGAGTATCTGCTTTAAAGCACTCCTTAAAATATTGAATATTATTAATCCTTTCATTTTCATCATATGACAAAAGCAACTTTATTTCTCATTTCTGATTTAATTTGCAATTCCAATTACTCAAGCATTTGAATATATTTTGTTTATTGAGCATTTGTGCTGCTTAATATATGAGTCTGATCATACTGTTGCCTGATTTTTACTGGGTACTTTGTATTTTCCTTATTAACTTACATATCTTTGTGCATCTAGCACTTGATTCTAAGTTTGCAGGTCTTTTCACAAAGGAATTATTCCTCGTGTCTTATATGTGTTGCAAATATTTGTCATCCTGTTCTTTATATGTAATCTTTTATAGTATGAATATATTTTATGTTGTCAAAAATTTGTCACTCCTTTTCATTATGGTTACTGAGTTTTACACCATGATTTTGAAAACCTTTCCTATCCTGTTTATAAAACAGAACTCTTCTGTATTTTCTCTTACTGTTTTATTTTTACATTTAACTCTTCAACCTAGAATTTATTTTATGCATATGACTTGAGGTAGAACTAATTTTTTGCTTTCCAAAATAGATATCAAAGCTATAGATTGACTAAATCCATGGTCAGCAAACTGCGGCTCGCGAGTTTGGCCCCTTGTGGCTCTTTGGCCCCTTGAGTGTGGCTCTTCCACAAAATACCATGGCCTGGGCGAGTTTATTTTGAAGAAATGGCATTAGAAGAAGTTTAAGTTTAAAAAATTTTGCTCTCAAAAGAAATTTCAATCGTTGTACTGTTGATATTTGGCTCTGTTGACTGATGAGTTTGCGACCACTGGCCTAGACCATCTTGTCAGCACTAATTTAAAATGCTTATCATCAAGTTTTATATATACATGGGGATTTTTCAGAACTTTCTGATTTAATGGAAATTTAATTTTCTTTTTTCTTGTTTTAGTTCTTTACATGGAAATGACATTTCTGTTGTGCCTGAAGGTGCTTTCAATGATCTTTCCGCATTATCACACCTGTGAGTACCTAGTTCGTGATGTGGGTTTAGGCTCCAACTGTCCCCGACAAGCTAGTTTGCAAAACACATCCTCTACTGCCCCTTTTATTGTCACATCATCACATGTGAATGGTCCTATTTTAAGGAAAATGTAAAGATTTTCAATGAAGATATGATGAACTCCACAAAATAGCCTTAATTTATTATTTTGGTCCATACCCCCATTAGTTGAGTTCTCTTTGCTTACACAACATCCTCGCCAATGCCTTTGCTCTTGATGTTCTCTGATTCTAAAATATTGGCTCTCCTTCCATTCAATCTCTCCAAACCCAATTGTTCTAAGACACATCCCAAGTATCACCTCTTCCATGAAGCCTACCCCGATTGCCTCACACAGGATTCATTTATTTAGCCAATATTATTCAGCAATGACTATGGTTCCATGCAGAAATAAATGAGGCAGAGATCACAATTTTATAATGTGGTAGAGGGCAATAGCCAAATCCTCACAGTTGGGTGAAACACTTTTCTTTTTGTTCTTTGTTATAGCAGCCATTTATACCTCCATATTTCCTGGAAGTGCAATTTTTTAAAAAATTAAAAATATGGGATAAATGGTGTCCAAAAACTGAGCTAGGTCAAATTTCATGATTCTGTTATTTTCACTTGTACTCTTAAGACCATGGCCAACCTGGATGGAAGTTGGGGGAACAGTCCTAGGAACCCCAGCCTTCCTGGGGCAGGCTGGATGGGCATTCCCAGGGAGTGGTTCTCTGCCTTGGCTTAAATGTCAGTGTCACTGGGCTCCGTTTCCCCAGAGAGGCTGCCTGCCATGTTCCCTCTTGGTTTTGCTCTTCCCTCCCAAACCCACCAAATCCACCAAGAAAAGACTGTGGCAAATTGAGGAAGGGGGATGGGTGGAGGATAGGAGTTGTCAATCGCGCTACATCTGAATGTTCTCTTATGGGGCTGTGTTCTCCATGCATGTGCTTGCACATCTGATTGTTTGGTGCCTACAGTTAATATTCCTTCCAACTAAATGATTAGGTCGCAGGAGGCAAGACCTCCATGTTTTCCATATTTGAACCCCAGCACCTCAAAGTCAACATCAGGACCATTCAGGGGTGTCATTTGCCTGAGACACGATGTTAATGAAAGCCAGTAACAATGGGTGCAGGACT
Organism: Pipistrellus hanaki; assembly: GCF_964339955.1. Taxonomy (NCBI): domain Eukaryota; kingdom Metazoa; phylum Chordata; class Mammalia; order Chiroptera; family Vespertilionidae; genus Pipistrellus; species Pipistrellus hanaki. Next base: position 200,862,754 of record NC_140503.1, on the reverse strand, counting down.
GTGGTGCCCTCTGACAGACTAGACCATGCAGCATAAAAAAAGGAAGCAGCCATCCCATCTGCTAGGTTAAGATGATGGAGCTGAAAGGGCTGGCCTGGGCAATGTGGCTTGAGCTCAGAGGGACATCCCCTTCTGTGGCCACCTGCTCACAGTGAGGGCAATTTGAACTTCTTTGTCCTGTGTTCCGTTCACTCATGTATTTAATGTGTGCGTTTGTCTCTTACTCCCTAGGTTATAAGCAGCTCTGCTCTGCTCACTTTTTTGCTGTGCCCCTCACATAGTAAGGACTTAGCAAGTGTCACTAAGGAAGAGACCAAATGACACAAAAACATCATTTTGCTCATTTTTTATTTGAAGAAAAAAAAAAAGAGTTTGAATCTGACACAGAGATGAGCATAACATTTACTCCAGTTCTTTGGTTAGAGTTGGGCATTAAAGTTAAAATGTAAAGTATTTTACAAGCATATTTGTTTTTTTTTCCTAATAAAACAGTAACTTTAATTTTATGTAGACAATAGAACTGAAATGTTATTAATCTGAAGTTAATTATGAATCAGAATTAATCAGTTTTTAAATGCTGTTTTATGTATCTCTTGTGCCCAAACTTGGCAATTTTACAAACCCAGTGGTTAACTGATTTGGCCTTGGGTTCATAATCTGTAAAATGCTTTATTGATACTATGGACATCAGAGAGTTGCTCTTTTGGATAAAATGATGTAATCTGTGTAGATACACGGCTTAGCACAGCTCCTGCCTACGGGATGATGCAATGAATGTTAGCTATTACCTTAATTACTCTTTCTATAGCTACTGCTGCTTGTGTGAATAGGAACCGAAGTTCTGAAATGAAACACTTTGTAAAGGGTCCTTCATCCAGTGATGGTCTAAATCAGCTCTGGCGAACTAGGTCTCTATTTTCCCAGGCACGTTCTCCTCTTTGTACCTGTGTGTCCACTGGTTTTTACCCTGGGGCATCCTCACAGCCTTTCCCACCCACTTGACTCATCCAAAAGCTTAGACATTTGAACCACCAGCCCCCAAGGAGTTACCCTCGGCCCACAGTCCTCTTGTAAGTCCTTCTGCTAGAGCACTTCTAAAGGAAGTGTGTGTGCGCATCTGTGCATATAGGTTAATCTCCCTTGCAGTAGGCGTTCTTGGGAGTTAATGTAATGTGGGTTTCATAATGGGGTCCCTGGAACCCAGCATTGTGATTGGGTTCTCATTAAATAATCGGTGAATGAAGGAAGCGTTGATCTCTACCCAATTAAAACCCATCTCTGCAAATACCTGGACACTGTCTAAATTTTAGGTACTCCTTAACACTGGTAACAACTCACTAAATCTCAGTTGCACATAATCCAGGAGAATGGGCAGCCCAGTGTCTTCCTTTTCTTCTAAGTTGTTTTTGTCAATAAATCTATAGGGAATTTCTACTGAGCATCTCTTTATGTTCCCTTAGGAAATAATACGTGTGTGTGTGTGTGTGTGTGTGTGTGTGTGTGTGTGTGTGGTGTTTTTCAGAGCAATTGGAGCCAACCCTCTGTACTGTGACTGTAACATGCAGTGGTTATCCGAGTGGGTGAAGTCGGAATATAAAGAACCTGGAATTGCCCGTTGCGCCGGACCCGGAGAAATGGCAGATAAACTGTTACTCACAACTCCCTCCAAAAAATTCACATGTCAAGGTATGCTATTTAATCGTTTGTATTTCTGTCAATAAACATTTGCAGTGTTCATTTCAAAAAGAAAAAAAGAAAATAAAAGACCGTCTGCTGCTAGATTTTAAAGGTATAGCTGAAAAGCCCCAGTAACTGCTGTTCCCACCCACACTTGGGCAAGACAGAGCAGGTACCTGAGGCACCCAAGGAAAGAATTAGGCTTTTCAAACCCATTGCAGAATAGTCCATTGGAAATGACTAAATGTTCTTTAAAGTGCCTGAAGAAGGGAAGAGTGCACAGTTTCTGGAAGTTCCTCTCCTAGCCTTAACCAGTTAAATGTTTTGCTTTTGCTTTGTCTGCACATGCACACTGCTCCCAGGGCTGCCAGGGCCCTGTGGCCTCCTGACGCCAGGTAAGGAGATGAGCCCCCAGTGTCAGGCCAAACCGCCCCTCTGGCCTCTCGTGCTGCCCTCTTCCTGGCATAGTATGGCTCTCACTTCCTACCGTATGTCCCTTGCTTCCCCTTTGTTTTATGTATTTGTGAATTTGCAACGGCATCTTATTAACAAATAGTTTTCTATTATTACAAGGATAATATACATCCAACATAGAAAAATCCAAAGAATAAATTGTAAATAAGAAATAATTCATTTCTGCAAAAACTAAAATGAATCATTAATCCCAATACCTAGAGATAAACATTATTAAACTTGTTTTGTATATTTTCCATGTTTTCTAGTCAAATGCATGGGTTTATTTTTTTTTATTTTTAAATATATTTTTATTGATTTCAGAAAGGAAGGGAGAGGGAGAGATAGAAACATCAATGATGGAAGAGAATTATTGATCAGCTGCCCCCTACATGGCCCACAGTGGGTATAGAGCCCTCAACCCAGGCATGTACCCTGACCAGGAATCAAACTGTGACCTCTTGGTTCATAGGTCAACACTCAACCACCTAGCCACACTGGCCAGATTCAAATGCATGGATTTAAGTTCCTTACCAAAAATTGAATAGAAGTTTACTGTCATTCTTAATTTGTAGATTATCATTACTAATGGAGGAGAGAAATCCTTGAAAATTTTAAATGTATAATCAGTAAATGTTTGTTAAACATGTTTTATGTGTAAAACTAAATCCTAGGTATCATGGAACATATAGAAGTTAGTGTTATGTTCTTGCCTTCCAAGGCTTGAAAACCAAGCTGAAAAGATAAGCTTCCAGCCAAAACTGGTTTGGCCCAGTGGATAGAGCGTCAGACTGCGGACTGAAAGGTCCCGGGTTCGATTCCCGTCAAGGGCATGTACCTTGATTGTGGGCACATCCCCAGTAGAGGGTGTGCAAGAGGCAGCTGATCGATGTTTCTCTCTCATCGATGTTTCTAACTCTCTATCCCTCTCCCTTCCTCTCTATAAAAAATCAGTAAAATATATTTTTTTAAAAAAGATAAGCTTTCAATGTTTGCACAGTTAGGTGGGAAAAACATATCTAAGTAGGCAATAGTGTACACTGGGTCACAATGGGTCATAGTGTGCATAGGTCACAGTAGGTCATAGTCTGCAGGGGGTGATAATGTGCAGGATGTCACCATGGGTCATAGTGTGCATGGGTCACAGTAGGTCATAGTGTGCAGGGGGTCACGGTCATGGTGTGCAGGGGGTCACTATGGGTCAGTGTGCAGGGGGTCACAGTAGATTATAGTGTGCATGGGTCACAGTAGGTCATAGAGCGCAGGAGGTCACAATGGGTCATGATGTTCAGGGGGTCACAGTGGGTCATAGTGTGCATGGGGTCATAGTGGGATGGCTGAGGCCCTGCCTGACTTACCCTGGGCTAAAACCAGGTTCACTTTGCAGCAGTTATGGAACAGTTTAGCTACACTGAGCCTCAGTTGTCTCCTGTGTAAGCAGAGGTGATCAGTACCTACCCAAAAGAACTTTGTTAACACTAGATAAATCATTATAAGGGAAAATGAATAGCTGTTGGTCAAAGGCTTCAAACTTTCAGTTATAAGAAGAATAAGTTGAGAGGATGGAATGTTCAGTATGATCACAGTAGTTAATAATACAATGTTGGCCTGGCTGGTGGGTTCAATGATTGAGTGTTGACCTATGATCCAGGAGGTCATGGTTCAACTCCCAGTCAGGGCATGGGTTAGGGCACACGCAGTCTTTTTTTTTTTTTTAATATATTTTATTGATTTTATACAGAGAGGAAGGGAGAAAGATAGAGAGTAAGGAGCATCGATGAGAGAGAGTCATCGATCAGCTGCCTCTTGCACACCCCCTCCTGGGGATATACCCGCAACCAAGGTACATGCTCTTGACCGGAATCGAACCCGGGACCCTTCAGTCCCCAAGCTGACGCTCTATCCATTGAGCCAAACCGGTCCCGGCTGCACACGCAGTCTTGATCCCTAGTTGGAGGCATGCAGGAGGCTACCTATCAATGATTTTCTCTCTTCGTTGATGTTTCTCTCTCTCCCTCTCCCTTCCTCTCTGAGAAAAATAATAATAATACAATATTATATCCTTGAAAGATGCTGAGTAGATCTTGAGCAATCTTACCACAAACAAAAATGTTAACAGATGAGTTAAGTATCTTAATTCCACAATATTCATGTATATCTCATCATCATGTTGTACACATTAAATATATGCCATTATATTCATCAATTATCCCACCATAAAGTTGGGGGGATGATTAGTTGGATTAAATATATATGTAAAACACGTTACCTTACACACAGGAAGCATCCCATATAGGTTAACCACTAACTTTATTATAACTCTTCAAAAGACCAACAAACATGATGAGGGACTCTCCGTGATTTATTGATTAAAGAAGGGGTTTTCAAAACCTATCTTTCCTACAAACATTTTTAACTTGGCATCTAATGTTTTTTGTTTGTTTTTTTCATAGCTATAAATGGTTACAGACTCCGTTTCCTTGGGCAGTGCCCTGTGGGGAGTTCCTGGTAGGCCTAGAGGTGCCCTACCCTTTGTAAAGTGGAGATGATTGTCAGAGGGAAAAGGAAACCAACATCCCTCTTATTCTTAGGAATGTTACTGGGCAGAGTGTTACTGGGCTTCAGAAAGATTGCGTGGGGGAAGTTGAGAAATTGCAGACTGATTCTATTACACTTCTCTGTGCTCAAGGATACATGTACTCTATTTTGAAAAATACTAGTGCTTCTCTGTATTTCTTAAAGTTTAGAGTTTTCCAGAGATATTTTTCAGGGGGTAAAAAGTCATGGTAACACAAATTTAAGAAAAGCTGCATACTTATATTCCATCCTTAGAGCATCCTGGTTCCCATTCATTGATTAAATGTTCCCAAATCCAAAGGCATGCATGTATACATATATACATATGTACATACACATCTGTTTAACTCAAAATTTATCTAATGACTTACCTTTTTTGTTCATTTAGTTAATGACTATAGAGTCTCCGGTACTTACTGTTGTGTGAATGGAAATGTGCGGGAGGGGATATTGGCCTATCTGCCTGGTAGAACTTGGTGCAATGATGGAAATACGGTATGTCTGCAATATCCTAGCTGGCAGCCACTAGCCATAGTGTTTGTTGGGCACATAATGTGGCAAGTGCAACTGAGGAAGTGCATTTTAAATTTTATGTAATTTAAATGTGAATATAAATTAGCCATAGTATGTGGCTGGTGGCTACCATATTGGGTAGAAGAGTTGCTACAAGGCTTCAGAGGCAGGTGTCAGTGAAGAGTGAGTGTGCAGTGTGTCTAAGCCAGCTGTGGAGAAGTTGGCGGATGTAGGACTGTGGTGCTCCCGGGTGGAACTGCAGGAGCAGAGCTGAGCAGGAGCCAAGTTCTGGAGGGGTCCCAGGGCCTCCAGGAAATGGTTGAGCTGAGACTGGTTAATTGACAGATGATTTAAGGGCGTAGGCTTCTCAGCAGGACTATGGCAGTTTAGTTTAATATTCACTAAGTTATCAAATGAACCAATTCTATAATGTCCAAAGTGCTACCTTAAGCTGGGTAGCAAACACCATGAGTGTGCACTTGTTGGCCAGCAGTGTAGGCATCCAGAAGTCAACAAATACAGCACAATTGCATTTAGCAGACTTCAGGATGTACTCACTGTTGCTATACCCAAATATAATTAAGGTTCTGGGCTAGTTCAACATTTATAACATTTTAGATTGGATCTCTGCCCATACTGCCACTGCTACTAAAAATAATATCGACAGAGAAAGCCATTTTGTACTGAGCAGTTTGCATTGTGCTGAGAATTTTATGTAGCTATGTATATCTCAATTTTCACACCATTCCTATAGTAGGTAAAATTATTTCCACATTTGAGAGAAGGAAATATTGTAATGCAGGGAGATGATTTAATTAAAAATCACTCAGCTGCTGAGTGAAGGAGCCAAACTTGAGCCCTGTCTGACTGCAGAGCTTGCCGCTGGAGTTGAAATCCTAATGTTCAGTAAAAATATTCTCAAAACATACTATCAGTATAAATAAGATGCTTCCCCCCCGACCCACACACACACACACTATGGAGAAAATGAAAGTTTGAACCACTCACATGCTGCTAGACATATTTACATAATAAATGGATTGGTAGGAGGCAAAGTGTCCTAATTTTCAATTAGAATAATTCAGTGTAGGAGATCTGAGTGCTTAAAAGCAATAAAATGATGCTCCTTAAATACTTTGTAATTTGAATTGTTTATATTTTAATGAAACTGTCCCTGTAGTTATGCCAGTTTGATGTGTTTTATTTTATTCATGAAAACATGTAAGTACATACTCCTCCAATTAAGGCTTGTAAATACGTAATTTCAATTACAACAAGAAGAGGAATATTCTTTATTTGAAGACATGTTTACATGGCTATAATTAAATGTAATTTAGGGGTTTTCTCTGCTAAGAAAGACTGGGCTACTATTTTGAATAATTTTTTCACAGCAATTTTTATCTTACATTTTCAGTGTATTTTTTACGGTATAATCTCATAGTTTCACCATAGCAAACTCATAAGTCCATGGATATTATCAAGCTCTTTTTTTAAATAAAGTTTTAAAATTAAAAACTATGGAAGAAACTAATAAGATAAAATAGATTATCAGAGCATATTGAATTAACTTTAAAACATTCTTGAGTGGGAAACAAATAGATCTGACTTGTTTTTATAACCCATAGGTCCTGCTCTCATCTTTCAAATATCAGAGGAAATTAGAATGATTAAGCAGTTCACAATAAGCCGAGGTTTTTGCCCTCCCAAAGTTTTCATTGAGAAAGTCAGCATGGGATATAGAATATTTTAATGTCTAATATTCCCTGTATTACTCTTGGTTCAGGAAGATTTAGCTACACAGACAACTACACAGTTCATGTTTAATGTAACATACATTTATTAAACCCCTGAATGTGCTAAGGAGTGAAAAATCTAATGCAAATGAATGATGTGTTCCTTATTTCTTTCAATTAATATTATTTGAGTTCTTATTATGCACCAGGCATAGATAGTTCTAAGGTGTTAAGAATACAACAACAACAAGTAAAACAGAAAAGAAACCCATGGAGCTTAGGTTTAATCAATGGGTTTATGTAAATAGACAATTCCAAAACAATATGGAAATTTGGTGATAGGAAAAAATATGTGTATGAGTGCATACATATGTATATATGATATTAATGTTATATATTCAAACCAAACAATTATGGAACTACTAGAGGCCCTGTGCACAAAATTTTGTGCACTAGGGGTGTGGGGTTCCTTAGCTGGCCTGTGCCCTCTCGTAGTCAGGGACTCCTGCTGGCTTAGGCCCGCTCCTTGGGGAGAAAGCCTAAGCTGGCAGTCAGACACCCCTCGCTCCTCACTGCCTGCTGTGGAGGTGGGAGAGGCTCCCGCCACCACCACTGTGCTCGCCAGCCATGAGCCTTGCTCAGGGCTTCTGGCTGGGTGGTGCTCCCGCTGTGGGAGTGCACTGACCACCAGAGGCAGCTCCTGAATTGAGTGTCTGCCCCCTGGTGGTTAGTGTGCACCATAGCAACCTGCCATTCCACAGTTTGGTCAATTTGCATATTAGAGTTTTATTATATACGATAACTGATACCACCATCAGACATATCAGGCCATCGGGAGATTCTTATACTGGGTCAAGTGGAACTGAGAGTTAGATGAGAAGGAAAGGCACAAATGGGCCCTGTCTGGTAGCCATGAGTTCAAATAAAGAGGCAGAGATATGGTGTCAAAGTTCCTCTTTTAGTAAAGGTCAGCTAAAGGGTCAAGAAAACTTGGGGCTCTTTTGTATCTCTGGATGTTCAATATTTTACCACTACTCTTTCTTGCACATTCTCTTTGTCTTTATTCCTATGCTGACTCCTCTTACAATTCTTTTTAGCCACTCTTTTTTTTTTATTATTGTTTAAGGTATTACAAACAGTAGTACATATGTCTCTCTCTTTTTTCCCACTGATCACCCCCACCCCCCGCAGTGTCCCCTAACCCTCAGCACTTGCTCTCGTCCCCCGGCCCCCAGGGTCTTGGTCTGTTGGTTGTGCTTATATGCATGCATATAAGTCCTTTGGTTGATTTCTTATCCGCCGCACAACCTTCCCGCTATAGTTTGACAGTCTGTTCTATGCTTCTTTGCCTCTGTCTATTTTTGTTCAATAGTTTGTAATGTTCTTTATTATCCATAAATGAGTGATATCAAGTGGGGTTTTTTTTACCACTCTTTAATATTAACACGTGTGGGGTCCTCTCCTTAGCCTTATTAAATTAATTGATTTTAACCTCATGGCTTCAAATATCTAGTCATGACTTTTCTTTTGATCTTCAGATGCATATTCTCACTCACTTAGTGAATTACTCCCCTTAATCGCTTGCAGAAACTTAAAACATATTCCAAAACATACATTCCCATTACCCACATCCTCATACAACTGCATTCTGTATTTGATACAAATATGTCTCTAGAAACTTAAGTATTTCACTTGGCTTTGAATTTCCAAGACTTAGCAGAGTGTCCTGCACACAATAGATCCTCAATAAGTATCTGATAATGTAAGGACTTAATGATGGAATTTTAAAAATGTGTGATTGATATTTGTTCTTAAGAAATGCAATAATGTAATAGCAAGTGGAGTGCAGAATATTTGGTCTTAAATAAAAACCTACTCTTATTAAATTGTGCCTAACCTCAAATACCCCCTACATTTTATTTTTAGTTGTCTTTGACATACCTCAGACTTCTTACAAGTGTAGTGCTAGATGATTTTGTTATTTGACTCATGTTTCCAAGGGATACCAGAATGAAGGCAGGCTCTGGGATATAGCTAGAAATTTGTGTCTAGGGTTTTCAGCCATAAATCAAAGTGAGATACGATTCTCAGTGGGTGGCAGGACTGGTGTCAGGTGTGCAGCTCATGATTTGAGTCAAGTAAGCAAGGCTGCCTATAAGCTTTAATGGATTTGAGGTCCGGCACTTCTTCCATTAAAGATTAAAGTAACTGACAGAGACAAATTGTTAACCAAACTTTCTTTTCATTCCCCTTTGAATTATTAAGCTAAACACACCTCCAGTCCAGATAGCTGATGCTCAAAGGCTCTGTTAAATCATGGCCAAGTCTTAAATCAGTCCAGGTAGCCTAGACTAGCCTCTTTCATTTCAGTGACATTAGTAAATCCTGTATCCCTGGAGCTAGATTCTTTTTTTCTCCTCTATAACACATGTTATCAGGGCTAATGTTTTGGAGATAATTTAACAATTCTTGTAACCAGTTTACTTTGGGAAGAAGGAAAGAATGAAAATCTTGAAGCTATCGATATATCAAAGCACGCTGTCATTCCTTAAAGAGAACTTCTCCTTCTTTTCTGTGTTGTACTGTTATTTCTGATGGTTGTCCATACCGAATTTATAAATCAAACTTGCAGTCTTAAATATGTAAAATTATTAACTCTGAGTGTTGTTGCTCACTGGATGATTATCTCTTGGCACCTACTTCCATTCCACCAGGGTTTTGATAATAATAGCCCTTATGGTTTTCCCAAATTTGAGTAGCTCCTGACATAGACAAAAGGTACTCAGTGAACTTTTGATGAAGGAATAAATGGCAAGCTCTAATTTTCCAGTGTCTGTGTTAAATTTTGGTAAACAAGCAGAGGAAGATGGTGTGTCTCCTTTCTAGTAAACCACACATGTTCCTCCCATCACCCAATTATTTAGAGGTCTGGGGAAGAACTCACTGTGGCTTGTGTCCTAGCTCTCACTGTAGTGTGTACTCAAACTTTCATTAGCATCTCGTTTAATGCTTACAACCACCCATTGAAATGGCTGCCAACATTCTCCTAACTTTACACATTGAAGAGACAAATTTAGGTTACTAATTTGGGTTGATGGAGCTGAGATTTTCTGTCTATTACTATGCATTATGCTAAAAGGCTATTCTACTTCCTGTTCCTTGGACACCTTCTTTTCACCTGGGACTAATCAAATTTGTAAAATCCTGCAAGTGTTGGTTAGCTTCTGGAGAGCTACTCAAATTCTTCACTATTTCATTATGGCCTTTTTTTTTTTTTTTTTTTTAGCATCTTTCTTTAACTTTGATCTCATCTCCTTATCATGGAAGCAGATTAAGGATGTCATTCCCTTTGAATAAGAACTTTACAGGAGAGGATCTCAGAGGAAGTTTCCTGAGAGGAAAATGAATCATAAATTGAAGACAAATAGGAGATATAAGAGATGGTGTTATAAAAGGAGCAAAATATGGGTAGGAAATGAATGAGAGAAGAGAACCAGATACAAGGCACAGTTGACCCTTGAACAACATGACTTTGAGCTGCATGGATCTACTTATACATGAGTTGTTTTTTGTTTTTGTTTGTTTTTGCAGTAAATACCTGTACTACTTTTTGTCTGCATTTGGAAGTCTGAGGGCAGATTGTGCTCATTGACCTGCAGCATTTTATGTAGGGCACTTGAGTACCTGCACATTTTGACATCCACTGGAAGTTCCGGAACAATCCCTATGGTTACTGAGAGACATCTTTTGGGGGGATCTAAACTTATATGCAGATGTTCAGCTGCTTTGGATTCAGTGCCCCTAACCTCTGAGTCATTCAAGGGTCAACTGTAGTTCGAAGGGATTAGAACATATAAATAAGATTTAGTTAAACCATGTAAATCTATAAGTCACATTATAAGAAGGATGTTTAGTGAGGTGGAATTCCAGAGTAAATAAAGTTAGAAGGAAATTAAGGTAGTAGGGCATACCAGAGGACGCTGCAATTTGGAATTTATGTAAGTTACAAACAGCTTTTGAATGACCCTTTACTCAGACTTGAGTACTAGAAATAAGAAATTATTAAGAGCTGACTTTCAAAGAAGTATTTTTTTAAAAAGAGAAGCAAATAATAGCAACTTTCCAACCTGAGGGAGTTAGAACTCGGTATTTTGTTATTTTCCCCACCTTGATGTCACCAAAACAGTTCGTGGGTTTAAGAAAGTGCCAGAAGAGACCTGTGTATGTGGTAAAACTGATTATTTTGATTCCTTTAGCTAAACTGAACATATGCAAAGGGACAATGATCTCCCTTTGTATTCCAGTAAGAATTTCCAGATAGAAAATAACTAAGCAGGGTTAGATATATCAGAAACCAAGGCAGTGACTAATAGAGTATATATTAATCAGATACTGTTCAGTGGGTATTTATTAAGTGAATCTTGACCTTGAGTTAAACTGGACAGGGCCTATTTTAGCCGGGCAATATTTTCACCTGCATACTGTATTGAATTCTTCAAAATGTATCCATGTATCCAGTTTTTTTTTTCCTTGCTTTATTTTCTCATTTAAATAATCAAATATAATTTTTGGAGAATGTCACATTCCATAAAATAAACTTAGAAACTGTCAACCCTCACCTCCTCTATTCAACCACAACCTTACAAGGTTGAAAGCACAGAAAGAGACAAAAAGACAATTTTTTTTCAAGGTCTTGGGAAGTGGCCAGATGAATGTGTCCAATCCTAGCATTTGCTGACTTGCCGTTTTGCTGGGTGCAGGATTAGCTGCTTTATCCAATGCCTTTGTTCAAGATTAGATTCTTTTTCCTTCTGGCCTAGCTAAGGAATCCATTACCAGTTAGCTATTTCCTTTCCTATCGCTGATTCTAAGTGTGATAACTTTAGCAAATACAAAGTCATTTATTGTGGGCTATTTCATTAATTTAACTTTCTGCTTTAAGTAACTGCCACCATTCATTTTGCAATATGCTGAATAGTTACATTCTTGTCCTTAATTGATAAATAAGTTGGAAATGAGAAATTGAATTTCTATAAAGACCACTTCAGTGTTACTCTCAGAAATTTCCCAGCTGCAATTTGATAGAGGCTGCATTAGTTATTGTGGTTTCCAAGAAAATGTGAAGGGGCCATTGGCGAGAGGCCTCCCTTAATGGCTACGGTGTCACAAGAAGCGAACCACACCCCTTCTTGTTAACACCACCATCCCCAGAACAGTTATGCATTTCAAATGGTTAAATAGGAAGAGGAATCTCTGTATTTCAAGCTTCTTATTAATAGAAAAGATGAGTAATACAGAGAACTATTCTGTCTTTTATTTTACTTCAAAAACATTATATGTACTTGGCTGGCACTTCCTAGAGTGAGGGAATGCTATTACGATAGGAAGTTTTGCCTGGCTGATGTGACTCAGTGGTAGAGCATGGACCCATGAACCAGGAAGTCATGGTTCTATTCCAGGTCCATGCACATGCCCAGATTGCAGGCTCGATCCCCAGTAGGAGATGTGCAGGAGGCAACCAATCAATGATTCTCCTCACCATTGATGTTTCTCTCCCTCTCCCTGAAATCAGTAAAGATATATTTAAAGGGGGAAAAAAGATATGCAGTTTTTATGCCCATATTCTCTTTCATACATGGGTTTTGTTGGAATACTAAAAACACAAACATGAACTCTAACTGATAAAGAAATATGATGAAAGGTACTTTATATGAGCAGAAGTCATAAAACTGGGGAGAGATCCATTGGAAGGTTAGAGCAGTGACAGTAAAGGGGAGTATCCTGTACAATCCACTCAGATAACTTCGCTAAAATGGACATGTGATCAATCATCTGATTGCAATTGTCGCTGCTGTTTCAATGAGGATAAAATCTTTCAGAGAGACCAGAGATAGCAGAGACATAATTAAAATTGTTATATTCTATATTATAAAGAGCTAATATGCTAATTAGACAGAACAGCAGAACAGCTGTCCGGATGACCTTCTGGACAAAGCTAGGGTTGCCAGGGCCGAACCCCTTGCACGAATTTCATGCATCAAGCCTCTAGTTTTGTATATAATGATGTCAGCTTGATAGAATGTCCTCATCTGACAGTTGCCAAGAGGCTGTCCAGTGAGGTCTCACCAACAGTGCAAAGCAGCATTGGTGGAACATCATATAATTGAGGACAGTGCAAGTTCTACACTGTTGGCCATTTACGGGACAAATATGTGCAACCAAAGGAAAGGGGCTGCAACTGAATCTGCTTTGAATCCAAACCTTTTATGGATCATGAGTATTATTTAAATATAGTTTCCAAAAAGAGGGATAGCAAGTAGACATAATTTCATTGGGAAATCCTTCTGGATGAGGATGATACAGAAATTCTACCCATCGCATGCCTACACCTATGTGCTGGCAAAGTGAACCAAATGGATATGAGAGAAGAGGATATAATGGAGATTGTCTGTTTGGTGTATTTCTATGTACATAAACATGGTATTTTTTTAATATCTCCTTTATGAAAACAATACTACTGAACTAATGTTATCAGGGAAGGTACATTATATTTCATATGTTATTGATAAATTGATATTTTAACTGATGAGTTTCTACTTATAAAACTTATCCACACGTCTCCCAATGTACATGCACACACAGACACACACACAGTCCTCTTTGGGATGGGTGACATGTCTTTCCATGGCAGCTGGCTGAAATTAAGATACAGGCGGTGGCCATGGAGCTCATTGGCCGGTGAAGGGGTTGACCATGTTAATTAGCATGATTAACATCAGATACTAACCATCTAAATCAAAACCCAGAGTCCCACTCTGATGTCAGGGAGTCTCACCATCCCTCAATAAAAAGGCCTCCTATTACATTATTACATAATATGATGATGCTGATTTCTGGTTTTGTCATGGAAGAGGCTCATATAAGATATATGACCAATAACTTTTATACAAAATATACTGTTACATTAAACTCATTAAAGCATTAAAAAAATCCTAAGTGACTTATAAATAGAAAGCACCAGTTTCACATATTTTTTTCAATTACTTTTTAGGTCCTGTGGATGTGACTATATTAGCTAAATGTAATCCTTGCTTATCAAATCCATGCAAAAATGATGGCACCTGTAACAATGATCCAGTTGACTTTTATCGCTGTACCTGTCCATATGGTTTCAAGGTGAGTCGAAGCTGTCATAGGAGCTCTGATTTGAAAGGATAGCTCTCCTTGGTAGGCCTGTCTTATTTTAATGTGCTGTCAACTACCTTATTTTATTGTGCTAACAACTACTTTATTTACACCCAACTCTGCTTGGCCATTCCTTCTCCAGGGGCAGGACTGTGATGTCCCAATTCATGCATGTATCAGTAACCCATGTAAACATGGAGGAACTTGCCACTTAAAAGAAGGTGACAAAGATGGATTCTGGTAGGTCATTCATTAGTCTGTGATCTGTGTCTAAAGTATTGGAGCTAGAATAACTAAGCAAACACACATTCTCCCTTTCAAATGTGGGAACTTTATTTTAAAATGAATGCCAGGAATCAATTCACAAGAACAAAATGTGTGAGTTCCTCTCTGAGATATTGCAACATAAAAACAAATATAGATGTTTCAGTATTTTCAGCTCAGGCAGCTACAAAATCCAGAAATTTTAAAACATGTACATGCACACATTATGATTAATCAAGTTAGATTAGATCAAGATAATGGAGTGGCTGTATTATGCTAATTAATAATCAGCTAGTCTCCTACTGAAAGTTATATATTCATTTGTTGCTGTGTATATTCTTTTAAAGACAGTGTATAATGAAAAGATGTAGGTCCCACTGAAACAAAATTAATGATTCATTTCCAACCTCCAATATAAAGAGACAATCATGCTGTGAACATTTTTAATCTGGAATTATTTAATCATACAGTACAATTACCTCAGATGTACTTCATGAATTATGAAATAGAGTTCTTATGATGACACTAATAATTTCACGTAAGAATGCTAATGTACCACTAAAGCTTGTTAGGAATATCACTTTTATAATAAATAGGCTTCATTTCTGCATTCTGTTATGAAACTATCTCTTTTTCATTGAGGCTTTTCAAAGATTATTCTGATACTTACTAAGATGAAATGTACAGTGTTTTATGCCAGTGGAAAAAAATGCATTTATTGAGACGTAAAAAGAACATTCACATTTTATAATTGAAAGGAAGATAAAATTTGATTTTCAAATTACCTTTTTGTTCTGTTTTGAGATATCAAGAACATTACACATAGGGCAGTAGGTGTTACCATTTTTAAAAAAAATCAGAACCAGTTCCTTGTCACTTGTGAGTAAAGAAGCATGGATTATTTTATTAGAGCACAATTTGAGATTAAAATAGAGTAAACTTTGCTTGTATTTTAAATCTGCAAATATATGGTATTTATTGACTTACAGGGCCATTTCCAGCCAGCATTTTTTAAAGTTGTTTTTGATTTGTAAGATATTATCTTAAATGAATACTTATACATGTCATTAAAAATCAATTCTTTGTTGTTAAAAGTTCTGTAATTGATAAATGTATTTAGTATTTTTCAATATGTAGACCACATGTTGTTTTTTTAAATACAGAGTTGTTATTATTATTTTACTTTTCCTCCCTTTGGTGTTCAGGTGTATTTGTGCTGATGGATTTGAAGGAGAACACTGTGAAGTCAATATTGATGACTGTGAAGATAATGACTGTGAAAATAATTCTACTTGTGTGGATGGGATTAATAACTACACATGCCTTTGCCCACCTGAGTACACAGGTAGGAAATGCTCAAATGCTCAGCCATCGGTCCATGTATCTGAATGCATCATGGGAATTTTGCTGCATGCGTTTAGTAAATTATTGAATTATTCAATAACTGGTAGGTATTTGGGAAATTAGAGGTAATGTAAATAACAGCTAGAGTTAATAATTGTTTCATTCAACCAAAAGACTCACCAAGCACAGTTATCTACCATGTTATTGCTATCCAGCAAACCCAGGAGTTATCATATTGTACCTATTAGGCTCACAATTAGATGGTATCACCCACAAAGCATTTTTCCTGTGCTGATCAACACATGTAACAAGGGGCATTTTTTAATATAGTCGAAACATAATTAAGCATTTCAGATTATATCCATACTTGCTTCTTCAATAATGAGTGCTTTCCTCTAATAACTCATGTTCTTAAAAAAATACAAATAGAAAAATATTGAGCACTTTGAATAATCTTATGAGACTGTCATCTTCTTTCTGGCATTTTGTTTCTTGAGATGATAAATTCAAGAAAATTAATTTCTTCCCTGGATAAGCCAATAGGCTGTAAAGTCAACATCAAGTTTATAATTTGGCTATTATGTCAGAATATTTATTTTGATTTAATTTTGTGGCTATGAAGAAGAAACATCACAACTATAACCTTGTTTTCTTAATAGACCACTTAGAGAATGTTATGCATTTTATTTGTAAGAAAATATGGAGCAGTAAATTCTGTCACTCTATTTGAAGTTACCATTTTCATTCCACTGGGTACATTTCATTAGTTGCATTTATTTCCACATGATGTAATGCATAGTTAATATCAGAGGGTGAAATAACTACATAAATGCCTAAGGTCAACGTCTCCCAACATGAAAGATGAAGTCACATCGTATGATTAACTGTCCAGGGGATTTATTAGGAAAGCATGGACATTTAAGCTTTTATGGCATGCCTAAACTTTGTATTTCACTAAGTACCTTTCTTGATGGGAAAATGCAAGATAGAATAATGGGGTGTTGTTTTGACAACCCAGATCTGTTTGAGTGCCTCTGAAGCTGCCTTCTCAGGGTTGGATTTTTTTTTTTCTTTTATACCAACGAAGCACCCAATGCCATATAAAGTAATATACTTAGCTACAGTAGAAATTTGAACATGGTATAGCCACCAATTTCTCTATTACATATATGCAGCCCTTGAGGGCAGAATTTGAGTGTTCTTTGATATTTTGAATTAGTGAAGGATAGCAAGTGTATTCAGCATGCACTAAAGCCCTGGGGGCTCCCCTGAGAATGGAGTTGTATTGCATAGGGTCCTTTAGACCTGTATATGAAGCCTGCTGTTTGCATTAAAATCTGTTACCTAGATAGAATCCTTTTCTTCTTCTGCCATTGTTCTATCATCATTACAGAAAAAGCTTAATTCACTTAAACTTTGAGGCCCTTTAAACCAGTATACTCTGGCTAGGAGAAATTGGACCAGGGCACTTCAAAGGCACCTTGGCCAGCTAATGAGATCCAGAGCCCAGCAACCAGGGATTGGTCAACATCCTCCTTGTGTTGACAACCCAGGCCTGAGAGCACTGCAGTGTTTGGGTTCTCACGTGCCTTTTTTTTTTTTTTCCATGACCATTTACAGAAGGTGGCAGATTCTTCCGAGTTGCTTTGGAGGAGTTCCCCTGCTTTGGCTTAAGATCTGCTGTACCTTCTTCTTTATCCGTTTCTTTTAAGTCTGTTTTATCTTCTCAACCTACACAGTCCAACCTCCCTTCCTTACCTGATCCTCTTGCCCACGTGTTGTCTCCGCCCGAAGTGACTGTTCAGTGCGGCTTCCTCTGAAAAGTATTATGAAGCCTCATCTCTCTGTGCCAGATATATTTCTCTGAAACATTAAAAAAAAAAAAAAAAAAAAAACAAAAAAAACAAAGAAACAACTTAGCAAAACCACTGTTTAGCCAAAATATGACATCTATAAAGCTATCATGTGGGAACCTGCCAAGATTATCTGTCAAGAGCCATTTGGTTCTCCTGAGACTCATTGAGTCTTTTTAAGCATAGCTATTACAGATATCGGTTTGCCTGAATTTTGGCAAAGTGTAAACAAAAATCCTGAGCTCAATAGAAACTTAATAGCATGAAGATATTACCACTCTGCCTTTTGGGCTGAATCTTATGGGCAGTAAAGTGTTTGACGATTTGGCATTAGAGCAAATATCTAAATGAGGCCCTTTTGTAACTCATCTATTCACTATAGCATTTCTGTCCATATGTGAGATGAGCTCATTTGCAAAATATCAAACAACCATCTGCAGATTTTGAAGTTAGTGGCACATAGTGGCCTTTAATTATAGGAAAATATAAATCGGGCTCCAGAGTTTTATATCCTGCTTCATCCAAGTCCGCAGTTAGGGAGGAATTTTCGTATAATGCGGCTGTATTGTTTTAGATGTAAGTTTGGAGTCTGATTAATGAGCATGAGATCTGGGAACAGAAACCCTGCTATGCTCAGGGAATATAATAATGTTGTCATTGTTTAAAAATCATTCAAGTCACAAGTTGCTTTCTGTTTGAAGATTTTTCACTCGATACCCCAGAGGCATAGATGGGAACGTGAACTCTTTAGTTGGAACAAATAAAACTTCATGGAAAAAGCTCATAAATTATTATGGGGGAAGGCTTTACATTTGGCATCCATGGCAAGAGTCAGACTGGACATACTATTGCTAATGGAGAAAATTCAGAGATCTGAAAGCAATTTGATGGAGAAATCTCGATATGATGGGCAGGCTATAAAACACGACTACAAATATCAAAAATAAAATGAATCACCATTGGAAGTTTATTAAATGTATTTAAGCCCATATCACCAGCACATTATAGTAAATAGTTATTGATTTACTATAAGTTTTACTAAAAAACTATCTGCTTTTTTCTGCTGCAGGGATTAACAACATAAATTTAAGGGTCAATATTGATTTTCTATGATCTAAAACTTGTTATACTTCTTTCCTCCCCCCAGTTATCAAAACTGTTATTTTCTACTTAATGCAATCCATTATCTGTTCCAGTTGTATAATAAATGGTTGTTGATAGCTAATTCTTCAGGCAGGTTAATTTATGAAAAGTTTAATTCCATATAATTCTAAATTAAAACCACTACAATAAGGATTAAGCATAGTTAATTTTTGAAGAGTTTAATTCAGCATTGTTTTAAATTAAAGGCACTACACCAAGGATGGGGCGAAGTCAGACTCAGAAATTGATAAGCAAATAATTTTCAAATTCACTCTAGGGTTTCAATTTTAGCTTGAAAAATTCTTTTTTATTTTTAATTTTTAAAAAACCATTATTGTATCCTTTCTAAAACCAAGGCATTTCTTGAATGTGCATTTCAAGCAATCACACAAGCTCAAAACTTATAAAAATGAACATTATAAACATGGCACCCCTGCCACGTTGAGAACCTGGCACCCTATCTGAAACTCTGGTATGAACTTAGGGGTTGACTTGGAAAATGTGTTTTTGCATGTTTCCCGAGAGTCAGGCCCTGGATCTGCTCTGTCAAGACTATGTTTCTTAATCAACCCTACTCTCATGGAACCACACTTAAAGATGATCACACTGTATTCCAAGATGTCACTTAATGGGATTAACCAAATTCGGTACACAAAGGCTTCCATACCAGTTTGGCATGTAAAGATGCAGAAAACATTCAGACCGTTTTAATTTTTCCATGTAGTACCCTTATTTCTTTTTCCTAACCATCCATGCCCACCTACTAACCATGATGTACGGTGTTAAAAAGTAAGGCTGGTTAAGTGACCTGGTTGAGATGCAGATCCCTGGCTGCCTGTGATGGCATTTGCCTGTCTCCTCATGTCCCCCTTGTTTGTGTTTTGGCCGGCTATAGGTAAGAAATCCAAGCCTTGCTTCCCCTCACCCGCTCACTCTGGGCCCTTCCGTTATAAATACACTGGCTTCCTGTGCTCTGCTGTTGTTTCGCAATGTAAATAGTCTTTTGTCTCTTCTGTCTTTGTCGCTGCCAGCTGCTAATCTGAATGAGGTGGAAAAAGGTTAGTCGCCTTTTAAGTCTACTATGATTTTTGTTTCCCTCTTTCATTTACAGCTATATGGGTATCATTATATGTACATGGGAAAAGGAATGTGGACAAAATTGAAATTAATATGTTGAATCAGTCATGCACGTCTTTGATGTATGGGTAGCTATGCCAAGCGGTATATAAAGGGCATCTGACATGCACTTACACAATTTGTAAAAGGCTATGAAAGAAACCTTCTGAGTGGGAAGAGGGTGGTGTAAAAGAAAGACTAATAATTGCTATTCCCTACTTGTCTGTTTGCTTTTACTCTTTAAAAGATATCACAAAAATAAATTATTTTTATAATGAAAAATATAAATCATTTAGTATACCTAGGGCAGGGGTCTGCAACCTTTAAGACATAAAGAGGCATTTGGACCCGTTTCCAAAGGAAAAAAAAACCTGGGAGCCGCAAAATCATTGCGACATTTAAAACAAATATAACTGTTTCTTACCTTAATAGTATATACCAGATCGTGCAATTAGCTGTCAATCTGAAGAAAAAAAGGACTTTTTCACTTAACAATGAAAATATATAACTATATATAACTATATTTTTGCAAATTAATAGCTAAATAAAATATTTAATTTACCTGGTTAATGGGATTTTTGCTCCTGAACCTCAGTGCACAGTGTCAGCACATCAGGGCTGTAAGACACTACCTTCATTTTCACACAGGCTTGCAAGTTGTCGGAGCCACAGTAAAGCTTCAAAAGAGCCACATGCAGCTCTGGAGCCACAGGTTGCCGACACCTGACCTAGAGTATAGATACAAGTATTTTCAGTACTGGGATTTTTTTCAATAACCTTAAAATAATATCTTCTGAAGGTGAAACAAGAAATATTGAAAGGTGTATACATTTATGTAAACGTTTTATTTTAAAAAAATGACAAAGCCCCAAGAGCTTGGTTTATAAAATGACATTGTTGAATTCATGTTACGGTACATCATGAGTACTAGGTAGTATTTTTTAAACATATTTTTATTGATTTCAGAGAGGAAGGGGGAGGGAGAGATAGAAATATCAATGATGATAGAGAATTATTGACTGGCTACCTCCTGCATGCTCCCTACTGAGGATTGAGCTTGAAACTCAGGTGTATGCCCTGACTAGGAATCAAACCACGACGTCCTGGTTCATAGGTCTATATAATCAACCACTGAGCCATGCCAGCCAGGCAAGGCAATATTTTTAAAACATCAAGAGAGCCATGTCCAATCATTGACATAATATGGTCTATGTGGCTCCCCACATCCATCGAAGCCCAGGAAAGGAAGTCCTAGAAATGATCAAAGCAGTAAGCATGCCTGAGAAATCACCACAGAAACTTTGTGAAGCCTTATCTTAAAGTTTTAGAATGATTACTAATAACATCAGTCTTTTACTCAGTCTGTTGGCCAAAAGTCTTTAAGTGCCAAGTGCAGGCTTAGCAGCCTCTAAGGAGCCCAAGGTGTGTCTGTCTTGGCAGGGCCAGTTGTCTGTGAAGCACTGGCTGGAAGATAATAGGGCTAATGCGGGTACGTTATCCAGCAGCCCACCCTGGCTCCTCTTGCTAAGGAATTCACTTCTGTTGCGTCATTCAGGCAATTTACTGTGTGTGGTCACTTACCAAGCACAATTAAGTTGACAAACATGAAAAAAGAAATGGTTTCATATTGTACAATATAAAAATATAGCCTGGTCAATTCTCTGTGGATTGATGCATTCTTGGTCAAATATCATCTCTCCTTTTTTCCAAATACTAAATCACTTGGTGGTTTGGGGTGAGGATGTCTAAGGTCTGAGTCTATCAGAAACATAATAGCAATTATTCTGTCACAGGAATATGCCCTTAAGTAGCTCTATCTGCTCTCAGGAGCAAGCTTGGCAGTGTGAGAGTATTTCCAATCACCACGTGGTTTCATGTGTTGACTAAATTTCATGCCTAGGTTTATAAAACATGTCTTTTATTTCCAAGAATCTGCTGATGACTGAATTTGCTTATAAAAACCATCTAACCATTCTCTATTTTTTAACCCAAAATTAACTAGAAATGAAATTGCAATTTCTTTATGACAATGAGGGTAATTTTCTTAAATATTTTTTAAAAAAAAAAGTTCTAGAATTAGCTGACATAAGGAAAATGTTTAAATCGCTGTAGACATATACAAGCAACAACTTGTACAAAGCATTGAGAAAGCACTCACCCATGGATCCACAGATTGTAAAGAGGGGTCCATCCAATACCTCACCGACCCCATGGCATGCCCTCTGACTTGGGGGACTTGCACTAGGACCAATTCCTACTTATCTGCTGCCACGGTCCAGGCTCAGAATCGGTACCTCTCACAAAGGCTCCAACTGGCCAATGATGCCCAACAAGCTTTTCTTTTACTGCCTCTCCAGCTTGCCATACCCAAGGTCCCTGGTGTGCATCTGAAAACAGTAGAGGGAGCCAGAAAAATCAGGTGCTGACCATCAGTCTGTTTTATCTACACATGAGGGAAAAGAAGTATCTAATCAGTGCCTGTATAATTAATTAATTAGCTAATTAATTAATTCTCCTGTTGCTGAGTCTACTTCCCATCACTTAGGGCAGCTGGGATACTGATGGATTTGTCCAGCTAATGGGAGAAGCTTAGTTTTCTCATCCTCATTTTTAGGATGGGACTTCTCCCAGTCTTTATTTCCTTTTCTCTTTCTTTGTTTTTTGTTGTGTTTTTTTGTTTGTTTGTTTTGTTTTTGTGAAACAGGGATAATTGACATCTATTCCACCTCAGAATAACATGGAAAGATAGATGGGAAAACACTTTACAATGTTACATGTCATATGCAAGAAATACCCTGTTTCCCCAAAAATAAGACAGTGTCTTATATTAATTTCTGCTCCCAAAGATGCTCTAGGTCTTATTTTCAGGGGATATCTTATTTTTCCATGAAGAAGAATACCGTACATATTTATTGTTAAATGAAAATAAAGGAAATTTATTACCTGTATACGGTACAATAGTATGGTAGTTGTCAACACAAACCAGACAAACTGTGAATCCTACAGTATCAAGAATTTACTCATTTATTCAATGACAATCATGTCATCGTCTTCTGGAACATCATCATAACAATCCAATTCCTGAATTTCCTGGTGAATTTCTCGTGACTCCATTTTTTCAGAATCAGTGGATCAAATCTCTCATGTTTAGCAATAGCACTGACTTTAAATGAGTACTTCTTGTCAAGATAGCCTGCTCGCAGTGCATTTGCAATGCAACTGTCAGTAATTTTCTCCCATGAATTCTGCACCCAAGTCACAACTTCTTGCAGTTTAGGTTTCACAATGTTTCCATGCTGATTTCTCTCCATTCTATTTTCAATGTAGTCATTAATTTCCATGTGCAAATTGTCTTTGAATGGCTTGTTTATTGCAATATCAAGAGTGTGGAGATAGGCCGTCATTCCTGCAGGAATCATTATCTGATCTATTTTTCTTTCGTGAAGAAATGTCTTCATGTCTTTAACATGGTGAGTGCTGGCTGCATCCCAGACTAGCAGACTTCTTTGGCTCCCTCGCATAACAAGCGGCAGCATTAAATCGACCCTCTTCCTTATAACTGCTTGTGTGGCCCAGGCTTTTTCAGTTTCAAGAATAAAAACAC
The DNA here is from genome assembly GCF_964339955.1 of Pipistrellus hanaki. NCBI lineage: Eukaryota > Metazoa > Chordata > Mammalia > Chiroptera > Vespertilionidae > Pipistrellus > Pipistrellus hanaki. Next base: position 200,839,292 of record NC_140503.1, on the reverse strand, counting down.
CCAAAACACGTTCAATTTTTTCCTTCTTGCCCTTAGAAATGATTAAAGGTGGGATTTTAGTGCCATCCAGACGAATTGCCAAAATAAAGGAAATGTGCACTTTTGTAAGCAGTGGAGGGAATGTACACTAAGGAGGTACCCCACTGTTCAATTGTTGTTTGAAATGATTGGCCCATAAACACTGCAGTTTCATCCATAGCAATCATGTTGGAAAGATTGTATTTAGAGAAGTCAGCATCATCAATAAAGGACTTGAATGCAAGTGCTCACTTAATAACTTGAGTATCTTCCAACCTAAACAATGTTGCTGATCTTCTTAAAGACAGTTCACTTCGCTGAAGGAAATTATCCAGCCAGTGTTGTGATGCTTTGAAGTCTTCGAGGGCTATGTCAAACTGTGGTGCCATTGCAAGGGCAAATTCTTGAATCTTAGCCCTATTCACAACCAAAGCCTTTGCTCTCCTGTCAACAACCCATTCACAGATCAGGTCTTCCAGCTCAGAAAATAATGGTTGCTGACCTGATCCACACTTGTGCTTTTTAGCATTTCCCTTGTCCACTTGTTCAATGAGGTTACCATACTCTGCTCACCATTTTTGGACCAATCGGATACTCAACATCTTCTCTTTGCAGAAAGCAGTAAGATTTTGGCCCCAAGAGTCTTCCACGATTCCTTTCTTGTACTCCACAGAGTAGCTTTTTCTTTTTGCGCTCATTTCTAGGGGTAAAAAAAAGGAATTGGGGTATCAAGGTGGGGGGAGGGGTATCACTTAAAATGACACAGGGGGAATCAGAGGGGTGAATCAAAATGGCACAGGAGAATCAGAGGGGGGATTACCATTTTAGTAACCTCTTTTGATCCTCCTGTGTCATTTTGATTGCCCCCTCTGATCCTCCTGTGTCATTTTAAGTGATACCCCTCCCCCCACCCCTGTGCCACTGAACACCTTCACCAAACATTCCCCCTACCCCTTTATCAGACATTTACCCCCTGGGGCCTACCTGGGGACTGTCACTGGGCTTGCTGGGGCCTGGATCTGGGCTGGAGCAGGGTCTGCCACTGACTGAGAACCTTCAGTCATCATGAGGGCGGCAGCGAGCATCAGGTAGTGTCACCAGAGACAGACCAGCACTCACCACCTTCACCGCGTTTAGTCCGCTCTAATCTTCCTGTTCTTCTACACGAATATGCGAAAGTCTCTTCCTCTCTCCCACCCTGCTCACTCTGACCTCTGCTCTGCCTCCACACAGCAGTGATGTCAGGACTCCGCGAAATGTCATTGGTTTCTAGACGCCAGTTGGGGCAGCCCTAGCGAACAGTTTACAGTAAATTAATTTTCATTCTGAGACAGAGCCTAGTGGGGCCTTATTTTCGAGGGGATGCCTTATATTTCACTCAGAAGGAAACCTGTAAATAGGTCTTATTTTCGGAGGATGTTTTATTTTCGAGGAAACACGGTATCAGTGCTGTCTTGTATGACTGACGTAAAGTTTTGCACCATTTAATTCCAACCATCATCACTACATTGACCTAGATGAGTTGACACCATTCCTGATGGCATACAAATTCTTATGGTTATTTTGATAGAGCAAATCCCACCTAATGGAAATTACGTGGGTTAAGGAACTTTTTCTCCCCATATTTTTCTGTACTGCCTTTTTAAAAAGTATTAGTTTGTTATTTTTTATGCTCACTCTAGTGGAAAGGCTTTATTTGGTGTTAAGCCTTTGGTTCTCTTCACCCCCTTACTCTACTTTGAAGTGGAAGGAAATAGTAAATGCTGAAGAACTCTTGGGTTTAGTTGCATTTTTTAGGATTTGTGTATATTTTTGGATTTCCATGATCTTTTAAAAATAGTGTCCCCTTCTGTTATTAATTCTGCCTCAAGATGTGTATGGTCTTTATAGAAAATTTATTATACTTGCAGACTTACCTGCAGTATGCTTTTACTATAAAGAATACATTGGCAGCCTAATGGTATTGTGTGGTTTACATTCATCTTCTAACCTTGCAAAGCCTTCTTACAAACCTTTGAACCTCAGAAAACATTTTAATGATCCTGTTTGCTCTTAAGTTAATAGGCTGGGACCAGTGAACCCAGCACAACAGTCTAGTTTAACCAAGCCTTGTTCAATCCAACTTGGATTTATTTATTTTAAAAAAGATTTAAATATTTCTGCAGTTTCAGTAGCTGTTGGAATTAGCTCCATTATTTAGTTCCAATGAGGAAGTGCTGAAAAACACTTCTTTTTCTGTTTATTTATTGAGGAGGTTAGTTTTTCCATTTTAAAAACTCACAAGATATTTATTGAGAAAATACCTTATGCAGGGCACCGTGCTAAGCATCCAAAAATGCAAAAAAAAACATTATCCTTGTCCACCAGGCAAAATCTTTGGCTTTGGTCCTCACTGCAAGTTCAGACTAGGTCAGTTATTTTGCTAAAGTCGTCATTCCTCATATCCCAGGAAAGTTAACAGCATCATATAGTTACTTCACCAGTTCACGGGCAAAGAGAGACCCCTTTCTGACTATGAAAATGAATCAAATTCTTTGGCAAACAGGCGTTATGTAGCAATCCATTTTACATCACTGAGAACAAAAGTGAGAACATAGAAGATTTGTCCTTGTTGGAAACATTTTCATGTCCGTTTTTATAGCATGTTTTTTGGAGCCTTCCTATTGTGAATTATGGTTAACTCTATCTCACAAGGTTATTCTGTGGCCATGCCCTGCTTTGTGCATGTGTCCCATTTGGCACACTTTTGGCACTGGGAGGACATTCAGGAGCAGCTCCCATATCTTCAGGAACTCATGGTCCCTCGGGATCAGTTCTTTGTATTTTTCTACTAACAATGGACTTCATTAAGTTCAGGGAAGTGCATGTTATCTGGATTTTTTTTATTGATCCTATTAAAAAGATCAGTTAACTATTTCTGATTGAGAGGACAAATTTCAGGAGAGTTAACACAAATAAGAAAGCCTCAGATGTTGAAAAAGAATCTTCAGAAAGTGTTGACTCTTAAAAATATATATATATAGAATCACGCCATTTGTAAATAATCCTTTACTGACTAATGGAAATGAAGCCAATTGTTACTATCAGCACTGACAATATTGGAGACTGGGCATCTCTGCCCATGGTGATGAGCTGTGATGTTTGGGTGAAAACCTTGAGCAGAGCCTGCAACAAATAATTCTGGCCCTGGCCCAGCAAAAGAGGAGGAAATGGAAATAATTCCCATGAAAGTCCAATTCAGTTAACCTGTCCTGAGATGACTCCCAAAATCCCCTCATCTATGTCCAACCTCTATGTCCATCCATCTCCCTGCTCCACTGCAAGGTCTGATGAGAGAAGACAGAGGATGTTTTTTTTTTTCTTTAATCCTCACTCGAGGATACCAGGCCTGGAAGGAGCTTGCAACCAAGGTACATGCCCTTGACTGGAATCTAACCTGAGTTCTTGGGTCTGCAGGCTGATGCTCTATCCACTGAGCCACACCGGATAGGGTGAGAATGTTTTTCTTTACACAAATAAAGAGCAAATGGAAAGCCACAATGAGATATTACCTCACACTTTTCAGAATGGCTGTCATCAATAAATCAATAAACAAGTGCCGGTGGGGATGTGAAGAAAAGGAAACCCCCGTGCACTGTTGGTGGGCATGCAGCTTGGTGCAGCCACTATAGAAAGCAGTATGGAGTTACCTCAAAATATTAAAAATGGAACTGCTTTATGACCCAGCAATTCCACTCCTTGGCATATATTTGAAGAAACCCAAAACACTAATTTGAAAGGATATATGCACCCCTATGTTCATTGCAGTGTCATTTACAATAGCCAAAATTTGGAAGTAGCCGAAATGCCCATCAGTAGATGAGTGGATAAAACAACTATGGTACCTTTACACAGTGGAATACTACTCAGCCTTATAAAAGGAAATCTTACCCTTTGTGACATTATGGATAGCCCTGGAGACAATTATGCTACACAAAATAAGCCAGTTTAAGAAAGACAAGTACCATGTGACTTCACTTATGTGGAATCTAATCAACAAAACTAAATGGGAAATGTATAATTTCTGATAGGAATTTGTAAAATTTGGTAGTGAGAGTCATTCAGAACCCTTTATCTTAGTTTTTCTCAAGAATGCACTCAAGTGCCAATACACACACTTCCTTCATTCTCAGGTTTATCACTTCCATTTCCCCTTGGGATTGGCATGACTTAGCAGACGAGAGTGTAGGGATGTCTGAGTCCACATGCTACCCATCTCAGGCCAATGTCAAAACTCAAATCTGCTACCCGTTTTCCTTATATTCTCTCTGTTTCCTTACATGGTCCCTCATGCTATTGGGGTCGCCTTTATTAACATTTAAAAACGTATTTTTCCTCCAGATGCAATCCAATAAATGTTATCTGTCACATTTCTCAGCAGCCATCAAGTATCTATTTTGTGACAGATAATGTGCTAGTTAATGCAATGGGAATAAAGAGGCACAAACATATAACTATAAATAAAGGTCCTATCCTCAAATCGTATACTATTAAAAAATTAACTCTCACTTATTGTGTCTAATAAATTGTTTGTTTTGATAACTTCCCTTGCTGTACCAATGTAAGTAGCATAATCTGGTACAATTTATTGAGGTTTTTCTTGAGCCAAGTAAGAGCTCAAATGCAAATAATTGAAGAATGATGCTTTGACCCTCCATAAATCTGTGTCCTGGGGATTCTGTCAGGAATTCAACCAGACTTCCTTCCTTGTTCCAAGTATATTTGAAAATGTCATAACTGATTAGTTATAACACTATAATTCTGGTCCATTTATTCAGATTGCTGTCATAAATTCCCTTTTCATTATTGTCAATATCAATGATTCTTTTGTATATAAAACACACACACACACACACACACACACACACACACACACACCTAGTTTTGTATAATTTAAAAATAGCTACAAGGACAGGCTGCACTGTCAACCCCTCAACCCACCCCACCCCGTGAGCCTCAAAATGGACTCTGACATTTTTTTCTATTTTAGGGGAAAAGAAATTAATATGGCTACATTAGCAGAAACTAGCAGCAGCCAAGTACAATATCTCAGAAGTGCCATGGTACTCATATCTAAAATTATTTTGTTGTAGATAGACATGCCTAACCTGAATTTCAAGGTCTAACTTTTGGAAAGATTCAGAAGAGGTACTTATTAATTCAAATCCATCCTTTCTTATTTCTCCATTAGTGTAAAGCAAATCAATACTTAGCACAGAGTGATTTGAATTAGAAAATTCCAGAAATCCTAATCCAGGGGCTGTATGACCAACTTCTCTGATCAGCAGGCTTTGTGGACTGAGTAAGTCTAAGTAAAACATGTTGTTGCCCAGATCTCTTGGTAGATAGAAAGCAAGGAATCATCAATCTCAGTAACTCTTCAAACATTGCCTCTGATTAGAACAATTTACAAAGAGAACAAATCTCTTTAGGGGTAATAATAAATTTGTGGATCATAAAGTATAGTAATACATAAAAACAATAATAAGCCATTTCAGCAGTTTCTAAATGGCACTTCTACAGGGTACTGAAAAAGTGGGCATCTCATTTCTCTAAATATTACAGATTGGAACCTACAGGGTAAAGACTTTGTCATGCACTTCCTTTAATCTTTTGCTGGATAGAACTCAAGATGTTTTTCCCCAAAGTTATTAAACCAAAGCACCTTTTTTAAAATTTTTGTCAAATAGAAAATTCTCACTTCAGAGTACATATAAATAGATACTATTACAAGTGGTCAGTTTCTTTTTACACTATTATTCTTTTCAAGAAACATTTAACTGCCATGGACTAGATGGTGTCTTCATTATTCATTGATTTGCCAAAGCATCACCATAGTTAAGAATTTGGAAGAGTGCCATGAGTTAAGCCAGTATTTTTTAGGAAAATATTGTTTAAGAAATGTGAATGGCTGTGTGGGAAATAGTAATCATATTGGAAATAACATTCAACTCAGGTATCCTCAATTTGTGTTGAATCTTGATGTATTTGACATAATTAAAGTTTAGAAAATACTTTCAAGAGTATCATTTTTATAACTAAGAATAGTACAGATATTAGTAGTTACTTTGAAGTGCAGTTGTTATTCAAGTCAGTCTCCAAATTTGTGATAAAGCTGATGGAACTAGGCATTGGACTCACTTTTCTCCCCCTCTCTAAGACACCAAAGTGTGTGGTTCTCTTGCCTTTGTCACCTTTAATAGCCTAATGTCATTTGCCATTGGCACTTATTACTGTTTGGGTAGCCCATCCTGCAAACCCTAATGCTGGCTGCCCTTGGAGGGAGGGCTAAAGGTTTATTGGTCTCAGTCAGCCAGTGCTTTGCAGAAAGGTTTCTAGCCCAAGCAGCACACAAAGGCAATGCCAGACACCCCTGTTATACTCTGTAAGGACCTTGCCACTTTTGAAGTGCAGAGGTAATGGTCTTGTACCATCCCCTTTCCTTGTGCATCACTTATTACAGACAATTGAAGAAGCTCTGAGACCTGGAAGAAAATTTGGAACTCAGGAGAGAACAGCATGGGATGAATTAAGAAAGTTGAGCAGGGAGATGAAAGGAAGGAAAGAAGGAAGGAAGGAAGGAAGGAAGGACGGAAGGAAGGAAGGAAGGAAGGAAGGAAGGAAGGAAGGAAGGAAGGAAGGAAGGAAGGAAGGAAGGAAGGAGGGAGGAAAGAAGGGAGGGAAGGAGGAAGGAAGGAAGGAAGGAAGGAAGGAAGGAAGGAAGGAAGGAAGGAAGGAAGGAAGGAAAGAAGGGAGGGAGGAAGGGAGGGAGGGAGGGAGGGAGAGAGGGAGGGAAAGGGAAGGAAGGATGGCATAAATAAACTTTTACTCCCCAACCTAAACCTTCATTAAAGTAAAATTGACCACCTGTATTGGTTTGCTAGTGCTACTATGACAAATGCCAGAGACCAGATGGCTTAAACAACAGAAATGTTTGTCTCTCAGTTCTGGAGGGTGGGAGTCTGAGATCCAGGTGTCAACTGGGCTGGTCATCTGAGTGCTGTGAGGGAGACTCTGCTGCAGGTTTCTCTGCTTGGCCTGTAGCTGGGCACCTTCTCCCTGCGGCTCTTCATATCTTCTCTCTGTCACATTTCCCTTTTTGATAAGAACATCAATCATATTGGAGTAGGGCCCACCCTGATGATTTCATATGGGGTGTGTGTGTGTGTGTGTGTGTGTATGTGTGTGTGTGTTGTTGTTGTTGTGTTATTTTGTGAGTGGTTTTTTTTTTTTCATTTTAATTTGATTTCCTCTTAAGTTTACATTCTGAGGTGCTGGAGGACTCCAACATATTTATGTATCATTGTGGGGGTTTTGTTTTTTGTTTTTTTTGGGGGGGGCACATTCAACCCATAAGACCACATCACCATATTTAAAACTCTTGATCTTTGCACCACAAAACTTGATCTTTTAGTGTTGTCTGTGTCGCTAAAAAGCACTTCCAAATATACACACTAGACACCTAGAAGTTCCAGAAACCATCTTCCACCAACTGCCTCATCACCCGAATCCCTCACAAATGTTCACCTGTTTGGCTTCCTAACCACCTCTCCAGGCCATTTGTATCTCCTCTACCACCAACGGAGTGCAAGCCAAGTCATCTCTCATGTCCATTCGTATCTGCCCCTCTGTAATCCATCCGCTACCACAGCCAGAATGTTCTTTTCAAAGTGCAGATGTCAGCTGACCATCATCCATCTTCAGATCCTGCAGTGGTACCCAATCAATGCTCATAGGTTAAAGATATTCTGCCAAGTGCACCCTGACAAGTTCTGTGGCCACCTCTGGCACTACACTCTCCTGGGCTCACTCTCTGTCTCTCAGAGCTCTCATTTTCCAGGCCACCTCCTGCACAGAACCTCTGTCAGCCCTTGAGACCCCACTTCAGTCTCACATCCAATGCTCACTTCAGAAAAGCCTCCCTCACAGTCAGTCCCTCCTCTAGAGTACCTGGACATTTTTTTGCTCAGCATTTATCACCCGGCAATTTTAGAATTACTTGTGAAATTATTAGATTAATATATTTCTTCTGCTCCAGGAGACTAGCGACATCATTTTGTTGTTGTCATTGTTTTTCACCATTAGACTCCAAGCATTTAACACAGGACCTCACTCATAATCACCACTCCAAATATAGGATAATGTTAGAAATCTGGTTTGCTACAGAATCATTAGAAAAGCCATAGGCAGATCACTCCATGGGAGAAGTTTGTAGTTCAGGTATAAAACTATTTTGGTAAGTTTGGTAATAAGATGTAAACAAAAAGATAACTGGAAATACCAGAAGTACACACGAAAATAAAAGGAAGGGCCCCTTGTGTTTAAAAAGGAAGGAACATTAGCATCAGTTGAGTTCATGGATCTAAACTGAAACAGGAGGCAAGGCCAACCCTAGGTACTACTGTGTTTCCCCGAAAATAAGACATCCTCTGAAAATAAGGCCTACGTACAGGTTTCTTCTGAGTGAAATATAAGGCATCCCCCAAAAAAATAAGCCTCCCCTAAGCTAAACATGAGAGATTTGGTCCACTGATTCTGAAAGAAATGGAGTCACAAGAAATTCACCAGGAAATTCAGGAATTGGATTGTTATGATGATGTTCCAGAAGACGATGACATGATTGTCATTGAATAAATGAGTAAATTCTTGATACTGTAGGATTCACAGTTTGTCTGGTTTGTGTTGACAACTACCGTACTATTGTATCGTATACAGGTAATAAATTTCCTTTATTTTCATTTAACAATAAATGTGTACCGTATTCTTCTTCATGGAAAAATAAGACATCCCCTGAAAATAATACCTAGCGCATCTTTGGAAACAAAAATTAATATAAGACACTGTCTTATTTTCAGGGAAACAGGGTATTTCCCGGAAGAACCATCAAAGTGTGCAGAGATTTCTGCCTCGTTGCAATAAGATTCACAGTGTTGGTACCTTAAGGGGCTCTGGGCATCACTGACACTTTGTTTTTGCCACTGAATGCAATAACATTGTTGTGTGCAGCTCAGTGTGATGTTCTGCTAGCTTGCTATCTGCGTTATCCGTCTCTCTATAAGCATTTTCAAAATACTTTTTAGAGCCATGGTAGACCTTGTACACCTTCAATTTCAGAACCTCATTTTACCAATGAAGAATGGGGGCCCAGAACAATAAAACAGTTCACGTCTCTGCAACCAGTCCACTCTTTTATACTGAATAAGTTGCAGAAGGCCATCCCAAGTGATAACTCAGCAACCCAAATGTCATCTCTCCCGGTCAGAGTAGTTTCTCCCTATGATTTCTCCCTTTATTCTCGTTCACTCATCACTCTACACAGAACATTAACTCTGATAATTCAGCTTTTACTGCTCAGATAACCATAACATTTCTCATCTGAGTCAGGGCATCTGTGTGAGTGCATGGGGGCACTATTGATAATTACCTTGGGTCAACAGGGGTAAACCAGGACTTGTCCTGAGCAAGCCAGGATGTATGGTCACGTTACCAGTACATAAAATTCTTCATGAAATCCAGGTGTACAGGTGTTCCATCAATAATGAATTGTATCTTTTTCTCGAGTGGGCTTTGAGAAATCACGGCCTTTTAGGGAAGTGAGCATCGCTCTTCCCCTGTACCATCACAGCTCACATTAGTGTAACTATAGAACTCGGGCATTGTCAGTCCCCCTGTGTGCCATATTTACCTGACAGACACAACCAGATATTATTTTTTTATAAAGAAAGTCACCTCTATTTAAGACACATGATGCCATATATATATATATATATATATATATATATATATATATATATATATATATATGTTAGAGCCAGTCATTCACTAACTCTCATATCTTGAAGAGGTAGCAAAAGGCTCTGTGGTTGACTACTCTCTATTTCTTGAAAACACAGACAATTCACACACATGCACACACACACACACATATGCACACACACACATACACACAGCTTCTTAACTTTTTTTTATCAACAAAAGAGCTGAAAACTAGGAGCATGAGGAAGATGAATTTCCTTGTCTGATCAAAAGTGAGGTTGCAAATGCCAGGCAATCACGGTGTTTCACAATATTGCTTTGTCATTGAATTTCTTTAAGGATCCAGGGTAGAGAGCAAATAAATAGGGTTTCCTGAGTTGGTGTCAAATTATGCAGTCAAGGTCTGTTTGGACCCCTATCTTTTGAGGAGTTTATGGGCGCCAGAATTTAATCTGTATTCAACCACGTTGACCTTATCCCACTCCAATGGGCTGACTTATCTTTCCTGATGTCGTTTTACATATATATAGACCTGCTTATAGAATTAACAGATTATAACATTAGCTATGTGTAGTGTATAAAGAACATTTCCACTTTCCCTTTTTGTCACCTCACACTTTATCATCTTAGAAAGGGGGGCAGCCACTGATGATATTATCTCAGGCAGGCCCTGGGCCATTAAAAAAGCAAAGTCAGGTTCCTTTTGTTTTTCCTGATTTTCCACTGACATCTTGCTTTAACCAAACACATACTGGTGAAAATGATGGTAATGGTGATGATGATGATGATGATGGAGGAAGAGGGGAAGGTGAAGGAGAAGGAGAAGATGAAGAAGAAGATGATGCAAAAGGGGAGGAGGAGGAGGAGGAGGAAGAAGAAGAGGAGGGGGGAAAAGGAGAAAAGAGGAAGAAGAATAGCATAATTTCCTTTCAATACTCTGAGGTTTTGAGAAGTTTTTCATTAGTGGCTAAAAACATATGAGTATACAACTGTTAGTGCATTTTATTTCCATTATTCCTGGAAAAGCAGTGGTATTTTCAAATGTCCAATTTTTCTTTACTAATTGAGAAGTAGATATCAAGTCCTGCATTTGTGTATGGGGCTTGCTACATTTCCCATCTATATTGAGCTCCTAGGTCTCACCACTATGCAACAATATTTAAATTTTAAAGGCTGCCTTCCCCAAAATACAGCATAATCCAATGCAATTACAATAAATTAAATAGCCCAATGAAAATATTTATTTTAACATTTAGCCAGGGAAAAATCTAAAATACTGTTTAAAGAAGAGAGCATAAGCTAGTTATTATTCATGAGTGACTATTCAATAAAATGAACCAGAAAAAAAATGTTTAAAGGTTAAATTGAAATCCAAGCTGAATATAGGTCAGCAAGATAGAGTTCTTTCCTTGATGAGAATAAATCTTTCTTTTAATAACTATTATTTTAGTATGTCTCCAAACCATACTCTAAAAATATATTATGCTGTGCATGCCAAGCATACTGCTCTCAATGAACTTTCAAAGAAAGGGAATGAAATAAGCACCAATAATATGCAGTGCACACCAATCAGTACCACCCTACAACCTTACCTTGTATGATTCTTGTGAATATTTAATGACAGCCTATTTGCACAACTTTAGAACTCTCTGACACATAGTAGTAAGCACTACATAATTGTTAAGTCAACAACAGTTCAGACAATATGTGGTATTAGATAGCAGAAACAGACATCACATATAAAAATTGTACATAAATAACAAGTGGTTAATATCTAGGGAATTTTCATAAAGAAGGAGACACAGAATGGGTGTAAAAATTGAAAACAGAACTTATTAAAGTTGCTCAAGCAAAATGAAACACCGTCAAATTGGGCACAAATCTGAGATAAATTCATAAACCAGTGAATAGACACAGGTGCTGAGAATCAGAATGGAAGATTGGACTTGAATAGTGAATTAGGCAGTAATTGGGGGCAGAAAATGCTTTTGTAACATTTTTTTATATTCCAATATTTGGTCATATGGAAAAGGAGACAAATCCTTTTTGAAGTAATAAACCTTATCAGAGAGTCCAATGTGTAGCTATGTAATGGTCACAAAGAACTATCCTACACAGCTTTAGCAATGATTACTATCGCTGCTATGCTGTTCTTATAGCATAGATTCCTTATAAGGTAATAAATATTTGGCTTTGATGTAGCTTTTCACATTCAAGTTGGCACACTTAGTCTTAAAGCTGTGGTTGATTACATACTTGGCAATCTGTTTAGTCATTGATTGCTTAGAATCATTTCCTTTCTGCCCTTTTGCCCAAAACAAGTTTATGAAGAAATATCTGGTGAAGAATAAAGGGTCAACTCCTATTTTCATCTCTGAGAGCTGAAGTTTTTTCTCTATGATCTATGTCCACCTCAGACTTCACCTGGTGGCACATTGGGAGAAAACAGAGGCAGTGCCCATCACTTCCATCCTGTAGCCCCAGCATCTAGCACAGAGCATCATATAGTAAATCCATATAAACAACAGTTTAGATTGGCTTAATTGCTTTGGGTTGGGTTGGGTTGAATGGGCTCAGATCAAAAGTAAAGCATTTACCCCTTTCTCACACTAACAGAAAGTAAAAAGTTTTAAATAAACCCTGTTTAAAAATAGCTCATCATATGTAGTTGAGAAACATTTTTGTACAGATTTAGAGACACAGAAAGCTTTCTTGTACAAGAAATATATGAGACTTTCAGTGCAATGAGTTCATCTTAAGAGACAGAGAAAAAATACCTACCTTATCATAGATCAAGTTGATGTAATACTTAGATGAGCACATTATATATACTCGCATCATAGAAAGAGATGCTTGCAGAGTGAATAATATGCCACATTTAGTTGTTAGGCAACTACTTCTATCCCTCAGCAAAGTGTTACTAAACACTTGTTCTAACAACAGATGTGCTGCAAACTCCTCATTTTTATTTTTATTTTTATTAAATATATTTTATTGATTTTTTACAGAGAGGAAGAGAGAGGGACAGAGAGTTAGAAACATCGATGAGAGAGAATCATCGATCAACTGCCTCTTATACACCCCCTACTGGGGATGTGCCCGCAACCAAGATACATGCCCTTGACCCGAATCGAACCTGGGACCTTTCAGTTTGTAGGCTGAAGCTCTATCCACTGAGCCAAACTGGTTTTGGCTAAACTCATTTTTAAACCAATGCTATTTAAATCCACACATGTTGAACAAATCAAAATTCTAATAGTTTCTTGAACAGCAGCCTATAGATGTGTCACTAACATAATGAAAAATTAATTCAGAAGTAAGATAGAAAATAACTTTTATATTTTTTCAGTCCCCTTAATCTCTCACACAATGATTGGGAAAGTCTTCTCGCTGAAAATCGCATTTGACCCAATATATCTGAAAATGAAATAGAACCATGTTATTTGTATCTGAAGTAAGTTTCTAAGAAAGAGTCAGACATGCAATTAACACAGTGTGTCTAGACTCTGCATGATTATGCTCTTCACTCACTTTTATTGACAAACCTATTCCTTACGAGCTGGCTGATACCCAGAAAAAAGTCTGTGTTCTCTATTTAGAGTGATTTTCCTTTTGCTTTTTCCTGTCTATCTTGGTGGATGTATAATAGCTTAGAAGTATTCTCTGGAGCTATTGCAATAAGTCATAAGTGGGGGAAATGTTTTATTCTAGACTTATTAGACCTTGGAGACTATGAAGATCTGAGGATTATTTTTTCAGACGTTAAATAGACTAAGCCAGACATAAAAGGGTAAATACAGAATGATTCGACCTGCGTCAAGCTCAAAAACAGGCAAGGCTGTTCTGTGGCACTAACTGTCAGGATAGCAGTTATTTACCCCAGACCTCTGGGATGCTGGTCGATGGGGTTGTTCCTGGATGCGGATGTGGTGACATGAGTGGGCTCAGCCTGTGAATATTTATTAGCTATTCATTTATCCTCTGGGTAGATGCTAGACCTCCATAAAAATTCCAGAATAAAATTAATACAATAACAGACATGAAAAGCAATCAGATTTCCTTTGTCTAAACCCAATAGTATATTTGTCACAGATCGCTATACATGTGGTGTCCCAAATCATAAAACTGCGTACCAGCAGAACTTGTATTTTGGATCCTCTGCTTCTGTCTTGTGATTTTTTCCCCCCAATCACAACTGGGTCACACTGAAAGGCCATGGCACAGCCTGCTGCCAGAAGGCTGCCAACCTTCCTCTCTGAACTAATGCTGTTTGCCATGTTAACAGGCGAGTTGTGTGAGGAGAAGCTGGACTTCTGTGCCCAGGACCTGAACCCCTGCCAGCACGACTCCAAGTGCATCCTGACGCCGAAGGGAGTCAAGTAAGTTGGGGGCTGCCCCAGTGCTGTAGGGGAGGGGGCTCTGCTGGGAGCTGCTCTTCTCCACCTGCCCTCAGGATCCGGCTTCACACCTGTGCTTAGTATGAAAGGGACATACTGTCTAGGGTCCAAACATTTGTATAAATGTTCATAAACAGCGTGGACTATGCTTTAGTACACTGGAAAATAAAATAGAAGAGAGTTTCCTTTTTATCCACGACTCTTCCTAGGAAGGTGTACAAGAAGTAAAATAGCCTTTGACTAAATTTACAAAAATGTAGTCAAAGGCTGAATCAATTTGGAATATCTGGTAGATGCTTTATTATTTGAATGTTTAATTTGATGTAATGGAAAATGTTTTGATCTGCCGCAATGTTTTAACTCTCCAAGATGAGGAAGAGAGGGGGATCCTATGTCCCAGGTTGTCCAGGGACAGTCCCAGTTTATGCCTGTTATCTCAGCATAGTCTTTGATAGGACCCTCCTTCACCTTACGTACGTTTTGTGGGGGATGGTAAAGCATGCAGCTGCTCTGAGTAGAGAGCTCCCTCCCCTGAACTCAGAACTTCAAAATCATTTTTATGTTCTCCGCAGCCATCTTCCTAAAATAGGTTTGCTATCAAGTTAAATTGTGCCTTTGCCACAATCCTGAAATATCTTAAGGGCCTATCCACAGCAACTTCTCTCCTTAGAGACCATAGTAGTTTAGAGACCATCTTGCCCAAATGTTTCCTTTTAAACATGAGGAAACCAGGCCCAGAGAGGTCATTGGCTGTCCAGGTATCTCAAGGTTATTCATTGACGGAGCTTGAGCTCAGATATACACTGAGTGGCCACATTATTATGATCTCTGAACGCATAATAATCTGGCCACTCAGTTTATAGATTAGAGGCCTGGTGCAGGAATTCGTGCATGGATAGGGTCTGTCCAGCTTGGCCAGGGGGAGGGGACATGGACAATTGATTGGCCGGCCTGCCTGCTAGTCAAACTTCTGGTTGAGCAGACAATTTGTATATTTGCCTTTTATTATATAAGATATACACTGAGTGGCCAGATTATTATGGGTTCAGAGATCATAATAACCTGGTCACTTAGTGTATACTTCCCAGTTGGGTAATTCTTCTAACACAGGTGACCTCTAAAGAGTTTTGTAGTTTCTTAACATAGCAGTTAGTTTATTATGGAAGGTAAGCCGGACTCTCAGGGATGACCCACCCGGGTTCAGGGTTATAAGTTAGTTACGCTCCCAACATCTTTGATCTGCCCACAGTTGAACTTGGCAAGTTCATAACAAATATTATCATTTCTCAGATAAATTCATCAGCAAAGAAGGTGGTTTTCCACAACAGTTTATCTGCTAAATAGGTTTCATAGGACTTTGCACATTATAATTATAAGATAAAATATTAGTAAAACTAGTGGAAATCATTACAAAATGAGAAAGTTCATCTTCAAAACGAGGAATCTTTAATTCAATCTTCTATTATCACCAATTAGATTGCACACTCTTTTTTTTCAGTAACAGTTGATGTTCAGTATTATTTTATATTAGTTTCAGGTGTGCAGCATAGTGGTTAGACATTTATATAATTTGCAAAGTGTTTCCCTAATAAGGCTAGTGCCCTCCGGGAATCATATTGAATTACTAAAGGCCCGATGCATGAAATTAGTGCAAGTGTAGGCCTTCCTCTCCCCATCTGCCAGTACCAGCTTCCCTCCAGCACCCAGGACCCAGTCTTCCCTCACAGCCCCGGCTTCGTCTGGAAGGTCATCCAGAAGGACGTCCAGTCTAATTAGCATATTATGCTTTTATTATTATAGATTACAATAAATAACCAGAAGTGGGATTTCTGGGTCATAAGGTAGTTCTGTTTTTAATTTTTGAGGTTGCACACTCTCTTTTTTTAGCTGTATTTATTGATTTCAGACAGAAGAAGGGAGAGGGAAAGAGAGCTAGAAATATCAATGATGAAGGAGAATCATCAATCGGCTACCCTCCTACACACCCTCTACTGGGGATCAACCCGGTAACCCCAGAATATACCATGACTGGGAATTGAACCAGTGACCTTTTGGTTCATGGGTCAACACTCAACCATTTAGCCATACAGGGTCCTTGAGGTGCACACACTTAAAAGTTCATCTTATTGGATTATGGGTTCACTGATTTGGGAACTGTGATTTTCACAGTCATTTGTGAGCTTGTTTTACAGCTAGATTAGCTTAGCAGGAAGTAGGTGAAGTCATAGTATGTGCCATTACTCCCATATTATGAAACCTGCACATTGTGGGAATGGGAGGTGCAAAAAGAAAATTGACTTAAAAACCAAAACTACTTGGATGCTGCTAAAGAAAAATCTCTACTGACAAATGTTGTTTGAACAACTTGTACTGTTACTTCATTTTCTTATTACTAAGCTGAGAGAGCTGGTTTTACTTCTCTTGCTTCATTATATACCTCATAAATCTCCTAAATTGCTTTGAGATATTTTTAGACCGTGATATGCCATAAGCAGTATTTTCAAGCATGCATCTTACTTAGTCAGCTTTTGGGCTTCCAAACAGTATATTTTATAGTCTTTGCTTTCTCCCTCACTCCTGGCCAGATAATGGAATTGAGGGAATATGATAGATTTTATTGATAATACAACTTTAAGGAATTCCTAATTAAATATTTTCTCCCTGTTTTAAAGGTAGATCTGAGAAGCAAAAGGAAGACAGAAAAAAAAAAAAGTTAGTTATAATGTGACTCCAAGTTCTAAGGGGCTTGAGAAATGGGATTTGTAGAGAAGAGAATATAAAATAGCTCTTAGCCACTATGGTGAATGTATGGCTCTCTTATCTTTTACTTTAATTTCTTTTCTCAGATAAATAATTCAGCGTGTTTTAGAGCACTTCTTTCTTTCAACACTCGGCCCTTTAGCTCTGCTCACATTAACATGGATGGAGGCTCTTCTCTTGGTGCTTGCCCATCTATTTCAGAGTGTCTACAGCCACTTTGGGTCCATGCCGCTTCAGACTTGTTTACTCTGCATTGCTATGATTTAGCACTGAAACCACTGGCCCTAGGGCAAGCATACTTATGCAGTGAGCTCTTTTTATGTCTTAATTCACACAGGCAGAGCTAAAAGTCTGTGCGCTAGCCCATTTATTTTAATTCATCAGTTACCCAGTAGCTTTGAAATCCCAGTGTTGCATTTGCAGACAAATCCCCTGGCATTCAGGAATGTCCACATTCACTTGAGTGTTTTTAATTATGCTTATTCACTTAAACCCTAATGGCTTTAAAATAGAAAAGTGGGTAATTGCTACAGCCTAACCATAAAGGCTTTATGGAATTATAAAGACTTAATGAAATTGTTTAAAAATATAACTACCATTTATTGATTATGCTTTATATATCAAACACTATGCTAATTATTTTATAGATAGTAGTTTTATTAAACCTTTTAACAAACCTTTGAGATGGAAATGGTTTTATTCTGTGTATATTGCAGATGAGGAAATGAACATTTAGATTAGGTAACTTAGTGAAGATGACATACACTTAAGAATAAAGCCAGGCTGAAACCGGTTTGGCTCAGTGGATAGATCATCAATCTGCGGACTGAAATGTCCCGGGTTCCATTCTGGTCAAAGGCATGTACCTTGGTTGCGGGAACATCTCCGGTTGGGGTGTGCAAGATGCAGCTGATCGATGACTCTCTCTCGTCGATGTTTCTAACTCTCTAACCCTTTCCCTTCCTCTCTGTAAAAAATCAATAAAAATATATTTTTTAAAAAAAGAATAAAGCCATGATATAAACCCAGTTCTAACAGCCAAGTCCAAATTCTGTAAAGCACAGTTTCCTGGTTTATTTGTTTTTTTAAGAAGTCAGCAAATCTTTTCTTCTTATTTATTAACTAGAGGCCTGATGCATGAATTTTGTGCACTCGGGGAGAGGGATCCTCAGCACAGTCTGTGCCCTCTTGCAGTCTGGGAACCAGCTGAGGATGTCTGACTGATGGCTTAGGTCCCCTCCCTATGAAGCTTAGGGCTTTTGGCATGGAGTGCCTGCCCCTTGGTGGTCAGCACACATCATAATGACTGGTCATTCCGCTGTTTGGTCAATTTGTATATTAGCCTTTTATTATATAGGATTTGAGAGAGAGAGAGAGAGAGAGAGAGAGAGAGAGAGAGAGAGAGAAAGGAAGAGGAGGAGAGAGAAACATTGAAGTGAAAAAGAAACATTGATAGAAACATCCATAGCAGGAATAGGCTGAAAAGCTGTAAAGAGGCTGGCCTCCTACATGCACCTTGACTGGGGATTGAACCCGTAACCAGGGAATGTGCCCTCATCAGAAATTGAGCCAACAACGCTTTGGTGCATGAGATGATGCCCAACAACCTGAGCCACACCAGCCAGGGCCAGAGAACCCTTTCTTAAACCCAAAACAGAAATGCTCATGGAAGCCTAGTGTGTAAAACTAATAAATTGCAACAAGAGAGTGTTGGGAGGCAGATGGAGGGTGGAGGGAAGCTACCAGAAACACTGCACCTCCTGCCATGGCCATATCTGTACGGGACCATTGTCCCTATAGCTCCACACAGCAGAGTTCAGAACCCCTGTACTGGCCACACTGTTTTCCCTCAGGCAGATCAAGACCTGGGACCTGCTATCATAGTAGAGACTCCAGTGGTCAGCACTGGAGAGGGACAGGTTTGACAGACAGCGCTACAGGATTAATTATCAAGCAGCCTAGTGTAGTGGTTAGGAATCCAGGCTCTTGTCAGATTGCTTAGGTTCTGTTTCTGGTTGTGTCCTTTAGTTCCCTCCCCTGTAGAGCAGAGTAGTACCAATGACATGGGGCTGTGGAGAACATTCAGTGAATCCACATCAGCCAAGTGGTTAGGCAACAGAGTGAGTGCTCCAAAAACATCAGCTGTATGTTATTCCTGCTCCTTCACCATCAAAGCAGCTGAGAACCTCCTGTCCGCCACCAGCAGGAACAGACTGCGAAGCTTGTGCAAGAGACTGGTCCAGGGATTCTGTGTCAGCTCCCTTGTCTCACTCCAATAGGTCAACCCCGTTCTGCCATAATAATTCTCTGGATTTGTCATTAGGGGATCTAGTGTTACCATATTTTTTTCATAAAACTGCATTTTATTCTAATATATTTATTCTCTATTGTCAAGTTTTTAAATATTATTTATTTGGAAATTGCCTAATATATTTTAGTAAATTTGACAACATAGATAGCGCTTTTATCATCTCAACTCCTCCAATGAATTAGAGCTGAAAATAGTGGATACTATAGGCAAATAAAGTGGGGCAAACGGGAAGAAGGATGAGTGGAAATGAGGGGTGAGGGTGGAAGGAAAAGAGAGACAGAGGGGAAGAAAGGAGAGAGAGAGAGAGAGAGAGAGAGAGAGAGAGAGAGAGAGAGAGAGAGAGAGCCAGAGAGAGGGAGAGCCAGAGAGAGGGAGAGACGAAGGGAAGAAGAATGTGGGAAAGCAAACAAGATAGAGAGAAGGAACCCAGTGCACTGACTCTATTCTTATTTGGATTATGGATACTCACTCTGGTCTGGAGGTAAAAATCACCATTCCCCTGACACTTCCCAGTGAGAAAGCATGGATACTTTGCTGACCAGTACTGTGTCCTCAGCTTCCTTTAATGTGGGTCTCTGTGAGCATGTCTGTGGGTCTCTGTGAAAGTACCTTTCTTAAAGCTGGTGCCATCTTTTCCTAGATGACATGCAGCTGTTTGACTTAGTTTGGCTCAGTTAGGTTTGAAACCATTACCTGCTTGTTTAAACAGATGCGACTGCACCGCAGGCTACATCGGCGAGCATTGTGATGTGGATTTCGACGACTGCCAGGATCACAAGTGTAAAAACGGGGCCCACTGCATGGATGCAGTGAACGGCTACACATGCATCTGCCCCGACGGTTACAGGTGCGAAGAGAAGTACACTTCTGTGTGCAGTGTTGGGGCTCACGGGATTCCGCTCATGTTGGTGATTCGGTAACATCTAATCAGCATGTGTCTCTCTTTTTTCTCCAGTGGCTTGTTCTGTGAATTCTCTCCACCCATGGTCCTCCCTCGAACCAGCCCCTGTGACAATTTCGAATGTCAGAACGGAGCTCAGTGCATCATCAGGATAAATGAGCCCATATGTCAGTGTCTTCCTGGCTACCAGGGGGAGAAGTGTGAGAAGCTGGTTAGTGTGAATTTCGTGAACAAGGAGTCCTATCTTCAAATCCCTTCCGCCAAGGTTCGGCCCCAAACGAACATCTCACTTCAGGTAAGGCTTCCCCCACCAGCAAGAGCTGATCTCATCAGAAGCGAAGCCCAGCTCTGTGGTGATTTGGGAGTGATGCTATTTGTCACATAGACAGTTACAGACCGCAGAACACAATGACAGACAGCGCCCCTGTGGGGAAGCGTCAGTCTTCTTGCCAACATGTGTGTTTTTCTAAGCTGAGTGGGAGCCGGGTATTTTCATTCTTTACTTGTTTTAGAAAAACACACACATAGTAAGAAAATATATACTTCTATATGTCTCTATTTTGTGCTTGGGTGAAAGCTTTTTATTCATTTATCTTTACGACTGCACTCCGGGCTCTACACTCTGCAAAATACGCAGGGAGTGTCTTAGAACTTTTCAACTGGAAACCTTTGAGAATAGACTTGAAATTAACTAATGGATTTATTGCTAACCTTTCCACCAAGTCACCATTACCTCTGAGTCAGTGATCCAGTGCCCTGTAGACAAGGTGAGCATAGATTAGAGGTAATACATGTAGGTGACAGGGGGCAGATTGGGGCTGCATGTTAGTTTTATGCAGTAAACAAAGTATTTTAATGTTTTGAGTTCAAATGGTTTTAGCCAGTTTCCTATAGGTCCCACTCTGCATTTGGTTTACCATGCCACCCATGGAGGGGCGGGGCATTCTTTAGAGGTCATGGGGAATGGGACCCCAGAGGCAGCCAGGCCTTCTTTCTGAAAAAGCCTGGTTCCCTGGCTGCCAACATTCGCCACATTGACTGTTATGAAAAGTGCCCAGTGGTGTTTGGGCTTAGGTCCTAACTTTAACAGAACTGCTTCTTTAAAAGCCAAAAAGTAGGATCAAAAGAGAGATTTCCCTCTTTTCATGCCATCACTATAAAGAATTTGCTTCTTTATACGAAATATGAAAATCGGTCTTGCTCAGTGCAGTTGCATTTCACATATGCCATAAATACAGCCCATTACAGAAGCAAAGCCAGCAGGTGAGGGAAAAGCTCCAGCGAGCAGCTGAAACTGGTTAGTCTCAGTGGGTAGAGCGTTGGCCTGTGGACTGAAGGGTCCAAGGTTCGATTCCCATCAAGGGCATGTACCTCGGTTGCAGGCACATCCCCAGTGGGGGTTCTGCAGGAGACAGCTGATCAATGTTTCTAGCTCTCTATCCCTCTCCCTTCCTCTCTGTAAAAAAAAAATCAATAAAATATATTTTTTTTAAAAAGCAAGTGCAAGCACAGGCAGCTGTGTTTACTTAGGTGCGTGTTATTGTTCTTTTTCAATAGGACAGAAGCACCACCATTTTTAATCCTGATTAAATTTTACCATTCTCTGCTGAGAAAATATATTTGATAGCCAAGGAGGAAAGCTTGAGTTACTTTAGCTATTGCACACTCTAATGTGCGGAAAGCATTTTTCAGCTTTAATTTCCCGAAGTGTAAATTATATATGTAAATTCCTTGTTTTTGCATATTTCATGGGACATGCATCTTTAAGCTTTGGCATTGCCCGTATGTACAGAAAGAGTAACAAGTTGTTTCTGAATGTATTTTTAAAGTTCTTTAGGAATTTACTTGCAAGGAAGTAATTTAGACCAGGTCATCTTTCAAGTAATGATTTCAACGTACAATATCATATTTTCTCATAGCCATAAGGAAAACATAAGCCTTAGAAAACACCCTTCTCTAAGCAGCCTTGTTTCTTTTTGATGAAATGTGTTTGGGTGACGACCCATTCTACTAACTGGAGTGTCCTTCCCCCTAGATTGCTACCGATGAAGACAGTGGGATCCTCCTGTACAAGGGGGACAAGGACCACATCGCTGTAGAGCTCTACCGGGGACGCGTGCGCGCCAGCTATGACACCGGCTCTCACCCGGCCTCTGCCATTTACAGGTGAAGATCTCTGTTACTGGGAAAGGTGAAAACCATTGTTTCATGAAGCACTCCCTCGCTGTCGTTTTGTAATGCAGGGGGAGGGATGGGTCAGCTCCAGCAGACTCTGTGATACATGTGTTACCCATGGCATGAGTTGGACAGTTGCAGGAAAGACTTATTACAGGACTACAGGTCTCCCCCACTACCCGAGAATAGGACCTTCCTACCAAACCTTTTGTAAACTGAAATGGAGTAAAGCAGAAAAGTCATTACCTTAGAACTGTGGTCAAATAAGCATATTACCTCTTTATATGTATAGATACCCTTTGTGGTGAGCACATTCCATCTATAGGCCAAGCAAGTTTGACAACCAATCTGTGGGCATTGATTGGGACTAAGTGGAGATACTGACCTGTATGTTGTTTGTATTATTCAAAAGCCTTCGTATCTTATTTGATTCTCCATAACAGTTCCAGGAAAGTCAATGCCAATTGCAGCCATGAATGGAATCCTTTTGGTGGTGAGCTAACCCATTTGGGAATATTTACATCATGGAAACAAACACATAATTATTGGTTTCCAAGTGAAATGAGATTGTTTCTTCATCTCCAAATGGAAATGAATTAGTGCCAAAATTGAAGATATTGATAGGACTTAAATCATAAGGCCTCAATTTGATTCAGCCCATAAAAAGATTGCAGAATATTGATTTTGTGGTTCATTTTTGGACTTGATGTTTTTGTTTTATTCTATGCAGTGAAACAGTAGAATATTTTCAGAAACCATAATAAAGGCTCTTGAGGTTAGCTTATTAAAGCTAGTTCTCGCAAAAATACATATATTTAAAGTATTTCTAGATAAGTTGTAAAAACTAGGATAAGTTATGTCTAAATGAGGAATTACTATAAAGAGCTTATTTTGAATTTATGTTCATTACCATTTTCAGCTAACAAGCAATAGAACCTACTTTTATTTATACTAGCATTTATGTAACATTTATGAATACCATTAATACCATGTCACTCATTTTACAATATGAATCAGAAGTCTTGGAAAAGCATTGTTTTTAACTAATACTTGTTCTTAATTTATGTCACAACAATCAAAAAAAGTTGTTACACTTTTTAAGGAAAAGAAAAGAAGCAACAATTACCTTTAATTCAAAGAGAGAGATCATAGTCTGACTGATTAATTGATTAATATGTATTATATGTAAACCAGAGGCCCTGTACATGAAATTCATGCATGGGTAGGGTCCCTAGACCTGGCCAGCAATCAGGGCTGATCGGGGCTTTCTGGCTGCCAACCGGGGCCTTCCTTCTGGCTGCTGGCTAGGGCCTTCCTTCCTCAGCTGCTGGCTGCTGGCCGGGGTTCCTTCATTCTGCCCCACCCCAGATGGTCAACACATGTCATAGCAAGCGATCGAACTCCCAAGAGGATACTTTGCATATTAGGCTTTTATATACTGTATATAGATATAATTTGCATATGTCAATTTTCCAATTTGTTTTTGCATAATAGAGATCACAGGAAACAATTACATTATTTTAACAACCTAGTATTTGACAGGTAAGAATCATAGTACCTAAGAGGTGTGTTCATATCTAGACTTGGCTAATTACTAAGATATAAACTCTGGCAAGGTACAATATTTTCTGTACCTCAGAATCCACTTTTGTAAATAATGTAACATCTTCCCTCTAAGGTTTTCTGAGTACTGAATTGTAAACTCAGTACTCCCTCTCCATTTTCATTGTCTTCATTCTCATCTACCTTGTAGCAATACAGAAAATTTTTTCTGGTAGTTCTTTCTGGGTTGTAGCACAGGAGTTGAAAGTGTACCCCTAATTCTTATACATTAACACTAGAAGTACAGCTTGTTTACAGCTTCTGTGGAGAGCATTTTGAGGGAAAATATCTATCAAAATTACAAGTACATTTACGCTCCACCTATAAAATCCCACTTCTGGAAATTGTTCCTACAAATATAGCTGAAGACATAGAAATAACGTGTGTGCTGGGTAATTTGCTGTGGCATTGGCTCTAAAAACAAAGGTTAGGAAGCAACCTAGTTTCTATCTAAGTAAACTATGTGCAGTACATCCACATAATGGAATGCACTGTTAAAAAGAAAAGGAAGGAAGGGAGGGAAGGAATGAGGAGGTTCTCTACATAGTACATTGGAAGGTTTCCAAGATATATCGCTCAGTTTAAAGGGGATAAAAAAAAATAAAAATAAAAGTCAGGCAGAAACAGTATCAAACATGGGTGAATGTTTGCATTTTTATTTCCATGTATTTGCATAGACAAAGGAGGGAAGACAGGAAACAGTTGGGTGGAAGCAAGACTTGTATGTGAATACAATGGGATAGCATATGAGTTTTTGAACTATTTGACTGTCACTATTGCTCAAACTGAAAATTGAAGTAAACAAAAAGGGGCAGGTGCCCTAAAGACAGTGTGACTTAATTCCAGTCCCAGCTCTGTGTCTTATTACCTGTGTATCTCGAGCATATGGCTTAAGCTCTCTGGGCCTCACCTGGTAAATGGTTATAACATATCGGAGTTCTGTCTTTGTGGGACTCTGGTAAGGATTTTAAGATTTGCTACATGTAAAATATTTAGAACAATGCATGCCAAATAGTAAAAATGATAGCTATTGGGTTTATCATTTCGGAGTATCCAAAACTAGGTTCATTTGCTTCACCCAAACCTGGGTCCCTGTCATGAGCAACTTCATTGAGAGGCAGCACAAATTTCTTGGACATATAGATATTATGGAGTTACTATTAATCTTTTTTTTTCTTTCTTTTACCTTCAACTTGAAATTGGTCTCAAGTCTTAATTCTATTCCTACTAATTTCTGGCATTTATGCAAATACTTCTGACCTTGCTCAGACAACTAGGATGTGAACTGTGATGAAAGGTATTCATTCCCCATCTTTATAGCAAAACCCAGCAACAACCCTGTTGCTTAATATTTATTTTGTTGAGTTAAATTAAATTTTCAAATTTGAATGTGTTTCCACATTAGCTAACTTTAGTAAAGTACATTACCCTGCTGTTTAATAAGAGGTATTTTTATGTATTCTTACCTTAGAGAATTTGTTCAGTTTAAGTTCAGTTTAATTGTGTAATTTTATGTTGTAAAAATGACGATGGTAAACTTTTCTTTAAATTATGCATTATTTAATGTGCTGTTGGGACATCTCACAAAGGGATAATTTTGTACAACAGATGCATCTTTGCAGTTGTGTGGTTTCTTTTCAACATTGATGGAAATGGATTTTATTTTAGTAAAATGAAATCTGACAAAATTAGGGGAACATAATCACGTGTTAAGTTATTGTTTCTGTAGGGTAATTTTTGCTTTAAACCGTTTCATTTTAAATCTCAGTTACTGTCTCAAATGGAACTGTATTAGACCCATTATCTCCCAGAGTCATGTCTATAGGGAGTAGTTAACATTGCTTTAAGTATGATTCAGAAAACCCAAGATATAGTGATTATTTCTCTCCCAGAAGGACTAAAGTGGCATGCACGTTTCATCATTTTATTTCCTTTTCTTTTTGTTGGTAATCCTCACTGGAGGACTTTTTTCCCATTGATTTTAGAGGGAGTAGAAGGGAGAGGGAGAGAAGAGAGTGAAATATCCATATGAGAGAGTCACATCAATTCGTTGCCTCACACACACTTCCCAACCAGGGCGGGGAACCTGCAACTCGGGTACATGTCCTTGACTTGAATCAAAATCGAAATCCTTTGGTTCATGGGCTTACACTAACCACTGAGAAGCACCAACCATGGCTCATTTCATTTTTTACATCTGATTTCAAAAAGTCATGGTTTCTTGTAGACATGCTTACTGCTAAGGGGGAAGTGGTGTAGAGCAATTGTTTTCAAACAGTGTGTATCAGAATCACCTGAAAGGTATGTTAAAATGCATATTCCTGGGCTTTTCCTCTAGTTCCTGATTCACATCGCAGCTATGCCGCCCCAATTTTTTTTTCTGTAAATTCCCAAGTGATGCTCTGGTCCAGGGACCATGATTTCAGAACCACTTTTATAAAAGCTCTGAATGTACATCCCTTCTCATTTCCAAGTTCCATGACATCATGCTTGATGTTGGCCTTGAAATCAGCCATGTGGAGAGTATTTCCACCACAGATATCCCTAAAAATCTAGGCTCTTTTTCTAGTCATGGAACATTCGCCAGCATTAGATCCCTAGGGATCCAATCAGCAGAGATGACATGAACTGCCTAATGAGTGAATGATTGTAGAATATCAAATGTAATCTAATTTTTAAACTGCTTAGAGAATAGCATCAAAAGGGACTTGGCAATAGTGCCATGAATGAATGACTGAATGAATGAATTAGTGAATTACTGAATGAATGAATGAATGAATGAATGAATGAATGAATGGCGGCCTAAGCTTAAAACTACCATCAGCAGTAATCCCTTGGATAGAAATGGAGTAATTCATTTTTTTCTCAAGCAGGCCAATAAGTAATGGCCTTTCACAGTAACTGTTGTCATGTAGATAGAAACTTGAAACATTTTAATAAAAATGGCATGCTTTGTTTTTTAGATTCAAATTAATGTCATTTTCCAAACCAGACAGCTTCTTTGGAAACATGGGCAACTATTTAAAAACTAGGAAATCAGCCAAAACCGGTTTGGCTCAGTGGATAGAGCATCAACCTGTGCACTGAAAGGTCCTGGGTTCAATTCCAGTCAAGGGCATGTACCTTGGTTGTGGGCACATCCCCAGTAGGGGGGTGTGCAAGAGGCAGCTGATTGATGATTCTCTCTCATCGATGTTTCTAACTCTCTATCCCTCTCTCTTCCTCTCTGTAAAAAAAAAGAAAAAAAATCAATAAAATATATTTTTTTAAAAACAAACTAGGAAATCAAATAAATATCTTACAAAAGCAAAGGATTGTACCACACATTAATCAGCTTCAGTAGTTAAAGAATGCATACACCTTTAGGGGAATTTTCCCTCCAGCTCTTAGGCTTGGTTCAGTACACAGCCTCTGAGAACTTTCAGGATTAGCTTAAATAATAATAATAATAATAATAATAATAATAATAATAATATAATAATAATAATAATAATAATAATAATAATAATAATAAATTTGTTCTCTTTGGAGAAACAGAATCTATATGGTTTTCTCATTTCCAAGATAAAACTTGGCCCTTCTTGATATAACACACGGGAAGACACCACTTTTTACCAACTTTATAACTTTGAGCAGGTTACTGCACCTCTGTGTGCTTACATTTTGTCATCTGAGCAATTGGAATTAGATTTAGAACTGTTTTTCATGTGTGAATGGGAGAATTGTAGGTAATGAGTACAAAGCTCCTAGTATGGTGCGAGGCACACAGTTGGTTCACAATGATTGGTAATGATTGTGGTTTACAGATGCTCTTCATGCTCAGGTATCCAGATGCTAAAGAATAAATACCCAAGTGCAAATGTTATTGTCTTAAGTGGGGCTCTGACTGAAAGCAGATTCACTTTTTATTTTAGTGCATTTTAATTAGATAATTGGCTTCTGAAGTACTGGGTAAAATATAACTTCACTTGATAAATTCATTATTTTATAAAATGTCCCTTTGAAAACTCTTATGCATAAATACCTTTGATCCTAGTTGGCCCCAAGATTCCTTTTGATTTAAAGAGATAGGCAGGGAAATTTTTATTACCCTCCCACCATAAGGTTGAAGTAACTTCAGCCAAGAGATATCAAAATGAGGTGACCAGTTGAGTTTGTCTATTTTTTTATTCCTATTTAATTGCACAGAACGTGCCAACAGATACTTTACATTTTTAAGGCAAAAAGCTGGACCTGGCCTAAGCCAAATGAACTATTTATCTTTATTTAGTTACTGATATAACTCAAGATTTATAGAAATAAGAAAGTCACTGTTAATGTGTCCTGCATAAATTAGGAAAATCTGAGACAAGTTGGAGCCTCTCTTTCCCTAAGCCCCAAGTTTTTAAACCCTTTTTCTGTAGCAGACCACAAGACACAGTTGAGTACATCCATTTAGAAACTCAAAAATAAAAAATGTCAGGTAACAGATGAGTATAGAAAAACGGAATTACATAATAATGGTAATAAATGCAATTTATGTTCCCAGTGGAAAGGCTCGATGTTAAGTGGTTCACTTGTGACTTCCGTGAGTCATCAGATATATAGTTCCCGAGGGGGGAGTGAGAGAGTTTATCAATACTTGTCAGAACGCAGAGGGACCTGTGTATTGCGAGTGGGTAGGTAGGTGATGACTGTGATAAATGGTAAAGTTGATGATGGCTGTTTTATTATGTAAGGACTGCTGTGTCAGACATTGCTTTATTTTAAAAGGACATTCCTGGTCCTTCCCCAGCTTATGGTATGCTTTACAGGACATCGTGAAACACCGTTTAGAATACTCTTAGCTCTCACATATCCTCCCCAGGCCCCATCCCCACAATGCCACCTTAGAAAACAAAGAATCTAAAAATATTACGATATATTCCCAGAAGTAGGGTCACTGAACAAAATGAATTGACCAGCAAAATAAAACCCAAAGAATAGAGGCATAGAACAGACTTTCATACCTCAATGTGGGGTTGGGGCGGGGTGGGGGCGCCAAGTAGAGATAAACTGAAGAACTTATATACTAATAGGCATAGTCCATGGACACGGGCAAAAGGGTAGTGAAGACCTGGGGTAGTTAGGGGCTGGGAAGAGGGGCGGGGGAAGGGAGGAATAAGGAGAGATATAATACTATCAACAATAAACATCTATTAAAATAAAAATATTAAATTCACAACACATATCTGTTAAAAGGCCAGACTTTGGCCTTCATTCTAGGGAAAAGAAATGGAATTCAACTCAGTGATAACTCCTGCCAAGTTCTGGAATGATCAGCTTTGACACAAAGCATTCAGGTGGAGAGAAACATAGTCAGTCTGAATTTTATAATTGGGAAAGTTGAATCCAAATCTAGGTTTCATGTCTCTACATTTCAGATGCTTTCTCATAGCCTTCAGACTCTCATTATAAGATCATTGCATATTTTTTACAATTCTTGATTTTTAGGAAATGTACAAGTGCAACCATCATAGGAGGTCATTTTCCATAGAACTTTATTCTTGGGCTATTTGGGAGTGAAATCATCTATACATGTTGATTGTATAGTACCGGGTACTCTTTAGGTGAGTTTTCTTTTCTTTGCAAAAGTGATGTATAATAATTAGAAGTACACACTCTAGAACCAAGCTGTGCCATGCCAGCATGACCAAGAGTGAACCTGAGGGGGGATGGAGGGTGAAGGATTGAAGAAAAGACAGACAAGAGAATACAGCTGGGGCTTGGTGGATCTCCTGTGCCTGGATGAGGACACAAAAGATCCAGCCTGCAAGCCAATGCTTTCTTTTATATTCTGATTAAAACAAGGATAGGTTAACATGTCTACAAATGTTCTTGTTTTGGCAACTCTTGCAGCACCTCCCACAGCCAGTAGGAAGGAATTAGGGAAGAAGGTCAGGCTTAATTATGCTAGGAGAGCTCTGCCCTCCAGGCTGGGACTTGCTTGTGGCCCTGCCCCAGGTCAGCCCGAGGCTTGACCCTAGAGCCACTCCCTATACCAACCAACCTGGCTTCAAATTCATTTGGCCATGGGCAATGCCACCTTGAATACCCTTGGTGCCCAAACCTTAGGGTCATTAAGGGTATCATATGAGTCGTTATAGGTATCAAATGTAAAGTTCTTAGGTCAGAACCTGGCTCATAGCATGTGCTATAATATTTCTTTGGTCTTATTAATCATATTTCCCTGATGAGGAATAAAAAACAGAGGAAAACTATGTGTGTCACAAATCAATGAGACTTAGGACAAGCTGAACAAGTTTTGTCTCCCACCATTGTCCTTCAGGATGTGGCCCCTGAAAAATCAGATATTTTAAATAAAGTGCATTGTTTAGATGTCCTTCCTGAAGATTGCTTGAAGTCTCTAGACTATGTGTAACTCTAATCCCATTAGTATTACTAAAAAACTATATATGTTATGCTTAATACAACTCCCTCATATTTTACTTAATTAGCATATATTTATTGAGCTTCTACTATATACTAGACACTCTACTTGTTACATTAAAGAGTACAGAAATAAGTAATACTGCTCCTGCTTTAAAGTTGCGTACTCAGTTGTACTGTATCAAACACCACCATTGACAATGACATGCCTGGATTGATTGTCTAAAACCCATGTGACCAAGAATCCATTCCCCAGTACACATAGCTTATTTTTACAATTGTAAAGAAAAGGGAGAGGAGCATTATTAATATTTATGACCAGTGTTCATAGAACATTGATAGAAAACCATTTTGAGAGTTGCATATGATCACAAAAGAAAAAGCGATTGACCACTACCTTCTCTATGTATATCTTTATTTTAATGTTTTACCTAAAATTTTGGTAATTTGAACAAGATATGCCCCCCAAACAAGCTATTGTGTTTTTACCAGTCTTTTAATCTTACAATTATTATTAAAAATGAAATCGGACTAGTTTCTTTCTGAATTCTCTGATATAGCATGGCATTATTTATATAATGATATGATACTAATATCTAACATTTAACTTTCCATATGCTGGATGCTTTGCTCTGCATTAAAAAATCATTCTCTATAAACCTTCCCTAAATTATAAGAGGGATAAATATTTACTAACATTTATTGAAGAGAAAAATGAAATTTATTGGAAATTAAGTAACTTATCTAAAGTAAATAAATTTAAGACCTAGATTTAAATCCAGGTTTACCTGACATCAAAATCTGTATGCTGAAGAACTAGTTGATATTTCTACACATCATATCCCCTTAGAAAACAGTCATAATTGAGACCACTAACAGTTGCAATAAAAATTTATTTAGAAAACAATGTCCTTGTATAGCGTTTTTAAATGTTGATTTTAGAGGGATAATCAAATGTGTAGAAGGCAAACGTATTGTTATATCTACCATTTTTAAAAGATGACATTTGAGACAGGTTATCAAAGATCCCTGCACACAGGGGCTCCTTTCACCACTTAAAATAGAGAACTTCAGGCTTTTCACAGTTCTGCAGAATGCTTTCTATTGTTGTCAAATCACAAAATCTATTTTATGCAGGAAAAAAAGGAAAAGATTAGACTTCTGTGGTGAGAACCATTGAGCAGAAATGTCAATACATTTTTCTGTTATTTCCCAGGCTTGACCTGTTAGCAAATCTAAATATCAGCTCGTGGGAATTTCAGGAAACACCTTGTGTATAGAGTATTCGTTATTCACAATCTCCCTAACAGATGCTCTGATATTTCCACTTTTGAGCTTTTTTAAAAAAAAGTCTTTCCAGTCAAAACACTATTATATTAGTTCTATAATATTCACTATTTACTTTTGGGCCCAATTTGCATTATACCCTATTTTGCATCTATACTGAATAGTGAGTATCTTCCCAGCATGCCCTGACTCTTGATCCTGTTTTCTTCATGGGTCCTGTTCTCATCTTTGCTACTGCAGCACTCCTGTAAGATTTACAGCCCCACTTCACAGCCACACAGCACCTACGTACTGATCACACCCATTTCATCCTATTCCCAATCCTCATGTTTCATTGACTTCTGTTTTTAACCATTTTGTGACTTTTCATAAAACCCCCTCAAACTTTTTCGAATAATTGCTGGACCCAGCCCTACAAAGTTCTGGAAGAGAAACTGAAGAACCACTGTCAGCACTAGACTCCTAGATACAACTATGTTATGCTTTCTGTTTAATATGTATTCCCTCTTCTCCACTGAACGTAGATTTCTTCCCAGGAGTATCATTTAATGGGTGACCTTCTGCAAAGAAACTAAGAGTATATATATATATATATATATATATATATATATATATATATATATAATCAATGAACACATTTTAAAAAGTGCAGCCCAGTCAGTGTGGGTCAGTGGATGAGCATTGATCCATGAACCAAGAGGTCACTGGTTCAATTCCTGTTTGGGGCACATGCCCAGGTTGTGGGCTTGATCCCCAGTAGGGGGTGTGCAGGAGAAGGCAGCTGATCAATGATTCTCATCATTGATGTTTCTACTCTCTATCCCTCTTACTTCCTCTCTCTCTAAAGGTCAATATAAACATTTTTTTTTAAAGTTTACCACCTTGATTCTTCCTGTATTCAGTGTATGTTTGATTCTAATGTTTTATGTGCAGATTGAAGAGAGAAGAGACAATTATATCCTAACATTAATATATTAAGGAGATATTTGACAAAGGAGTAGGTTTCTTATCTTGTAAATGGAACTTTTGTGGCATTTTAAAGCAAATAAATCAAGTGTTTTTTTAATTTCTATATATTAGAAGGAAATGACTGGATACAGATAAAATGTACTCATTTTCACTTCTCCCAATGGAAGAACAATCTTCTGTCTTTCCTAGGAATAGAAATTTTATCATCTTGAACATATATTTTATTTTTAAATCAACCAATGATTTTTATCTTTATTTGTGTTAGACAGGAGTATGCTCTCCCAAGAAGTGCTTATTGGATTTGTATTGTAACTTCTTTTCTTTGATATGAAGTACATGGAAGCACCGTCTAAGTTTCATTTTTGTCTGTTTGTTTGCAGCGTAGAGACGATCAATGATGGAAACTTTCACATTGTGGAGCTACTTGCCCTGGACCAGAGTCTCTCCCTCTCCGTGGATGGAGGGAGCCCCAAAATCATCACCAACTTGTCAAAGCAGTCCGCTCTGAATTTTGACTCCCCACTCTATGTAGGAGGTAAGCACTCTTCCAAATCCAGTGGGTTTTGATGTGTGATTGTCATCAAAGCCTGATTCTGAAGTTGCTGGTGCCTGGTCCCATGGTCATTGACCAGTGCTGATCCATCCCTGAAAGACAACAAGAATAGAAAAGGAAGAGCCCAAATAAGATGTTAAAGGACCATTCATAATCCCAGCTCTGGTTTTAACTAAATGGGTCATTGGGGTGGAGAAGAACATTGATATTTTTGTGTGTCTATCACATGCTATGTGAGTTACACATTTTAAAAATTAATCTTATTATTTAATCTGGTCTATGACAAAGGAAGTGGTGAGAAGACAAATCAGACAATGAAAAAAATCACAGAACAGGTTTGGTGCACACTGCAGAGTGCATGACCTCACCCCAGTTCCCTGAAGGAGGTGAACATACTACCATGCTGGAATGTCTGGGCCACCAGTGGCTAACTCATGTAGATGACAGGATAATTACTAATGAAATTGAATGAATGAATGAATGAATGAATGAATGAGTGAGTGAATGAATGAACAAATGAATAAATTAATGAGTTAAATGTACAAATTGCACTGGGATAATAGAAAGTATTTTTTGTTTAGCTGTTGACCTTAATGTGGATGAACAAGAGAAAGGGTTGGCAGGGCAGATGATTTGGGCTTGGAGTGATAAAGACTCTAGACTTTATTTTAAGCAAGAAGAAGTCAGATGAGTATATAGGTGAGAAAGGAAATATCTGCAAAATTCAGAAGGAGCTCAGAGGAGAGGATCCACAAAAGAGAGAGCTTCCACTTTTGCCTCTATCTGGAGGAGCCAACGTAAACTGAAGACACAGAATTTCACATTTCAGGCAAAGAAGCATGTGATGTTGAACTGGATGAAATCACATTGGGTTGAGTGAGGCAGATTGATAAAATTAACATACTTTACAAATAAATAAGCTAAAGCTTTTCAACAGGCCAGTGTAACTGATTTCTTTATCAGGACAGGTAATTTCACAATGTTTGCCTTCAAAATAGTAGTAACTGTTGGCTGCTGCCCAATGTCCTCAACCCCTCAAACTCTTCCCGGACAGCTTTGTTTGGAATTGTCCTGAATGTCCAGGACACTTTTATTTTTAATAATTTCTGCGATAGGAAATCTTAGCACTTAGATAGAAAGTCAAAAGTCTTTGGTTCCATTCTATAAATATTTATTGAGCATCTCCAATGTGCTGAAGGCTGGGTTATTACATTTGTCAGGGATATAGAGTTGAAAAAGAATCTCTTCTGTGCCCACAGGCATTGGGAAGGCAGACACATCTTCAAGTAATCAAATGCCTCCCCTGTTAAGTCTGTGCAGCAAGTTGACTGATGTAGTTGCTTCATGGCAATCACAACTATGAGATTCATTAAAAGAACCTCCAGTTACAGCCCATGGCATGGAAGAAAGGCTGAAAGGAACAACAACACAGGGATCTACCTCTGTTTATCAATTAAGATCTAGTTCCCTAGTCAGAACTGTGGCAGCTCTGCGAAACGTTGACTCCGAATACTTCTTTATTGTATGATGTCCTATTGAAAGTAAAGATCTATGTGATGGATCAGCATTTACAATTTACTGTGATCAAAGCTGGACTTTTTACAGTTGTTAGCTTTGGGAATAAAAGGAATGCACTTCCTAATTGTCCCTGCTGAGGAACATCACCAGTCAGTATTTAACCTTGACACATGCACATATGGACATTGAAATCCATACATATGTGATGGGCAGATAAGAGTAAATTAGAACTTACCCTATAGCAAGGAATTTCCTGTCATGGTACTCTCCTGGAAATGGTAGGCTTCATCCTTCTGACCTGGCTCTACACTGTAGCCCAGTCTCCAAGGCCAGATGGACCTAGACTAAAAGCCTGAACTCATGAAACTTCAAAGCCAAGTGCGTAATTCAGTACCCATCAATGTGTGATGGGAAGCCACTTGCATCGGAATCACCTGAGTTGCAGGTTAACATTTAAATTCCTGCATGACACACCTTCCTGCTGAGTCAGAATCTCAGGGAGGGGAGAGAAGAGGGTTGGGGAGCTGCCTTCCGGGCATGTGCTTCTTGTGGTTATATATGACCAGCTTGGAAACAACTGTTTTAGTCCATCCATGTTAGAGATGAGAAAACCAAGCCTAGACCGGACCAAGTGCATAGAGAACCACCAATAAACACTTCGACCTCTACCCTATGATGCTGTGCACTTAGCTTCTGACTCTGGCTCCTTTGAAAAGGGAAGATGATGATGCCATGAGGCAGGGCCCAGGGAGTACTCAGGCTCTTGGTCTTTGTCACCGTTGAATCCCCTAGGAAGTGAGAGTCAGGGCTTTCTCCCCTTGAATCCCCCAGCCAGAAGCTCAGAGTCCAGGCACAAGGAGGACATGAACAGCCAGGGGGAAGTCAGCTGCTCTGCAAGCCTCCACTGTCCTCCCCTTCTACCACCACAACCTGGACGGTTGCCTCCTGTAGGATCTCATCCAGGAGCTATTTCAGGGTCTGGCTTAGGCTGTGGAAAGATTCCTCTGTGTTGCCAAATGTGGGTTACTCCATGACTGTCACTAGTGGAATGAATATATACAAAGACTGCTAATTCTGTGTGTGGAGGAATTTTCTTCTGTGTTTCCAATGTCTTGGAATAGAATGGTTTCACTCTCAATTAGCAAGAAAAACAATGATGTGAATGAGGTGCTGTCCTGACAGGAAGCATGGCGAGTGTCTGAGGCACTGGCATCCAGGGTTGTGCTCCGGATGTTCTGAGTGGGGACCTGGATTAGTTGCTGGCTTAGCATTTAGCTGGACCAGGGTCACAGCCACTGTGAACCGCCAGCTCTTACCCTCTGAATCTGATGGACTAAACAGTGAAGAGAGATTGCAGAGGTTCATCTCATCAGCCTGACTCTAACTCAGTCCTGCTGGGTGGCAGTGAGTAATTACTAACCTTGCCTTGTGGAACTCTAGGCTTCCTGGGGGTGTGTCCAGGTAGAGGGGGTGAGTGTGGAGAGGGGAGAGAGCACTACCCCCTCCCCTTCCCCAATCCTGCCTTTGGGAACAGTAGCTTAGCTTTTAGGTTTTATATATGGGTCAGCCTTTGGGTCAGGTTTGGTTTGAAACAAATATTAAAAATTGAAGATTGACCATCAGTGAACTAGGTCTTTTTTCTAGTTGTACACTAAAATTGTATTTTCTAAAAAAGAGAAGCAGAGAACACATGTCTCGCCTGGCTAGTATGGCTCAGTGGTTGAGTGGTAAACTATGAACCAGAAGGACATGATTCCCAGTCAAGATACATGCTCCATCCCCAGTGTGGAGCATGCAGGAGGCAGCTGATTACTGATTCTCTCTCATTGTTGATACTTGTATCTCTCTTCCTCTCTCTTCCTTTCTGAAATCAATAAAAATACCTTAAAAAAAAGAAAGAAAGAAACACACATCTCTTCTTCCTCCCCACCCTGCCCAGAAAATAGGATCAAGGAGGTCTGGGTTGAGGTCCCAAGCAACAGTATTTCTCCTAAGAGCCCATGGGATTCCAAAGTGCATCCAGGTTGAGAACACAGGACCGATGCTCAGGCCGTCAGTTTCTCCTATTGACTGTGTCCCACAGACTGCCCCCCTACAGGAAGCACTAAGAGCATCTGGTGGTAAATGGCTGAGGAGTCCCCAAAGAGCCTGACCTCTGACTCGCTGTCCCTCCCCAGGCATGCCCGGGAAAAACAACGTGGCTGCCGCCCTGCGCCAGGCCCCTGGGCAGAATGGCACCAGCTTCCACGGCTGCATCCGCAACCTCTACATCAACAGTGAGCTGCAGGACTTCCGCAAGGTGCCCATGCACACTGGCATCCTGCCCGGCTGCGAGCCGTGCCACAAGCAGGTGTGTGCCCACGGCACGTGCCAGGCCAGCAGCCAGTCTGGCTTCACCTGCGAGTGTGAGGAAGGATGGACCGGGCCCCTCTGTGACCAGAGGACCAATGACCCCTGTCTTGGAAATAAGTAAGTTCGGGCTACTTGTTAGTGAAACATGCAGATGGCAATCCTCAAAGCGAACCCTAGGAAAGGGAAGGAAAGAGGAAGGGGAAAAGGGAGGGAGGGCGGGAGTCAGCCCCTTAAACTGTCTCCACATTTCTTCCATCTTCCTCCACCCTCCTCCTCTCTGCTAATGCATCGTCATTCCTGCGTTCCTCTCTGCAGATGCGTGCATGGCACCTGCCTGCCCATCAACGCCTTCTCCTACAGCTGTAAGTGCCTGGAGGGCCACGGGGGCGTGCTGTGTGATGAAGAGGAGGACCTGTTCAACCCCTGCCAGGCCATCAAGTGTAAGCACGGGAGGTGCAGGCTGTCCGGCCTGGGGCAGCCCTACTGCGAATGCAGCAGCGGATACACCGGGGACAGCTGTGACCGAGGTAAACCAACCAGCTGGGCACCTCCGCGTCTTAGGGAAGCAAAAGGGCCTTGTCTTTGAAAAGAGAGAAAGTGAGTAAGAGGGGGGAGTGAGAGGAGGAAGGCCTGGATTTTGCACGACTTGTAGATGCTGCTGCTGGTTGATTTCCCAGAGGCATGAGGGCAGCAGGTGGGAGCTGTCCTAATCTTGGGCGTCAAGATCGTACCTGCCTTCTGCTGTCTGCTCCCAAGCTGATCTGCTGTGAAAACCCTCCCTTCTGCCTTATGTGAAAGCACACCTAACTGTACTCCTTTCTCACCTTTCTCTGATGTTCTCACCCAAATGTATTACCAGTTTGTCTCCTGGCACAAAGAGGGAGCTCATAAAGAGGCTGTAGTGTGAGGATAAAAATCACCTCTGACAATTAGAATCTAAATGGTTTGTCCCAGCACATCCTGCAGGTGCAAGGGATGGGGCGGGGCTGAGGTGCTGGTCCACCCCTCTCCTCCCTTGTGCCTGTGGGACCAGCTTGCCCTGGCCTCCAGCTGGTCAGGATCCCACTGAGTGTATCAGAGGGACCATGCAAGGGGAACGTGCCCAGGGAAGCTCTGAGCAGATGGCTCTTTTTGAACCCGTTCCTACCAGGGTAATTTATGAAGCTCGTGGAATGTTCTTTGTATCCAGTCACAGGCTAAATAATATGGAGCCCCAAGTCTAATAAATTAAACTGCAGCATACTCTCGGAAACGTCTCCCTGCGGTAAACAGATCCACCTGGCGGGAGTGTAAAAACAGAAGAGGCACATTGTTGCCATAAATGAAAAGGGCTAGGGGCCCAGTTTTCTTGTCAGTCCCGTGGTCATAGTAGTTACAGCTCACACGGACAGTATTCACTGAATATAAAGGCCCCACCAAAGCCGGTTTGGCTCAGTGAATAGAGTGTAGGCCTGAAGACTGAAGGGTCCCAGGTTCAATTCCAGTCAAGGGCATGTACCTTGGTTGCAGGCACATCCCCAGTGGGAGGTGTGCAAGAGGCAGCTGATCTATGTTTCTCTCTCATCAATGTTTCTAACTCTCTATCCCTCTCCTTCCTCTCTATAAAAATCAATAAAAATATATTTTAAAAAAAGAAAGAAAGAAAGAAAATTAAGGCCCCAAGAACAGCAGGCCATGCCAGCAGTCCCTCTATTCCCTGGATGTATAACTGACAGCAGCAGGAAGGGACAGGAAGAAGAGGCGCCCCCTGCTGGCTCCGGGGCGGATCCCCACTCCCTCTGCGGGACTCACAGCTTGTGTGCTCTGTGTTCTTCCCTAGAAGTCTCCTGCCAGGGGGAGCGGATCCGAGACTATTACCAAAAGCAGCAGGGCTATGCAGCCTGCCAAACAACCAAGAAGGTGTCGCGGCTGGAGTGCAGAGGCGGGTGCGCTGGCGGCCAGTGCTGCGGGCCCCTGCGGAGCAAGCGGCGGAAATACGCCTTCGAGTGCACGGACGGCTCGTCCTTCGTGGAGGAGGTGGAGAAGGTGGTCAAGTGCGGCTGCAGCAGGTGCGCCTCCTAACTAACCGCCTCCCCCGGGGGCTGCCGCCTCGCAGCTGCTGTCTCCTGCTTGGCCACGCTGGACTCGCCAATGCTTCCTGAGTTGAAATATATTGTAAAATACAGAACAGGCTTATTTTTATGATGAGAATAAAGACTTTTTCCCCCCCTGCATTTGGAAGAAAAATAAATAGAAATGCGTGAACCACAGCTTCCCCGACCCCAGAGGAGTGGGAAGGGAGGTGATCAGGAGGCATGGGAACAGCGATGGGGACCAAGCACATACCCAGGGAGCCGACCGACCTCGAGCCTGAACTTGAACTTGCCCAGAGCACAGGCCCCTGGGCCCTCCTCCGAGTCGCTGCGGCCCATGGGGACCAAGCACATGTGTGAGTGAGGATGCAAGGTGGAGCCCAGGATTCACAGATAGGACGACAGATGGATGAGAACTATTTTGTGCAACATAGAGAATCTCCGGGGGACTTGGGTCCCATTTGTGAGAGACAGGATGGGGGCGCTAAAATGTCATCGTCTTTTTATACAGGTCGGCATGTTAGCACAAGAAGCACACAAGAGTGTTTATCGACCGTTTTCCAGTATTAATTTCTTTTTTTTGTAATATAAACGATAAAGGAGATGATAAAGAACCAATAGATTATTGATAAATAAATTAGGAATAATATGATTTTTTTTGCATCTCTATGAGTTCTAAACAGCCCTATACAGTATTCTGTTCTCCTGAGAAATATTTATTGTATCCAAGTACATTGTACGTAACACGGTAGGCCCTCCTTTTGCTGTTTCTTGATGCTTTAATATATATTAATTTATAATTGTCCTGATATTTTTGTACATTTTTCAAACTTAAAAAAAAAAATCAGGATGTTTTTGGCAATAGTACTAACATAGGGTGATATCTGGGGATAAAGATGTGTGGGTCTGTTTGTTTACTGGGACATCTGACCAGTGGTGTCCCCGACCTACTGGCCTCACTCAGGACACCCGCAGAGCCTTGTCAAGTCCATGGGGGAGACGGTCCTTGTACAGAGAGTGGCCGCTGCAACCTGTCCTCACAGGACAGAGATGGTGTGTAGCAAACGACACTAGAAAGTAGGTCTGTTACAAATAAATACGTCCTTGACTTTCTGGGCCCTTTTGGAGGGTGGAGTGGCAAAAGAAAAGACTGTAATGACAAGAACTGTGATTTCCCCCCAAAAAAAAACAATAAAGCTCCTTTTATTACCCTCATGCTCCCATGTTAACATGTCTGCTGCTAAATTATAATGTAGAATTGAGAGTGATTTATAGTGGATTGTGCTCTTCCCTCCTCAGAGTCCCAGGGTACCCTGTGAAGATGCAGATGTTTCTTTCCAAAAGCTCTTTTTACAAAGACAAAAGATGTACATGTGTGATTCGGTGTGCTCTGTCTTTCTCCGGACTAATATCAGTGACACTACTGATGTTTGTAAATTAAACAGATATTTACTGCATTAACAGCTTGGTGAATTTCTTAGAAACTGCACAATGTTTAGAGTCCTGGCCTGAAGAATCCTTAGTCATAGCGATTCAGAAAGAACAGAGAAGAGAACCTGTACTTTCTGTTGTCAGGAGTTGGCTTGCAATTCGCATAGAGTTAACTCTGGGGACTTGGGAATGACCACATGGCAGAGATGAGTAGAAGGACACATTCTATGCTAGCAGAAGTGCCTATTCCATTCATTTCTTCCCCAAACAGTACAAGATGTAATCTAAGGAAAGCACAAATGATATTTTTTATTTTGTTCTTTTTTTCCTCAATTAGAACCAGATGGAAAACAATGAAAGGCTAGGACTCCCTTTCCTCCAGAGCACTCTCAGAAGGAGCTAGTAATGGCGAGGTCCCATCCAGAACAGGGAAATAGCATCATCCTAAGATGCTTTCTTCTTTTTCCTGTAAAAATACCATGATATCTCTCTCTCTCTCTCTCTCTCTCTCTCTCACACACACACACACACACACACACACAGTATCTCACAGACACAAATTGTTTAAATATGTATTCAATCTTATTTTAAATGTCTACATTTTAATGATAAAAATACATAGTGAAAGTAAGACTTTCTTTTTAATTTCCATCAGTTGCTTCTTTTTCCCCCCCAAGAGTTGTGGTTCATTCATTAAGCCAGTGTTTTTCAACCTTTTTTGGGCAAAGGCACACTTGTTTCATGAAAAAAATCACGAGGCACACCACCATTAGAAAATGTTAAAAAGTTTAACTCTGTGCCTATATTGACTATATATAAAGTAATTCTCTTGAATAGGAATCAAATAAACACAAAGAAAGTATTTTATAATTACTTTATTATGAAATATTAAGTAAACAAAATAGTGAAAAATTATAAAATTCTTGTCTTGTCTGCACCTACGGCACACCAGGCAACATCTCGTGGCACACTAGTGTGCCGCGGAACAGCGGTTGAAAAACGCTGCATTAAGCTAAGAATATATGGGATAATGATATGGCTTAGGTTTGTGTTTATGGGTATATAGCTATTGTTCTTTATATGCCAGGCACTATGCCAAGGACTTTCTCTAGGATACCTCATTCAATGCTCACTGCAAACCTACGTATGGGGCTGTCATGCTCCCTACTTTACACAGGCATAAACAGCTAGAACAGAGAAGCTGCAATCCTGTGTCCGGGTTCAAGAGATGCAGGCAGCAGCTCAGTAACTACAACCCTCCACTATGGTTCTTTTAACCCTTTGAGCCTCATTTCCAAAGCTCAATTTTTCTCTCTCTTGATCATGTTGACTTAAATCAATGGTTGGCAAACTCATTAGTCAACAGAGCCAAATATCAACAGTACAACGATTGAAATTTCTTTTGAGAGCCAAATTTTTAAAACTTAAACTTCTTCTAACGCCACTTCTTCAAAATAGACTTGCCCAGGCCCGTGGTATTTTGTGGAAGAGCCACACTCAAGGGGCCAAAGAGCCGCATGTGTCTTGAGAACTGCACTTGCTGACCATGGATTTAAGTGATCTAGATTAGAGATGCTTGTTTTGTTTTCGTTTTTGTTTTTGTTTTAATATATTTTATTGATTTTCTACAGAGAGGAAAGGAGAGACATAGAGAGCCAGAAATGTCAATGAGAGAGAAACATCGACCAGCTGCCTCCTGCACACCCCACACTGGGAATGTGCCCTCAACCAATGTACATGCCCTTGACCGGAATCAAACCCAGGACCTTTCAGTCCGCAGACTGACGCTCTACCACTGAGCCAAACCGGTTTTGACTGTTTTTGTTTTTTTAAAGGAAAAACAAGAGAAGTCTTAGTAGTTTCCAAACTGTATTCTTTCCTCTTTCCTGCTTATAAAAGTACAAAATAGAATTCTGCTAGCCTAAGATCTAGGCTGAGTATTCAAGTTTCCTAGAGTATTGTTTGCCCCATGATGACACTACATTCTCCACATGAGCCCTTCTTTGAGAAAATCCAATAGCCAAATAATTCCCAGCAAATGAGACAAATTAAGGGCAATTGTTCATGTTATTAAAAGGCTCCTCACTTTTAAAGCCTTGACCATAAGATTACTTTAAGAAGGAAATTAACTATTCTATAGAATTCCCAACAGACTGTAATCATTAAAAAACATTTTGCACATTTCAGAATCAAAGCTACTACTCGGAATAATGTACATTTGTAATTTGCAAAGATAGAGTGATTAAACATCTTTAATGTGTTTAATTTTAAATTCTCAGACTAGTGAGGCACCATTAGGAAATGCCATGGATATTTGACGTGTTCAATTTAAGATATGTTTATTAAATAACTATTTCAATCTTTTCAGATTTCCTGAAATTATTTCTAAGCAAGAATAGACTAACCCTGATTTTAAAATTGCTCTGAGCATTTCTCTTTCTTTCTTTCTTTCTTTCTTTCTTTCTTTCTTTCTTTCTTTTCTTTTCTTTTGCTTTTCTTTATTTCTTTTTTTTTTTTTTTTTTTTTTTTTTTTTTAGGCTTGCTTAGTTGGCAATTCTTTCTGAAGAAAGGGTTGAAAATATTTGAAATTGATTCAGGACTTAAAGGTTTTAAGCCTTATGGTATCATCTGCCTCGTAGTGTGACCATTATTTCAAAATGAATGTTTGTGAAAATATTTAGACTATAAAAAATACATGAATCTTTACATAAAGTATGTAAATTACATAAGCTATTTTCATCTGAATCATGTCTGTGTCCTCAAATTTCATTTAAAAACACATTTTTATTTTCTATCTTCGATCATATACAAGAAACTATGGTAAACTTTGACACATAGTGTCAAGATAAAGTAGACCTCTTTTGCCATTTTAATTTTTTTGTTAATCCTCACTCTTCAGAGGGAGTATAAGGAAGGAAGGGAGGAAGAGGAGGCCGAAAAAACATTGATGTGAGAGAGACACATTGACTGGTTGCCTCCCACATGTACCCCAACCGTGGGTGGGGAGTGAAACTGCAATGGAGGTACATGCTCTTGACCTGGAATCGAACCCAAGTCCCTTGGGTGCACAAGCTGATGCTCTAATCACTGAACTATACTGGCCAGTGCTCTTCTGTCATTTTAGAGCAAACACTCTATGCAGTTGGAGTAGAGATTAGAGTAGGTAATAGATTTTATACAAATGACCATACTGATATTATTTTCAGATTGTGGCAAGGGCCCTCAATGGAATTACATTACAGAACATAGTATTACATATTATGAATTGAGAGGTCAGGGACTGCCTCTGTGGAGAGGTGACATTTAAGCTGAATCATAAAGAATAAAGTGGATCTAGGATGGAGGCTGATGGAAGTATATGTGGGGGTCAAGGGTGGGGTCCATGCAGAGAAAGAGAAAGCAGCCTGTGTGCAGGCCTGAGTTGCTAAAGAACTCTCATGTGGTCCAGAAAACAAAAGAAGTAAGTCTGGCCAGAGTGAGGCATATGTTTATTTCATGTGTGGAATACAGTGGCTACTTTCTGCCTTTATACACTCACTCCATAGAGTCCACATTTTTCTTTTGAGCATCTGTTTGCACTGAACTTTCAAAATGTCAACAAAAAAATGGATTTCCATTTTAAAATAACAACTGGTTGGTTGTGTTTAATGCAGTTCCCCAACTGCCAAATTAAATACATCTGAAGATACAGAAAATACAAACCCTTACAATAGCACTAAACCATAAGAATAATACATCTTGAATTTAAAGGAGTTTTCCCGAACTCAAAAGCCAATGAGGCTGTATTGAAATAATTAACTGATAGCCAACGCATGCTTTGAAAATGAAGTGCATTCCTTTCTCTGGATCCTAAGGCCAGAGGCTCAGGAATTGCGTCAGAAAGAAAACATCAAATATCTATGCATTAAGGTGTGACCATGTACTGATATTAGAAAGCTGTGCCTCCAACTTGCAAGGTAAAATCTTTCTTCATCTACTAGGATGTTCCAGTCTCGTCAATGATACCAAAACTGCAAGAAATACTAGGGAAGAGCAATAGTGTTTCTCTGAATCTCAAGGGGAGGAATTTATAAATAAATTATTGGAGATGTGAATGAAGCCTAGAAGAGCCATGTTAGTAATGCATGCCTAGAATGATGGAAGGAGGGAAGTACCTAGTCAATACAGAAAATCAAAGAACAATTGCAGTATATTGACTCACTATTGAGCTAATGAAATGATTTAAACAAAAGCATGAGGTGGAAATAATACATTATATTTAGGGTGAGGGCTAAGTCGTTCAAGTTCTTTGGTCGGCCTATAAATCTACTTAGATTATCTGAGTAGCAGAATGGTTTCTCCAGAC
Organism: Pipistrellus hanaki; assembly: GCF_964339955.1. Classification (NCBI taxonomy): domain Eukaryota; kingdom Metazoa; phylum Chordata; class Mammalia; order Chiroptera; family Vespertilionidae; genus Pipistrellus; species Pipistrellus hanaki. The sequence continues at coordinate 200,794,398 of NC_140503.1, read as the reverse complement.
CTACAGTATGGAATTTTTAGATGGCTGCAGAATTTAAAATGAATTGATCAGGTGATTATTTCTTAAGTCGGAAAAAAAGGTAAGGGCCAGGATTGAAAAGGGAAAAATATGGCAAATGAATTTGAAGTGACAACACAGACTATACTGTGACAGTGGGAGAATTAATAATTCAGGATGACATTGGATGTGTTTCGGATGGAAGAAGAGGAAATCAAGTCTGACTCTTTGTTTTGAGCTTGATAATTTGCTGCTGCTTTTCTGATGCACAAGAATTGAAGATTTGATTGCAGTATAGTGACTGCATAGGGCTGGAAACAGCTTTCTGCCCTCAACCCATCCTCCGACCAACTGTTGAATAAAAATAATAAATTCCTCTGGATCATGTTTTTAATATCTTTACTTAAATATCTTCAATCAACTCTCTGTTGGATAAAAATTCAAACTCTTTAGCATGATATTCCAAATCCCTCCTAATGCAACCTTCTCAAGCCTTCCTTTCCCTGTGCGCTTTTGGGTTGACAAATGGTAGGAAAGAATATTTTAAAGCAAATTGTGGGATGAGCTACCTAAAACCATAGATATAAGACTCACCCACATAGAAGTGGTAGTTGAAGCCAAGAAAATGGGTGAGTTAATTTAAAGACACAATTGAATGGACATGAGCAGAGGAGTAGGACTCAACTTTAGTTGTTACTCACATTTCTGGAATGGAGTGATCCCAGAATGGAGGTGAAGAAGGAATAATTTGAATAGAGTCATGAAGAAGTAGCTGGATAGTCATAGGTGAGGAAAAGAGACTATGAGAGAAAATGACCCTCTCCAAAAGTCTAAAAGCTAAGGAAGAGGAAAGTCAGGATGGCAACTGGAAGAGTTGTGAGGTCTCTAGGCTCTCATTCAGTGAGTCAGTAAGAATTGGTTAACCCCCTATAGTCTCAGCCTTTGAAGGTATGGGACACACATTAGAGGTATGTCTTAGAAGGAACAGATGAATCTGGAAGAACAAGACCAAACTGGGTCATCAATGACATGGGCTAGTGGAACAAAGGGAGACAAAATTAGGGCCCAGACACAGTAGGTTTGAGGGAAGAGGATGCAGGAGAGTGAGAAGCCACCAGATCACCCCAATGAAGTGAAGAGAATAACAGGTAGGCAAGAATTTTTTTCCAAGTGGATTTCTCTTTTGCCTTCCTCTTCCTCCCACAAAGGGGAAATGGAGGACCCTTTTGAGTGCTCACAGTGTGCAGAGATATAAAATTCAGCCAAGGGCAGCCATTGCCATCCTGCATTTGGAAGTAGCTCTGTCTTTGTATCAATATGCGGGTGGCTGAATTTGGACTCTGAAGAAAATCAAACATTGAAAAAAGCACACATACACACAAAAGAGGGAGTGGGAGAAACTGCCACAGAGACAATTGTCTAAATGTCTTGCTACCATGAATCTTACTCTCCTTCCTTGAAGTGGCAGGAATTATTTTCAGTTTTTTCATACAGACTGTGGCAGAAGAGATTAAGTGACTCGCCCAAGGTCACACAATCCAACTCCTCTGCCTCCAACCTTAATGCAGTATTGATTTCACGGAATGGGTAGGCAGCATCTGTGAAGGGCTGCATGCGATAAATGCTGGAGAAATGTGTTTCTCAAGCGGAGTTATTTTGGCTTTGTAAGAAAAATGCCCATTAAGAGCACTCATTTTCCCAATAAAAACACATTAAAATCTTCTGTTATCTCTCACTTGGTAAAGGAAAATAAATAGCGCTTTTCGGGGGAATGTGCTTCCAGGAACTGAGACTGGAGGGGTGGGTTGAGTTTTCTGAGGCTGCTGCAGGGTTCCAGGTCACCGTTCCTCTCAGGTGTGCCTCTTGGAGTGAGTGGACAGGAAGCCATTCTATTGCTGAGACAGTCACAAGGACAGGATCAATCATGCCCTCATTGCAAAGTCATTCCAGGTGTCATAGAATCCTTTGTAACGAAAACAACAACAACATGGAATAAACTAGAGCTGAGAGTCCCTTTGAATGAGGTGCCCGATAACCTCTCTGTCCACAATCTCAGAGGCATGCATATCCCAGAAAGGGAAATAATGAGTGTCTGTAAACTGCCTATTATTGCAGTTACTTGATCCTACTTGGTTTCTGCTCACAATATTACCATTCAATTACCTCTAATACCAGTTCTTACTTTCAATTACATCTCCACATTGATTTTCTCATTTCTATTATTCCTACGTTAGCTGCCATTCTTCTCTTCTGATGCCCATCAACTCCTTTTTGGAGCTGTGGAATTAGCAGGAACACATTCCTGAATGACATGCACAATGCTCTGTTTGATTAGAAATGTCTCATATCATTTGGCAGGAAAAGCATGGCGATCTTACAATGCAGAAAATGAAATAGAATCCCTATATATCTGTCTCCTCATTTAATCTTATTTGCCTTTCTTTCCCCTTTCTTTTAAATGCCTCCATATTTTAGAGAATTAACATCTGATTGTACCAATAAAATAGTCTGAAAATGAAGAGCTGTTGTATAGCAATTCCCATCACTGCTGTGATCACAAAACAGCACACACTATCACTCCTTGAGCATTCAGAACAGGCTCAGCTCCGATTCAGCCTATAAGGAGACTATACAAGGGAATGAATACTAGGAGTGATATGACTGGGGCAATCTTGAAGCATGTATAGACAGTGCCTGGAAAGGCACTTGGGCATTTCTTTAATTATTGTCAGCTAAACTCAGGGTGGTAGGCAGAGCCATGCCCTGGGAACATGCTTCCCCAAAAAGGCTGGACATATTATCAGCACTGATTTTTTACCTTTGTCCAGGCTTTGATATGTAAATCCAGTCAAGCACCAGGAATGTTAGGGCCTACTCAATCTAAACTCCTTAGATTCTAAGTTTTGGTGATACTTCCTGGTATTTGGGTGTATAAAATAAAAACTCTGTATGGGCTCCAGGTTCCTGGCCCTCCATCAGAGAGGGTAGCATCCCACCCAGCTCCCAGCTTTAAATCTATCTCTGCATTTCTTTCTTCCTTCCTTCCTTCCTTTCTTCCTTCCTTCCTTCCTTCCTTTCTTCCTTCCTTCTTTTCTTTCTTTTCTCAATCCCTGGCTGCCTCCACTTAGAACCGGTTCGTTCATCTCTCTTTCCATGCTGGATGCAGAAAAGGGAGATCCCCGCCATATCTGGCCTCTGCTGCAAGACTCCCAGACACAGTGTCTACAACAAGAGTTAGTCATTTGCATGGAAAATGCCAAAGGAAGCACTGGCCAGTGATTAACACTGGGCCAAACTCTAAAGTAAAGAAATCTATGTCTGATATCTTCCATAAAACATATAGCTCCAGATCACTACTACTTCACCCAAATGCTTTTCTTGTTCTAAACTCTCAAATACTAGTCTTCCTGGTAGACCATGTGCTACTCGATATCTATGGTCCTTCACATCCCAAAATTTAGTTGTTCAGTCCATTTTGAATGGCTGCACATGCTAGGTGCTAAGTAGAAAATACTGAACAAAAGAGAGGAGCCTCTGTCCTGTGGGACTTATGCTCTAGTTGGGAAGTCAAGAAATCAACTAAACCAACAAATAATTATATAATTCAAAATTGTAGTAAGTTTTATGAGGGCTCTTGAAATAGAAAATAATAACAGGAAGGAGCCTATATTGATGTAAGGAGGTCAGAAAAAAATTTCAGTGTGGAGGTGACCTCTGAGTGAGACCTCACATCAGATAAGGAGCTCCACCAATAAAGAAAAAACTTTGTAGGAAGAAAGAGAATCAGCCCATGGAGGCCTGTGGTGAGAAGTGTGTTGGAGGACCAGAAAGGAGGAATGAGGCTATGGCACCCAGAGGGGAGATGTGGCATTAACTGGCACTGGAATGGGATGCTGAGGCTGCCTGCTTGATCATGAAGCACTTTGTAAGGGACAGAATTCAAAAATGTATTCAGCATCAGATATGAAGTCACTGAATATTCTTTTTAAAAAATATTTTATATATATTTTATTTATTTTTTTACAGAGAGGAAGAGAGAGGGATAGAGAGTTAGAAACACCAATGAGAGAGAATCATTGATCAGCTGCCTCTTGCATATCCCCTTCTGGGGATGTGCCCGCAACCAAGGTACATGCCCTTGACAGGAGTCGAACCTGGGACCTTTCAGTCTGCAGGCCGACGCTCTATCCACTGAGCCAAACCGGTTTCGGTGCATTGAATATTCTTAAAAACATATTTGATATTAACTAAAAGTGTAATCTCTTCCCAAATACTTCATCTAAGAGAGACCATTGAACTCCTTTCTGCTCCTTCCTCCCTCCCTCTTTAACACCCTTGCTCTTCATGCCCCTTCCCTTCCGCTCCCCTGTGTTTTCAGCTGTGTTTTCTCTCCTGGGCAAGTGGCATTCAGGGATGAGGCACAGTCTCCCTGCTCTTCTGAAACAACATGGAGATGGTGACAGAATGAAGCTAATCTTTCTTTCTCAGGAAAAAGGATCCAGACCCAGGTCTTAGTACAGTGTTTCCTGTTCCTCAGGAGAGACCCCACTAATGCCACCAACTACAGGACATCTAAAAGGTAAAGTTCAGCCGAAACCAGTGGATAGAGTGTTGGCCTGCGGACTGAAAGGTCCCGGTTTCAATTCCGGTCAAGGGCATGTACCTTGGTTGCTTGCGGGCACATCCCCAGTAAGGGGTGTGCAAAAGACAGCTGATCAATATTTCTGACTCTCTATCCCTTTATCTTCCTCTCTGCAAAAATTCGATAAAATATATTAAAAGATAAATAAATAAATAAATAAATAAATAAAAGGTAAAGTTCATTCATCACAATATTGTGAAGGATTTTTCGCCTCTTTTCTTCTCTAAGCCAAGACTTTTCCTGCCCCTAAAGTCAATGCCAGCATAATTTGCTCAAAAAATGTCAATGTGCTAGATCAGGGGTCTGCGAATTTTTCCTATAAATAGCAAGGTAGTAAATTCTTTTAGCCTCGTGGCCATATGGTCTCTTTTGCAACCTCTCAACTCTGCCACAGGTAATCTGTAAACTTCATTTATAGACACTGCATTTTATATTTTGTGTAATTTTCATATTCATGTGTCATGAAACATTGTTCTTCTTTTGATTTTTTCCCCCAAACATTTAAAAATGTCAAAGCCATTCTTAGCTCACAGGCCATAGAAAAACAGGCATCAAGCCAAATTAGGCCCCCAGGCCATGGTTTGTTGACCCCTGTGCTAGATAATTGCAATACAATATAGGGAAGCTGTGAGTCTCTGTTCTGGAAAAACTAATAGTCACATTCAAGACAAGGTCACATGATCAAATAATTGCCCCATAAAATGGTAAGTACCATAACCACAACAGGCACAGAGAGCGGTGGGAGATTAAAGAAAGAATGACGGAGAAACCCATGGGGAAGGAGCTGGGTCTCTGAATGACCACATAGAGCAGAGCCAACCCAACCAACTGGGACCCCTTGCCTCAGCACTATTACAGGATAAATACATTTTTGTGGCTTTCAAGTCATTATATTCTGGGGCCTTTTCTAACAGCACCTTTCTTTACCTTTACCAGTGTACCCTTCAGGGGGTCATTGTGGATAACAAATGAGACCATTCATGAAAAGTGCTTAGATCATTGTTTGGCACCTGGTAAATAATTATTTGTTATAATTATTCTTTGCTAAGGTACAATCTTCTTGGCAGATCTGATCCCCTCCACTACCCCTCTCCAAAAAAAAATCAGAGATGTTGATATAAGAATTACAGGAATTGGATTCAATCATAAGAACTTGATTCTGGACAGATCAAAACACCAAATGTGCATTGCATAAAATAATGATTACTATGCTTACTATGATTGAGGGCCTACTGTGTGCCAGGCCCTGCACTAGGAGATTCATTCTTTTGGATATGTATTCATATCTCGTTATTTCCTGTTCAGAAACAAAGACCATGGAAATAATGGAACATTAATCTTAAAGGCAATCATCATTTGAGTCGAAGAAAAAAGCAACCCTACCTCAATCAAGATTCTCGCTAAACTTTTAGATAGCTGGAAATGTTGCTGACATTTAGGAGGATATAACAAATGACCCACATGCAGGGAGTTTCTGAGCCATCTGAGGGAATGTTAAGTAACATGCAACGTTTTAATTCCATTTGTCTGGCTCCTCCAGAGCTCGCTCTTAAGGGACTCTAATCATTAATCACCCAAAGACTTTGTGTCTGCATTCAGGCTGCTTTTTCTGGGAAAATGATGTATCTTGAATTTTAAAGTCACAGTGATGGTCCCCAAACGAGGCCAGAGTACTAACTTTTACTATTGCCCTCACCATCAGGGTCTCTAGACCTCCAGGATAGTAGCAGTTTTCTCTCTGGGGCTTTGACTTGGTATAAATATGCATGCAAATCTATTATAATAAGACTTTGTATGGGAAAAGTTTCTACAAATTACTGCACAGACTCTGTATTTTCTAAACATAATTTTTTAAAATATATTTTATTGATTTTTTACAGAGAGGAAGATAAAGGGATAGAGAGTTAGAAACATTGATGAGAAAGAGACATCGATCAGCTGCCCCCTGCACATCCCCCACTGGGGATATGCCTGCAACCAAGGTACATGTCCCTGACCAGAATCAAACCCGGAACCTTTCAGTCCAAAGGCCGATGCTCTATCCACTGAGCCAAACCAGTCTCGGCTGTATTTTCTTTTTTTTCTTTTTTCTTTTTTTTAAAAAATATATTTTATTGATTTTGTACAGAGAGGAAGGGAGAGAGATAGAGAGTTAGAAACATCGATGAGAGTCATCAATCAGCTGCCTCTTGCCCACCCCCTACTGGGGATATGCCCGCAACCAAGGTACATTCCCTTGACCGGAATTGAACCCGGGACCCTTCAGTCCCCAAGCCGACGCTCTATCCACTGAGCCAAACCGGTCTCGGCTCGGCTGTATTTTCATTAAGAAGATATGCTGGGATCATGAAAGTAGTTTTTAACTCAGTTTAGAATTCAGGAAGTATTTTCCCAGGGAAAGAAGAAGAAGAAGGAGGAGGAGGAGGAGAAGGAGGAGGAGGAGGAGGAGGAGGAGGAGGAGGTGGAGAGGAGGAAGAAGAAGAAGAGGAAGAAGAAAGAAAATTTACACCACATGGATAAATTCCCAGCTAATCCTCCCCTCTCCCCAGCCACCATCAACTATCCCCACCCCCACTCTTCTCCCTGGCCTTGGACCAGCCCAGGACAAACAGAGCAGCTGCCAAAGGAAGTGATCACTCCAGGTTGCAAACGTCTTAGTTTCCAAGACAAAGAGATATGAAAAAGGAAGAAAAAGAAGTCACAACCTCAGTTGTAGAGAAACAAGGGAAGTCTAAGGGCTACTTGAACCTCATAGCAGTGGTCATGGCAAGGACTCCTTTCTTAGCCAAACTTTCATCAGGCTCCTTGGAGTCCTCTTTCCTGACTAGGCTTGTCCTTTGCCTGCTGAGCTCTGTTTTGGCAGAGTCTTACAAAGTCAGTTTATCAAGAATCCCTCCCAACCTGGATAGCCAATAGAGCTTCTCTAGCCTCACTCTTGGTCTCTAAGTTCTTTATACACTCCCACTAGTTAATGCCTAACAAAGCTTTTCTTGGTAATTTTCCATCTGGTTCCTCACCCTGCCCACTGACTGTAAAGTCACTACATTTTATAATTATATTCAGGATTAGTTCAATATCACTCCCCTATTGCAGTAGTCTTGCATAAAGACTTCCTTGACATTTTTAGTAAGTGTCCAGGCACAATGTTTCTTTTACAGCCGTGAAACTAGGGCTGGAATTACCTATGTATTTTGTGTGACTATAGTAAGCTGTAGATTTTGTGTACTCTCAATATGCATCCTGCCTAGACACTCTCATACCCAGGTTTGCAAACAAATTGATGGGATAACCTGAGCTTGCTTGTTATTTCTTATTGACCTTCTATTATCCTTTAGCAAGTTGTTTAACCTGGACAGGTGTTAATGCTGCATTAAATTAACATTTGTTAAGTGGGAGTGACTGTGAGCAGAATTTAACAATAGACCAAAGGGAAATTGAAATAAAGAAGTTTTCGAGGTCCTGGAGGACATAAATGTTGTTCCTCAAGAGGTCAACGGGGAGGTAAAGGCCGGGTTCAGGCTGAGAGAGGTAAGACCTGAAGCATATGCTTTTATTAGGGTTTTTGGGTAAAATGATTTGAGATTTCTGTGCTAAGTCTGGTTTGGTCAATTCAAACCAAAAAGGCCCTGGGAGACAGGGGAAAATGTTACTCACTAAGACTGTTGGGGAAGTCATATCAGGAACTTGGCTATAACTATGCAGGCTGTTTAGCATACACATTTACATGAGATGGCTAGTGTCAATTTCAGGCCCCTGTAAGTTGTTTGGCCAAACAAAATGGATACCAAGATCGCAATATCATGAAATAGCCTAGATAATTTGTTGACAACAGACTGTGATTTCTTCATCAGTTAGACTAGGTAAAAATAGCTGTCCCTCCCAGGTCAAAGAGGTTGTCCTGAAGTTCAGTGAGGAAACCAAGTAAGAATGCTACTGACAAAAAACAAAAACAAAAAACACCAGGATGTTACCAGACTTTGGTTCAGCAATCCCAGTTCTTGAGTTTGGCTGGGAAAGAATTCAGAGCCAAGGAAGTCAAATTACAGGAGGAAGTTTGTTTAGAAAGTCAGAGGTAGAAAAGTGAGCCAGCTGGGCTGCATGGGCTTAGGAAACTAGTTACAGAGGCAAAGAAGGCTCCTTGAAGCTTAGGACAGAGAAGCAGAGAGAATATATCTGGAGGAAGGAGAGAGGGAAAGGCATGGGCATACTCCAGAGAGAGAAAGAATGCTCTGGGTCCTTCTTCCTAAGGGTTTTAAAGCCAGAGATTTTAGTGGAAGTCTTAGAGGAGGATCTCAATAGAGTATTTATCAGCTTTTCAGGTGTATCCCCTCAAAGTTGTGATCTGCATGGATTGATTGGTCAGTGGGGCATTAGTCACTGTAGCTGGTCCTGATGTCAGCCATAGATTTGTCTCTTTTGCTGCTTTTCTGGGCCTGGAGCTGAGGCCTATGTATGTATTATTGACATACATGGTCAACAGACTCCATGCTTTGTTCCTAAGATTATTGATGCTGGTCAGAACTTCATTGTACTAAAGGCTTGATACTTAAGGGAGTAGACATGCAGGGGAGTTATATGAGGCTATTTTCTGGCCCCCTGTTCCTTCTCTAAAAGGGCTATGACTGCCGAAACCGGTTTGGCTCAGTGGATAGTGTGTTGGTCTGCGGACTGAAGGGTCCCAGATTCGATTCCAGTCAAGGGCATATACATTGGTTGCGGGCACATCCCTGGTGTGGGGTGTGCAGGAGGCAGCTGGTCGATGTCTCTCTATCATGGATGTTTCTAGCTCTCTATCTCTCTTATCTCCCTTCCTCTCTGTAAAAAATCAATAAAATATATTTTTAAAATAAAAATTAAATTTAAAAAAAGGGCTATGACAAGTGTCATGCCAGGGGAGGAAAGGTCAGGGGAGGGTCGAACTGCATGACCAGCAATATGCTAAGGGAGCAAAGATCACCCTGGAGTGAGGACCCACCCTATAATTGTCCTTTACCTGGCTTATAGCTCCTACTCTGCTCATGTCTGTCAACTGCCTACTATAGTAAGGACGCTTTGTGAAAGGCCAAGATATATCAAGGGAAGCTGTCCTGTTTACTCTGAGGGAGCAAATATTAAGATGATACTAATACATTTTGGGAAATGCTCACAACATATTAACTGAAAAAGGCAGGCAACAGGATAGCCTAAGCAATATTCTCCTAATTGTGAACTATACCATGCGAATTGTTAAAGAGAAAACCACAAATGGTGTCACCTGCATTAAAGCCCATGATACCAAGCCTAGATTTAATTTTTGACCTACTTGCTATTTCAACCTCTGCCAGAAATATAATCTTAATCAACCAGTCTGGAATTTTCTGGTCAACACCAATGAGATATTGTGTCCTTGGGCCCTCTCCATTTCCCCATAGATAGAAGGGGCAATCTACAGGATGATAAAAAACAAACAAACAAAAAAAAAAACCCTGTCCTTCCCTTGCCTCCAAAATGATGTCCCGGCCTAAAAATAAACCTCTTTTCTATTGTTAATAGTGCCCTTGCTTCATCTTTTTTCCCTATAAAACTCTTCTATTTTATACAGCCCTTGGGTGCATCCTTTTAGTTGTTGGATTAGATGCTGCCAGACTCAAGAATTGCTTAATAAACCAAATAGGTCTTCAATTTTGCTTATGTGAATTTTGTTCTTCAACAGAAAATTTAGATAAGAAGGAAAACAGTATTTTTTTTTTTTCCCTAAATGGGCCTGTTTTATACCAGCACACATTTCCCATGTGATTGGAAATTGGAGTGAGTAGGTGGTTGGAAAACCTGTTGAAGGGACACTTGGCAACAGATACTGGCCTTTAGTTATGTCCCACACCCCTCCCCTAGGGTTGTCTACCTTTTCCCTCTTCCTCCTTCTGCTCTTTTGCTCTCTTTCAAGACGGGAACCAAATTGTTTCCTCCACACCCAGGCCCTTTGTCTGATTCATCTTCTAAATGTCTCTTTCCTGCACAAAATGAAAACCAAGAGAGGAATTGTGTTGAATAAATTTTTCTCCATCATCTCATTGTCTCTACCTCACTGTTATTATTTTTTATGTGAATATGAAATGGATATTGCAGCCCTAGCCAGTTTGGCTCAGTGGATAAAGCATCGGCCTGCAGTCTGAGAAGTCCCAGGTTCCATTATGGCCAAGGGCACATGCCCGGGTTGCGGGCTAGATCCTCAATGGGGGGGTGTGCAGGAGACAGCTGACCAATGATTCTCATCATTGATGTTTCTATCTCTATCTCTTCCTGCCTTTCTGAAATTAATAAAGAAATATATTTTATAATAAATAAATAAATAAATAAATAAATAAATAAATAAATAAATAAAATGCATGTAAAAACCCTGTGAACTGGAGATCACTATGGTTATAAAAAATTGGCCATTTCTTATCATTCTTGGTTACTCTTATTGTAGTACTTGTGATACTGTTAGTTGAGTTAGAACTGAAAGTGTGGTTGTCTTTCTCCTATTCCATACCACAAGTTCTGTGCAGGCAAGGGAATCTTCTCTGTGATATGCTCAATGCATGGCCTGTGATAGCTGTTAAACATATTTAGGGGATTGTAGGAGTCAATATGTTTGATGAAAAAGAGAAATTTAATCAGAGGATTAGTTCCTTAGTAACAAATGAGATTGTGGAGCAGGGCAGAAGCTACCTAGCTAGGGTTTAAGTCCCAGCTGTTCGTAGGATGTTAGACATGATTGGCTGGGATGTCGTCTGCTTTGGGGTCCTGATAGGGGTCAGACCAACATTGCCTTCATACTGCCTCTCCATGGGCAGCCCAGAAGTCAGCACACACAAGCCAGTTCTTGGAGCAAGCTCAGAAAAAAATGACATGACCTCAACGTGGCCTAATTTAGGGCCCTGGAGTAATTATGATAAAATTTGCATCGTGGTTTTGATACCCCACCCCACCCCATTTCACCCCACCCCCCACCTTGGGTTTTCAGTATGCATTATGGGTTAAGGGCATGCATAGAGATATACCTTATATAATTAAAGGGTAATATGCAAATCAATCCAACAGCAAAACAACTGATGGCTATGATGCGCACTGACCACCAGGGAGCAGACACTCAATGCAGGAGCTGCCCCCTGGTGGTCAGTGCACTCCAGGACAGGGAGCATGCTTCTCAGTCACAAGCCTGGCTTATGGTTATTGAGCACAGCAGTGGTGATAGCAGCACTAAGGATGTCCGACTATGGCTTAAACCCACTCCCCCTGGGACATTCCCTGAGGGCTCCCAGACTGCTAAAGGGTGAAGGCCAGGCTGAGGGACTACGCCCGCTCCGAGTGCACAGATGTCGTGCACCAAGCCTCTAGTACAGAGGTTCCCAAACTTGTTTGTGCCGTAGACCCCTTGCCATGTTTTTCGGTTTTGGGTAGACCCCCTACTTACCTGATATTGATTTTTTTGTAAATTTCTAACTGTAGTGAAGTTTAGTGTTAAAAACTTGAAATAAAAACACATGTTAAGTTTTATACATTTATTTATTGAATTTAAATTAAAACTACTCAAAATAAAATTTTGTATCTGTTATATAAAATATATGTAACATAAAATTTAATAAAAAATAATTTACCTACTTTTCTCCGGCATTCTCAAACAAAATAACACTGATTCACTATAATTTGTATGATAAACTACCAGTTTATATATTTTTTAAATGTTTTCTCAGCACTTTCCTATTCAAGATTCAGGAAACGAATGAACGTATTTTTCTCACATTCATATTTATAGAGTGACGAATTGAACAAGTCGGTGCAAGTTCGCGAAGCTTTGAGACAAAAATTGGCAAGAATGTTTACTGTGTGTATGCTTGTAACAAGATGATACTGGTATATCATTATGTGCAGGTTTTTATCCTACAACTTACACAATTTTATAAACATATATAATAAATTTTTTACTTCATAGGTACTTTTATAAATAATTTATATGTTTTTATATTATAAGATAATATGATGTAAGTAAATAGGTACTATCAGTGTATGTTGAGATCCACTATCGTGGACCCCCATTTTCATTTCATGGACCCCCAAATTTTTTTTTCGCTGACGTAGACCCCTTGCAGGTTGTCATAGACCCCTGGGGGTCGATATAGACCACTTTGGGAATCACTGCTCTAGTAGTTATATATAACCATTTTCTGTCACTCTTCTGAATGAAAATGAAATTCTCTACCCAGAAAATCCCTCATTTAAACCATATAACCCAGGAGTTCCAGTCATTGTCTCTCTCAACTGGCACCCTCCTCACTGGGAGTATATCTTCAATAAATCTCACTTTGCTTTACTTTCATTTTTGTTGACCTAAAAATCTATTCAGAGTCCATGAGAAGAACCAAGGTCTTAGCTGGAAACCCCAATGGGCAATGCATAAATTGTGACCTTGGGCAAGTTATTTAAGCTCTCTGCACTTCATTTTTCTCATTTGCAAACTGAAGATAAAGATATCAGCTGCCACCCAGGTCCTTGTGATGTTATTGATTAAAACACCTGAAGTACTTGATTAAAACACCTGAAGTTCCTGGGACCCAAATAAGTTTTTGTTAAGTAATGGTTTTTATTTTATGCATAAAATTCATGGAAGGGGGCAGGGTTGTCCCTAAGCCCAGCCTGCAACTTCTCCAATCTGGCATCCTTCTCACAATCCAGGACTGCTGGCTCACAACCACTTGCCTGCCTGCCTGCCTAATTGCTTCTAACTTCTTTGGCCTGCCACCCTGATCACCCCCTAACCACACCCCTGCCAGCCTGATCAATACCTAACTACTTCCCTACTGGCCCAGTTGCCCCCAACTGCCCTCCCCTGAAGGTCTGGTCCCCCCCAACTGACCTCTCCTGAAGACCTTGTCCCCCACAACTTCCCTCCTTTGCAGGCCTGGTCCCACCAACTGCATTCCCCTGCCGGCCTGGTCTTCCCCCGCACCCCCCAACTTCCCTCCCTTGCAGGCCTGGTCCCCCTAACTGCATTCCCCTGCAGGTCTGGTATCCCCCCCAACTGCCCTCCCTTGCTGGCCTGATTGCCCACAACTGCCCTCCCCTGCTGGACTGGTCCCTCCTAACTGCCCTACCTTAAGTGAGGGCAACTCATTTTTCTTATAGTTCCCTTTATAGAGGCTTCATATGTGTATAGGACTCTTCTGCTTAAAAAAAAAAAAAAAAAAAAAAAAAGAAGAAGAAGAAGAATGATAATTATCACTTCATGCCTATTCAAGTGCTGGCTCAATTAGATAATGTGGTATTTGAGATTCACTTCAAGTCCCCTTTGCTGTCTGTGTTGACTTCAGAATGTTGTAAGCATTTGTTAAAATAATCTAGAGTTAAGGGTGATGTGTGTTTCCAAGAAGAAACATTTCTGATAGATTCATCATCGACCTTCCATTACCTCTATAGTATAGTTTTCAAAAAGGTGAATGTAAGTGTCTCACATACATATAAAATGAACCCATAATAAAGAATTTATTTAATCTGTTAATTAATGCATGACCCGATATTGAAACCAGCCCATCTTGTGTTCCATGGCCGCATGTGGCTTGCAGTTCCCATACTGGACAGTGTACATAAGGGACATTTCCATCATTCCAGGAAGTGTTGTTGGAGAGCACAGCCAATGGTGAGCGTTATGAATAACAGCTAGCAAGAATATAGCTGATGCCTACAACCTGAGAAGATGGAGGGAGCTGTGAGTGGCTCAGTGACAGAGAACCCTGGTAAATCTGAGGAAGGGCTGTTTAGGCTGATAGGTTGTGTCAAAGCTCAAAGTCTGGAAGAGCAGGAGAGCTGGAGAAATGGAAGTCTGGACAAAGGGACAAAAGGATTATCTAGAAGTGCATTGAATTAGCCTGTGACTCTTAGAGTCAAGCTTTTCTTTCTTTTCTTCTAGAAGGGTTTTCTTTGGCAAACAGGCAGCTAGCCTCTCCTACATCCATCAACTGTCCTTGGGGCTGAACTAGAAAGCCAGAGGAGGGACTGAAATGAGAGTTTCTGTTTATCTTGTATTCACACAGCACTGCTTGTATATATAAGCTTAGAATTTGAGGGTTTTTAGGTTTTTCCTCACTGATACGAGGACCTATCAGTCTCAATGTCTTAAATGGATTTGAGGTAGGTTACCAAGTTACATCTACCACAAAGTGGAAAGGCAACACTAGCTTTGGAGTCAAGCAACTCCAGTTTTCCTCATCTATAAAACTGGAGACCAGTATTTGCTTTACTGAATAACTGTTATAAATACACAATGCATGGGAAGTCTCCCGCAACCCCCCAACTATGTGTGGTACATAGGACGAGCTCAATAAATAGCTGGTCTTCTCATGTCACTTGCCTAATAAGATAAATGAATGAGATAAGGTGAAATGAGGCTTGACTACTAACAAGAAAGAGTCAAAACATTTACCATGTGACTGTCTTAAAGCTTTGAGAAATGGAGAAGGGCTGGAACGTTAAATTCTGAGAAACTCGTGGCCAAAACAGTGAGAAACATGATCCCAGCCCATGTCCAGAACACAAGAAAGATCAGTTGTCTGGAGAAACCCAGAGTTTACTGACACTGAAGCTGGAGACAAAGTTTAGAAAAGGGACAGTGGTTTAGGAAGTGAATCACATTCTCAACCAAGTCCTCAAATGAATAACAAATGTGCTAGAAGCATCTCTTGTAATTTCCGTCAGGGGCATTTTACCAAAACCAAATTTTGGGAAAAGACACCCAATTCTATAAGAATCAACAAAAGAAAATCTAAGTTAATAGCATTCTAATTATTTATCTTTAACAACATTCAAAGATTTATAGAAAAGAATGAACATTTCCTTTATGTCTTTCCTTATCTCTTCCAAGGAAGGTGGAGTTCACTCCAAGATGTGTGCAAAACAATCCAAGGGGCAAAGGGAGAAAATATTTTAACTTTCAGCTACATGTAGTTTTATCTCATCCTATTCTGCTTCTGTTTCAATGTATATACTTTTCCCAGTACTACAAAGGTATCATCCTATATAATAAAAGACTAATATGAAAATCAGCTGAATGGCAGAACGACTGGCTACTATGATGAGCACTGACTACCAGGGGGCAGATGCTCCCACAGGGTGACCGACGCTCAGACGCTCAGCCAGAAGCTGGGCTCAGCGCTAGCAAGTGCAGCAGCAGTGGGAGCATCTCCCGCCTCCACAGCAGTGCTACAGATGCCCGACTGCTGGCTTAGGCCTGCTTGGGCCTCTAGAGACTATAAATAAATGAATATAACTATACTAGAGGCCCAGTGCATGAAAATCCATGCACTCGAGGGTTGGGGAGGGGGGTCCCTCAGTTCAGCCTGCACCCTCTCACAGTCCAGGAGCCTTCAGAGGATGTCCTACTGATTGCTTAGGAAGCTACCTAAAGGAGCAGGCCTAAGCCCTGATTGGCCTCCCTCTGCAGGAGGCGACCAGGCAGGTTGATCAGGGGATGGTGCATCCCCCCATCACCCTGCCACTGGTCACTACAGCCTCCCCTTTCCCAACACCATCCCCTCCCTCTGCTCCCTGGTACACTCCTTGGCTGGCTTGGCACCACCTACTTGCTGGCCCTGCCCCCCACCGACTGGTAGTTTCACTGTTTGGTCGATTTGCATATTACGCTTTTATTATATAGGATTGGTCAAGTATGCTCAAAAAACATTTAACTTGTGTGATCAAAAACTTTGGAGACTTCTGCTTTAGTTAATCATCCACCCCTGAATACTTAATTTATATAGTCTCAAAATTCATATTTAATAGTCATTGCACAATTGGCTACTGATGTTGTATACTCTAACCAGAGCCTGGAAGGCTTTCATTTTTTTAGTTTCTTCTGCCTTTAGAGGCACCACAATAAATGGAAAAGTCACCAATAATTGTATAAATTACAGCATTTATGTTCAAATACCATCAAGGTCAAATGCAGCTGAGTATCCGCTAGAGGAAATGATTCTGGCCATCCCATTCTTTTTGACTCAGGGATTGGGTGACATTTATATGAATGTGATTAGGGCCCTAACCTGATACTTGATGCATAGTAGATGCTCAGGTAGGTTACCTCCCTGTCCTTAGGGGCTCTCCTTAAGAGCTGTGCTGCTTTGTCCCCAGACACTTGGCTTCCAATTTATTCACTCCTGGGGCAGCTTCTCCCCAAGGAGACCTAATGTTTGGTCAAGTGCCCTTAAGATAATCAAATAATATTAAGACTATGCTAACTTATCTAAATTGGAAGTTTTAGAAAAAAATCGACACCAGTTGGAAATGAAATACTATGATAAGGGAATATTCAATTCCCTCCCTCGCCCAGGAGTGAAATTCCCTTAACCCCCTGAAAGGAACACCAATTAAACCAGGTGTCTGAATGCACCCTGCTCTCAAATACACTGTAAGCCATCGTATCAAGCTGGCTAGCAGGTGACCTGAGACCTCGTGTCTGACTTTCAACCCCCAACTCCAGCACGTATCCACTGTATGACCTTGGACTAGTCACTTTCCTCCTCAGCACCTCAGTTTCCTCATCTGTGAATAGCCCCTACCTTACAGGATTGTTGTGAGGGTAGATGATATATTATATGGCATACTTAACAAAAGCACTTATTAAACATTCAATAAATAGTAGCTACTATTATTAGTGATGCTGTCTCATTCCCTATGTAGAGTGGTTATGCTAAAAAAAAAAAGGGGGGGGGGGTTGTTTTATTTTTTTGTGATAGCTGCTCTATTTTCAGAAGGTAGATTCCAAACCCAGAACATGTGAGAGCATCCTTGTCCAGTGCTTTGGCTACTATATTGGAACTACCACCACTCACTGGTTTCTCTTGGATCGTAAATCTCGGCCACTCTCCTGTTTTGTAGAACATCCGGTCAATTCAGTTGCCCTGTTGACCACATAGACATCTGCTTCTCTTAATCCCCCCAATGCTTCGGGCCCTAGTCCCTAACCACATATGCTTTTAGGGTGACTCAAGGCAGGGCGGCTCTTGCCCTGTCCAACTCTCTGGACCACAATCCCCAGACCCACACCATGCTCACTTTCTTCCTTCCCAAACTTTCCACTTTGCTTCCCATGATGACGGTGGTTCAGCTCTGCCCAGACAGACTCTACTTATATCGCCAGTTCCTTGACTCTTCTTGGAATTGGACTGAAAACTCCTTTTCCTTTGCTCTTTTGTAATTTCTCCTTTGCTAACTTTGACAGTAGTTAGAGCCAGTGATTTGAAAAAGCTTCTAAATAACCCTTTATCTTTCTCTATTGGGAACCGCAGCAGGACGTACTTCCAAAATGAGAGAAGAATAAAACTTAACAGCCCATTAAGTGAGTTGGTGCTGGCTTCACGGAGCTTCATGTGCTGGAAAGCTACTGGGTGTTCACCTCCAGGTCAAGGGCTCAACTAGCATGATTCAGTGAGTCTCTGCATCTTACAGAACTCTTCTGGAGGAACCTTTTAAGAATATCACTCTTTAATGCTATAATAGTAGTTCCTACATCAACATTTCCCCATCTGGATTCTCAGCCAGTGTTCTGACAAAACAATTAGTCAAGATCAGAAGCCATGTGAGAGGGACTTGACTTTCAAAATCCAGTTACCAGCAAAGAGAGACTGAGGAATCCTCTCCCCTGATTGCGCCTGGGTCCTGTGTCTGTAGGCTGGGGAGAGCAATGTCTATTTCACATTTTAATCCTGGGAAGGATTAATGACAGGTGAGTGAGGTGCCCAGGACCGCAACTGGCATAGGAGATGTGCTTAATCAAGAGTTATGATTGATTTCAAACGTTTAGAGCGGTGTAATTTATTTTCCTGCAATGAGTCTGCACTTTCCTCTATTTTGAGTGGGAGCGTATGTGCGCAGGGTCCTAACACTGGTTAGCTCATGCTGACCGAACGCTATGATCAGCAGTTATAGATGTCTGAACTGGAAATCAAGGAAATAAATTATGTTGGGGCGTATGGTGGAACAAATCTTTCACACGATGGAGCCCTTGGGTGAAAAATTACACGAGTGAGTGATGGTAAGTACATGGCATTAAAGAACTGGGTTTCTGCAGCCTCTGTCTGATGCTGAGCAAGCCTTTGAACAGCTCAGAGACTTGGGTTCATCTTCTGAGAACGTGGATAGTCTATTGTGCCTTAGCAGGGTTATCATGACAGTGAGTGTTGTGATAATACATCAAATTCCCAGCACTGGCTCCAGACACAGTAGGCTCCCTACAAATGCTCATTTTCCACTCTTCCTTTAGTGGCAGGATGGTGGGAAGCATCGTTGTTTCCCGCCTCCACTCACCGATGCGCACATGCCTGGGTAGGAGTTTTATTCCTGAGGATGACAGCATCGTAGATCACTAATAGCAGGCGATTAGGTTAGACTGCGATCCTGAGTCCAGGAGATGTACTGCCTGCTCTCGTAGATCTAATTAATCTCCCGGTGATGTCCAGGTTTCCGAAACAAGAGGCTACTCTCAGAATGCCTTCAGAGAGTGCCTTTTATTCTTTTCCTCCCACCCACAGTTTCAACTTTTAAGACGGACTTTGTTCCAGCTGCGTTGAGCCGGCTAGCCTCAGCTGGCCACCACCGCGCCTCTTATCCTGATGGGCTTCTTAAATCCCCAGGAAGCTTTCTTTGTGTCCATCAACATCCAACCCCCCCCCCCCCCCCCCCCCACTTTTTGTCCTTGAGAGAGAAGTTCACTATGTGGCTCTTCTAAGAGCTGGGGGAAGGGTGTGCTGGGGGAAAGCCTTAGAATGATTCTGGCTGAATATGGCATTCGCTTCCATCTTTGATCTCGGGTGCAGTAAAGTGTCAGCCAGACCAAAGTCGTTTTATAGATAGGCCTGCATAAACGAAGTGAAGGGACTTCATGGTTAATTGATTAAATTGTTCCAAAGAAGGTGTGAGATCAAAGGACTGCCTGCTGGGTTTATGTTTGTCTGGGGTCCCACAGGCCATGGGGGTGACACTAATGACCTTGGGCGTGAGAGTATTCAAAGGCTGATGTTTGTTTGTTTTATTCCAAAATGCGATTTGTGTTTCCCAGGGCTGCCCGGTGACAGGTTGTATTGTGGGCTCCCCATGGCTCCAGTCTGTATTGGGAGGGGGGGGGACACTCAATGGGAACAACAACCGTGGGCGGGAGGGCATGACCCTGTCATGTTGCCACCAGCACCTCTTTCTGCCAAACCCCAAGGAAACAGACTCCATTATATTACTGGAAGGCAACGACCACAGCTCTTCTCTCTCTCTCTCTTTTTTTTTCCTCACTTCCAGTAACAGTCAAGGAGAGGTTCACAAAGTGCAGGATCAGCCTCTGGAACCCAGACAAAAGGGAGATCAGAAAACTTGTCATTGTCCCCGACTGTCCTGATAACAGGGCAGGAAATCTGCTGGGCCAGCACTTCTGTGAGGGTTCTCCAGTTACAGGAAACTTAGCAGGCAGGTTGAGGGAGAGGATGTGCCCTCTGAGAAGCATCATGGCTGTGCTGGTGACACCGAGCATGAGCAGTGGCGTAGCAGCTGCCATTTGTCAGCCAGCTGCTCTGTGCCAAGCACTGGCTCTAAGTGCAGCACCCCTCCCTTGCAAAGTCTCATTCATCCTCCTTCATAATGGACATAACTGAGGCCAGAGAGTGGAGGTGGCTCCCTAGGAGCACGTGGTGGGAGCTGAGCTCTGAGCCCCTGTTAGTCGGGCTCTGAAGTCCATACCTACCTCCTCCATCACCCTGTGATGGGCTGAATTGTGCCCAATTGGAATTCCTATGTTGAAGTCCTAACCCCCAATATTTCAGAATATGAGTGTATCTGGGGATAGGGTCTTTAAAGAGGTAATTGCGTCGAAATGAGCTCATTAGGGTGGCCCTTAACCTGAGATAAACAGTGTCCTTATATAAGACTGTTATACAGCAAAGACCGAATGAAGGCAGGGGTAACCTTATCACTAAGGAGTAGGAGGAGAAATGTGCACAGTGAGTGAAGAAGCTCAATAAGAGGGAATCCTGTCAGGAAAGAAGGATGCTCAGATTAGGGACTAGAGGAAGATAAGATTTAAAAAAAAAAAAATGGAGCAGCAGATTGAATAGTTTCCCCTTCCCCCCAATTTATGTGTACCTGAGCCTCAGAGTGTGACCTAATTTAGAAATAGAGTCTTTGCAGACTGAATTAGTTCAGATGAGGTCATTAAGATGAAACCTTAATCTAACGAGTGGTGTCCTTATACAAAGAGCAGATGATACCCAGAGAGACACAGGGACCCGCCAAAATCAAGGAAGAGGCAAGGAAATATTCTTCCTTAGAGCCTTCAGAGTGAACATGGTCCCCTGACATTTTAATTCTAGCCTCCAGAACTTGGAGAATAAATTCCTTTTGTCTTAAGCAACCAGTTTATGGTCATTTGTTAGGGCAACCCAAGAAACAAATCCAGTTAGGTTAGCACACATTAAGATTCTCACTTGTGGAGTCAAGAATACCAGTACAAGGGTTCTGGGGCTTCCTAGCTAGGAGCCTTTCAGCAGGACAATTTTATTTTTCCAACTTTTATTTCTTAGCTATAATATGGTAAGATAATAATACTACCATATATAGTACAGACAATATAGACTGGCCAGTGTAGCTCAGTGGTTGACCTATGTACCCTGACAGGGAATGAATGGTTTCATTCCCTGTCAGGGTACATGCCTGGGTTTCCCCAATAGGAGGCATGCAGGAAATGACCAATCAATGGTTCTCTTTCATCATCAATGTTTGTGTGTGTGTCTCTCTCTCTCTCTCTCTCTCTCTCTCTCTCTCTCTCTCCTTCTTCCTTCCTCTCTGAAATCAATTATATATATATATATATATATATATATATATATATATATATATATATATATAATTAAAAGATATTTCTTACTCTTAGCTACAGTCTTAGCTTGAGCTGCTAAAACAAAAATACTATAAATTTGGTAGCTGAAACAATAGACATTTATTTTTCACAATTCTGGGGCCTGAAAATTCAAGATCAAGGTGCCAGGAGATTAGTCCCTGGTGAGGGCCTGTTTCCTGGCTTGTGGATAGCCACCTTCTCACTGTGCACTCATAAGATCATTCCCTTGTGTGTGCATGTGGAAAGGGAGAAGGTAGGAAGGGGAAAAGGGAGCATTCTTTCTTCCTCTCCTTATAAGGCCACTAATCACATTGTGAGGGCCCCATCCTCATGACCTCATTTAATTACCTCACAAAGGCCTCAATTCCCAATACCACCACACTGTGGTCTAGTATTCAGCATAGGAATTTGCAGGGGGCACAAAAATTCAGCCTATAATACTTATTAAAACTAAAAAGAGTTATATCATCCACACCTACCCTGAGTTATACAGTGAAAACCTCAATCCACTGTTATTTATCGATCTGCAAATGTCTACAGACACTTGAGAGACCTATTATCTTGGAAAATGCAGGATTATTTGTCTATAAGACTAGTTACACTGGCAAAGCGACAGCAAGGGGACACATAGCAACTCAGGTGAATAAAACACATGTCTGGCAGGCCGGCGCTACCCATACGGCTTCTATTTTGAATCGTGTCCTGGGATAATTGTTCAGCTCTTTCCAGACAGTGTCTCTTGTGGGTAAAGTCTTAAACTGAATGTTTTAACAAGTGGTTAAGAGGCTGAACTTTCAAATCTGTGAAGTCATTGCCTGTTCCCAACCGGGAGAGAATTGGAGGCAGCTCTCCCGTCAAAGTCTCACTGGTGAATTCCTCAGGGTTGATCTTACTGCTCTCAGAGCTATTCATCATTTTAGCGAGCATCCTTAGAGGGGGCCCCCGGTGATTTACATGCTCCAGATAAATTATGATGCCTCTTATGATGTTATCATCATTTCGGCTCACGGATTCAAACAATTTCTGGAAGAGACTTTTTTTTCACCCTTTCTAAAATGATGAACAACTCGCAGACAGATTATATTGTAGTTGTCAAGGAAAATGATATAGGTGTGTTTTCTTAAAGATAAACAACTCAGCCACCACAGCCAGTCTGCCGAGCAACCGGAAAAGATTGTCCACTGAGAGTTCACTGCTTATCCCACCTGGAAAAGACCATCAAACTGGCTTGGTCTTTTATTCTTACTCTATTTAATAGTGAATTGTCTCCTCTAGTTTTACCAAACTACTCCATCTTTTATAGGGGATAACCTAAATAAAAAAATTTTTAAAAAGTCTTCTTCTCTTTTAAAAAAAATATTTTTTCTTGATTTTTTTATAGAGAGAAAGGGAAAAGGATAGAGAGTTGGAAACATTGATGAGAGAAAAACATCGATTAGCTGCCTCCTGCACACCCCCTACAGGGGATGTGCCCACAACCAAGGTACATTCCCTTGACTGGAATTGAACCTGGGACCCTTGATCCCCCAGGCCAATGCTCTGTCCTCTAAGCCAAACCAGCTAGGGCAACATCTTCTCTATTCCAATAAACATACAAGGTCTCAATGCTCAGCGTTGACCTCATCTGATGAGTGGATTGGGCCTCACGTTCTGGCCTGTCCTTTGTGTTCTGGTCTTTTCCTCAAATCAAATCTGTCTTGTCAGACTCACGTGGCTTCTATGGGTGGTGTACCCTGCCAGAGTTTCTTGGTGTTGGACCATGAACTTCTAAAATGAGGGTGGCTGGCAGAATAATGCCTCCCCCGAGAAGTTGTCCAGGTCCTAATTCCTGGACCTGTGCATGTGCTGTTACATGGCAAGGTGACTTAGAGTTGCAGATGGAAATGTTTGCTCACCAGCTGACCATGAGGTGGGAAGACTATATTGTAATGTCCAAGTTGGCCAATGTAATCCAGGCATCCTTAAAAGTGAAAGAGGGAGATTGATTTTCTGTTCAGAATGATATGATGTGAGAAAGATCTGACTGGACCTTTTGCTGGCTTGGAAGATGGACAAGGAGGCTACAAGCCAAGGAAAGCAGGTAGCTTCTGGAGCTGCAAATGGCAAGAAACAAGCTTTTCTCTAAGACCTTCAGAAGAGAATGCAGCCCACCAACACCTCAATTGCAGCCCAGTGATATATATTTAGACTTCTGATCTCCAAGACAGTGAGATAATAAATGTATGTTGTTTTAAGTCACCATTTTGGGAATTTGCTAAAGCAGCACTAGGAGAGTAATAAAAGGAGACACAGTGTTTTAACTGTCTTCCACTTTGAACATCCAGCCCAGTGCTCACATAACAGCTCCTTAATCAATGTTTGATGAATGAATGAATGAATGAATGAATGCTGTCCATATGTCAGAAAGCAAGTTTCTTCTATCATTCAAATTCGCAGATGCCTCTCTGTAGATGCTTCCAGTTCTCTTTTCCCTTGAACAACAGTTGACTACCAGACCTTGAGTTCGCATGAGTCAATCTGCCCCCTTCAGAAGCCCCTAGATTTTCTTAGGTGACTCATTACTTCAAAGGGCATGCTGATGCTCTTATTCCTACTCTTTACTTCATACTTGGTGGTCAAAGCTCCTAAAATGCCAGGAGTTCCCAAGCACACCGTTTCATACCATGTCCCCATGACACATGCTGTTTCAGCGGAAGTTGGAGGGGGGGTTGTTTTTGTGATAGATATATATATACTTGCTCTCTTGGTTTAGGTGACAAACTCATATTTGTTCTTCAAATCATAGAGTGCTTTCAGGAGACTTCTTTGACTTCTTAGATATAGGTAATTATTCTAATCTTCCTATTGGCTCTATTTTTTGAATTTTATTGAGTGATTGACTGATTTTAGAGAGAGAGAGAAACATCAGTTTATTGTTTCACTTATTTATGTATTCATTGTTGATACTTTTATATGCCCTGATTGGGGTTCAAACCCACAATCTTGCTATATTGGGGTGACACTCCAACCAATTGACCTACTCTGCGAGGGCAGCTCTACATTTAAAATGTCCTCACTGTGGTTTTGACGCATTTGGTACTCACTGTAAAACTTTGCTTCCTTCCCTTCCCTCCCTCATATTAGTGTCTAGTAGACAGGAACAGTATCTTTCATACTGCAGGCTTTCAAACACCATGTAATGAGCTCATAAATAAGTGGTATTTAGAAATCTTGTCTTTTCAAATTTAAAGTAAGAAGATATTTGCATCTATAGGAAGAACAGACATAATTTTCACCCAGGAGAGAAGAAACTTCTGTTATCATACCTGCAAATATAGGAAGGCAAACACATAACTTCATTTTTTACAAGTATATTGTTTTCACTGGTACAAATCACCAATATATTATTAGAAGGAATTTTGTTTAACTATTTTGTGTCGCAAAGTTGGGTCTGAATTAGTGTATGGTATTCAATTCAAAGTAGATGTTTTATGGAGTTAAGATTTCTTAGTGTGTGTTCTCCTTTAAGTTAAAGGAATGTAAGAAGAAAAACAAAAAGATCCCTAATGCTAGTAAATTGTGTTTAATGGAATTAGTTAAAACTATTGGCTTTTTAGACAGCAGATTCTGAGAAAAACATTATCTCCCCAACTTGCTTTCCCCCCTCTCATATCTGTTGAAACCTCTTTGAAATGAGCATGGGTTGAGAGGAGGAGGTTAAGGTCAAGTTTACAGAACTGATTCAACTGACTCGATGATTATTTTGTCTGTCCTCATGATTGATTTCTCTGTGTCATTCAGAATTAATCAGGAGAAAACTCAGGTAATCAAATCAGCTGAGCCCACGTCTGGTTCGAGGACCATATGTGACATGGCTCAGGAGTTATTTTCTTCACATGCCAGGTCCACTGATCATCAACCAAAAGGGGATCCTTGGGTTTTCCCCATGGAACTGTGATTACGGAGAGGGGGGGGGGGGGGGACGGGACGGGACACGGACTGAGTTGTAGTTTCATTAGAGCATGAAGGAAGCAGCAGCAACTATACACTTTAAAAATGGTTGATGTCACAGAGCCTGTTTTCAGGATATTGTGGGTCTATAATTTGAAACTGGAGTTTATGACTGCATTGTTTTCAGTGATGTAAACATACACATGGATTTTCATTATTTTGCAAGCAACTCTTCCTTGAAGAAAGAAGAGTCCCCAGATCTTCCCAAAAAAGAAAGTATGCTTACTAACATCACTTAAAATCAATTCTGCATTACAGGAATTTACAAAAACAGCCCTGCCAGTGTGGCTCAGTGGTTGAGCATGGACCCATGAACCAAGAGGCCATGGTTTCATTCCTAGTCGGGGCATATGCCTGGGGTTAGGGATTCAATCTCCAGTAGGGAGCATGCAGGAGGTAGCCAATCAATAATTCTTTCTCATCATTGATGTTTCTATCCCTCTCATCCCTCCCTTCCTTTCACTTAAATCAATAAAAACATTTTAAAAAAATAGGTGTGGGCTCTTTGCATTATGGTCTAAGGCTCTTGTTGCCTTCTTCTGTTAAAAAATAATAATAATAAGGCTCTTGGCAGACAGGCATTAGGATCATTGGATTTAACAAATAAAATACAGGCATTTAGTTAAACTTGGATTTCAGATGAACAAGTAAAATATTTTTAGTGCAATTATGTCCCACATATTACATGGGGCATACTTATGTCAAAAATAACTGTTATAGTGATATCAAGTACAGCATGGAGAATATAGTCAATAATATTGTCATAGCTATGGATGGTGGGTAAAAGAATTATCAGGGGGGTCACTTTTTAAATTGTGTAATTGTCAAACCACTATGCTATACACCTAAAACTAAATAAAATGATATTAAATGTGAGCCTTAATTGAAAAATAAAATTAAAAAAATAAAAAACACATTTGTTTTATAACATTTGAAAACAAAAAAGGCAAGTATTGTTTATTTGATATTTGAGTTTAACTTAATATTTCTATTTGATCTGAAAATCTCACAGGTACCTTTTGGGATATGCAACTTTCAATGCCTTTGAACATTTTAGCAGCAAGTATAGGAACCCAACTAAATGTCCTTTTAATGACCATCTTTAATTACCTGATTAGTGGAGTTATAATTTAAGGATGATAAATAAGGATGAAGGTTCACATGGGTTTACTAAAAAGTTAGTAAGTACCGTTTGGGAAGAGGATGACACTAAGTAATGACTCTGGGAATTGTGCTGGAAAATTTATGACAGTCGCACAGTACTTTGTATTCCATTTGATATATGAAATGGGATCACTGCCATACACTTAGAAGAAAAATATACCTCTTGGATATTGTGGTGGATAACATGATAGAGTGAACTTGTTCAAGGAAGTGTGGGAGTAGAGGAAGAAGCTTGGGGTCGGAGTTCATCAGAATAGCAATTACCCAAGTGGGCCAAATGTTTTTTAAAGAAAATAGATTTTGGTAATTGAGGTCTAGGAGGAAACCACCTGGTTCATCCAAAAATTACCTTCAAAATGCAAATACCCAAGTGATTTATGTCATTTTTTAAACTTTGAATCTCTAGTTAATGGCTATCCTCTGGCTTATTTGGGAGGCGGGAAACAGATGGCTCTTATAGTTGTTATTATGGGATTTGAATTGATAAAAAGAAGACACTCTGTTCTTTTAAACATTTCTTATGCACCTTCATAAACAACCTATTGCTCAGCCGCGCCCCCCCCCCCCCAGCACTCCAGCTATTATATCACTGTGCTACTTTTAATCATGGGCTCTGTCTACATAACTCTAAAAAGAGTTCTGCCAAAGCCCAACATTCAGCCAATCATCTGGATATTCTGTCTACAAGATTCCAAATATCAGTTTAAAAAAACACACACAAAACATCTGGGTCTTTGGCTATGATCAAGCAAGCTGTATCTTTTTTTTTAGTGAAGAATGCTTGGCCTTCTACAAAGAAGTAAATTTACAGGACCAAAAGGTGCATCCCTGGCTTTTAAACAGGTTAATGTCTAAACCAGGGTTTTTAAATAATGACATTTGGACCAAACAATTTTTTTTTGGGGGGGGAGAGGGATGTCCTGCACATTGTTCAATGTTTAGCACTGTCCTTGGCCGGTACCCATTAAATGCCAGAAGGCTCTTCACCTCCCTGTCATGACAACCTAAAAGGTCTCCAGACATTGCCACATGTCCCCTAGAGGGACATTTGAGAATCACTGATGAAACTATCCAATATTGATAGTTTTATCCTTCTATCAACTAGCCTAGGAGGTGACAGTAAAAGCTAAGTTTAGGCTAGGGAAAGTAAAAGAGTGACAAGGATGGAAATAGGATAGGAGAGGAGGGAGTAGAAAGAGAAGAGCAGTAGACTAGTAATAGCCCTAACTATTACATTCATTCACTCATTCATTCATTCAACCCTCATTCTTTATCCATTCCCTTGTTCATTCAAAAAGTATGAGCTAAGGGCATACTAAGTAGAAGGAAATGTTCCCAGAGCTATGGACTCGGTAGGGAAGCAAACACCCATTCTCTGCCCTGAAGGAGCTTATGTTCAATAGAGTGTAGTGTGGGAGACAATAACTAAGAAGGTATCTCATGTATCGGGTGTTAACTAATGCAATGAGGGGAATGGCATAGGAGAAGGAGAGTGATGGGGAGGCTCTGAGTCGGGGTCTGGTTGGGAAAACAAAACATCAGCAATTTTAACAGCTAGAACGTCATATAAAGAGTGGATTAACAAGGTATTAGAAGATGGCAAAGCCTGCACACGTGAGAAGAGGGCACTGCAGTCACCTGAGGCAGTAACTACAGGAAACTCCTGCTTGCTAACACAAGGGCTGGGGAACACAGGGAGCAGGATAGAGTGAATAGAACCTGGACACTTGGAAAAGGTGTTCCTGGAGGGAGGATCCAGACCACTGAGGAGGAGGGAGCCTTGCTGGCTGCTGTTGGTGCCTGTGGGAGTGGGGTTAAGTTTGGGGAGAGTTGGGGATGACTGGCCGAGTGGGGGTAGTGTCGCCTTGGGACATGTTAAGGCTGCTTCTGAAAGTATAGCAAGCGTCTGTCCATTGAAAGGAGCCGCTGACCTGGCCTGACACTGTCACTGTGGGGTGCAGCAAGCCAACAGACATGGGCAAGTCTCCTCCCCACTTCGGCTGCCTTCCAGTTTTCCTCTAGCGCCCCCTGTAGGAGAATTTAATAGGGAGCCCTCTGGCATGGGAAAAATGTAGCTCACAGAGATGCAGCCTGTGGCAAGGCAAAGGAGAATGGAATGGGGGCATGGGTGTTGAAACAGAGACAGAGCTTCTTCGGAAGCAGCACAGGATGGGGGGCGCTATTTTATACTGGATGTCCTTGGGACCTACTCCATCCTGTGTCAAAGATGTCTTGGTCACTGTTCTGTGTGCATGGCTGTGCTTCAGAATCATCCACTGCACTATAAGCCCCTTCAAGGGACGGGCAGACTGTTACCTATATGATCACAAAGTATTAAGTGACTGAAAGAATAAAGGAATGGATGATCCCTTTAACATAATGCTGTTATTTTCTTAAATTGCTTCATTTAACCTCTTAACCTAATTTTATACAATTAAATTTAAAGTAGAACATAAATGTCCTGGAAATTAAGCAACCATAGCTGAAATATTGCTTTTCCACGCCTGATACAACTGTAGCATTCATAACTTTTTTAGCTGTGTGTGTGTAGACTTGTACAATATTCAGTCTGACTCAGTAAAAATCCATGAGGCACCCACAGAAGCTACGTGCAACCTGGAAGAATTACACCCCACTCCCAAAGGGCTCAGACTATTGATTTCTGTGTGTGCCATCTGGCGCACATCACTATTTTTAAAGGGCCTTTTCTTTGATTTATGGAGGTCTCTTGAATCCTATTCATTTCTGTTTTTATAGATATTAACAATACCCACAAGCCCCCACCTCACTTCATTCTCTGGCTTCCCATCTTCAAAAAGGAGTTTTCCTCTCAGAAGTAACCCTTTGGTAGTAATTGTCTAAAGAGAGAAATTAACTCCTTCAGACTCCCAGGGCATCGTGGCTAAGTGTTCTGTAAGACTCTTTCCTAATTACTACCTGGAGAGGCACAGGGATGGGGCGTCTGGAAAATCGCATCCCACATGTTTGCATTTATTTCCTCCATTGTTATCTCCACGGGGGACACGAGTTCATGACTCTTAAGAGGAAGAAGCCTCACAGAAGCTTAGTCGTGAGTCAGAACAGGATGAGGCTAAAGACTGGGGAGGACAGCTCCCCCCAACACATTTAGAAAGTTTGACTGCTTAGCTAACTTGAGCATGGACTGGGTCACTGAGAGGAGGCAGGGAGAAGGCTGAGGGGCAGGGCCTGCCTGGGCTAGGGCTATATGCCAGCTTTGGCTGTTCAAGGTGACCTCAGATGCTGTTAAACTTAACCAGGGTCTTGTCTCTTTTCCTCCGAAGAAACACATTAATACTTCCTCGCCCTGTTTCTTACATATGTTTTTATGGCCCATGAATACCTTGCTCAACAGTTCATGGTTTTTA
Organism: Pipistrellus hanaki; assembly: GCF_964339955.1. Taxonomy (NCBI): domain Eukaryota; kingdom Metazoa; phylum Chordata; class Mammalia; order Chiroptera; family Vespertilionidae; genus Pipistrellus; species Pipistrellus hanaki. The sequence goes on along the minus strand of NC_140503.1, from coordinate 200,764,331 downwards.
ATACTCCCTCATCTTGACTTTTAGCGAGGAATGCCTGCAGTGTTTTTTGGATTGCTCCCTTATTGAAATTCCCAAGATCTTCTCCTCTTATCAAAGATCCTTATGCATTTTAACTTCAGAATTTTGCCCCTAAGAAGGATATTTAAAATAATGGCACCATATTATTCATGTCTCCCATGATTCCTAATTATAGCTCTACCTCGCAACCAGGCCATTGCTGAAAGACCATTATAGACCACACTGAATGTTTTTATACAGGTTAGACAAGTTTCATGTTAAATAAATGTAACCCACACTGACAACCCATGATAAAGCTTGAGTCCTGGGCCCCAAGCAAATTTTCTTACAGGGACCCTTTTTTCTTCACATTTGGGTGAAAGTCTCCAGCAGAAAGCATTTCCCTTGACATTTGCAAGCCCTAGGAGTGTCCTTTGGTGCAGTAATCATGAAAATGCAAATGGTGTGTTATATGTGGTCAAAAACAATTTTTCAAAGTAGCTCAGCAGATGTGGTACGTTATAGTCATTCCCCTGCACTTATTATTTGATCAAGATAAACATTCCCAGTCAATGCTGATTGCATTTGGCCTGGCCATATCCTTTGTACATGTTTCAATGCTGATCCTATTTTCTGCTTTTAACGGTACAGATATATGACAATAAAAATAATAATTTTGCTAGCAATTTAATTACAAAATGTGCTTGGTTCTATATTAATAAAACCTCTGCGTTGTTCAACATCATCGGTAAATAGCCTTGGTATTTTTTCCTCTCTTCAATTTGCCAGTTGGCACTACAAACTATTAGCTGGGTTGAAGGCTGAGAAGCAAAAACAGAGATAGTGAGTCAGCGCCACCTAGTGGCCAATACTTAACATTTGACTAAAGTTTCTTGGGTCTTTTTCTCTTACAGACTAGAGAAATAAATAAGTGCTGGTGGTATCTTATCTATCTATTTTGAGATGTTTTTATTTCTTTATAATTTGAAAGACAATCCTAATATAAAATTATACATTAAATTAAAATTTATTTCATCTCCGCTATTTAATTTAAAGTAGTATATCAACAATAATAAGTCAAGTAAGACGATCTGTGTGCAGTGAATAGTAATAGCAAGAATTGACCATTGCCTGGTCATATTTTCAGTAAAGCTAGCTAATCAAGAATGTTTCATTCTAACTTTTTTACATTAATTATAAACTATATGCATCACTAATGAAACTACCTTGGACATATATTTCCACTCTATCCTTTAGACCTACTCAGTTTATTGCCAGCCCCCCACTGATCTCTTTCTGTAACTCAATGAGGGAGCTCGAGACCAAATTCAGCCAGTGCTTTTCGACACAGAATATGTATTTGAGAAGTGCTGGGCTGAGATTTGGAAGCTGAGAACACAGATTATCCTTTCTATCAAGCTTTGATATGGCTTTTCAGTTCTGCTCAGTGGTACAACTGGAATTGACTCCACAGCATGGAGGAATTGGGTTACTTTCCAGAGAAACTAAACAATAGGATGTGTTAATATGTAGAAGTATTTATTTTAAGGAATTAGCTGATATAACTATGAAGGCTGGCAAGTCTAAAAGCTGCAAAGTGGACCGGCAGCCGGAGACCCAGGGGAGAGCTGACATTGCCGTTCAAATCCAAAGGTTGTCTACTAAAGACTTTCCTCTGGATCAGGAGAAGTTATTCTTCTATTCTACTTGATCGGATGAGGCCCACATACATTACAGAGGGCAATCTGTTTTACTCCAATTCCACATTATAAACATTAATTTCATTCAAAAACTTCCTTACAGAAGCATCTAGAATATTGTTTGGCCACATAGCTAGACACTGTGGTCCAGCCAAGTGGACACACCTCAGGTAGAAGTATGCAGAGGAGAAAATGAAGGATATCGGAGAATTTGGGAAACGTTTTAAAACTGCTTATCATCTACCTCCATAGCTTGATTGCTTTATATCAGAGGTTCTAAACAGCATCTCTATGTACCACTTCAGCACTGTGGGAACTGCTGGCTCATACGGCCAAGGTGACAGGACAGCTTGCATGGCAGCCTGGACCTGTGCAGAGCCTTCTTTTGTTCTGGGCCCCACTTAAAACTACAAGCTTTTCGGCTCACTCAGTCAATGGGTCAGAGTAACACACTCAAATGACAAAGGTGTCGCCTTCAAAATTTAAAGCCATAATAAGCACTGTGCCTTTTATTCATTGTAGGAGGGGTCAGATGCAACAACTTATCCTTCACCTTAGAAGTAATAATTCAATATTCCCCACACCACTGAACCCCTGGATATTTCCCTGAGATGGAGGTGCAGACTTTGGTTGAATTTATTCCCCACAATCTGTCAAACAAATGTCTTACCAATAATTCTCCAATAGTTGCTACTTCTTGTTCATTAGATCCAGTCAGCACAATGTCACCAATGTAATGGACCAGTATGATACCTTGTGGGAGGGAAAGGTGATTAAGGTCCTTACAGACTAAATCATGGCATGGAATGAAGGCTTGATATATCTCTGTGATGTAGGACAATAAAGGTATTTTTGGCTTTGCAAGAGCTTCAATAGGAGTCACCCTCTGTTCAGCACATGGTAATCCACTGTCATTCTCCAAGATCCATCTGTTTTCTGCACCAGCTGAATAGGTGAATGGAATGAGGATGTGGTGGGAATCATTACCCCATATATAGCTTAAGTCTTTCATGGTGATGATAATCTCTGACATTCCTCCAGAATGAGGTCTTACTTTTGATTTGCTATTTTCCTAGGTAAAGGCAATTCCACTGGCTCCTACGTGACCTTTTCTACCATAATAACCTTCATCCCACAGGCCAGCGAATCCATGTAGAAAATATACCAGTTGCTGAGTGTGTATATTCCAATTATGTATTCCAGAACTGGGGAAATAACCAACGGTAGCTTTGAGGACTCCTGGGGCCACCGTGGGACATGCTTGAGGTAAAAGAACATTGACCAACTGCTCTCTGTTAGCGACTCCTCTGATTGGTGGCCCCAGTGACCTGTGAATCTCCTGGAATCAGTGTCAGTTCAGAGCTTATGTCTAAAAGTCTTTGGAAAGTAGTCTTTTTTTCCCCCCCACAATATATAGTCATCCTGAAAAAAGGTCATAGGTCTCTTTCAGGGACAACTTGGAGAACGAGTAACAGTTTAGATTTGGGGGAGTGTGTAAGGGGGTCCTTCCTCAAGAAAACTTGTCCTCCCTTTTATTCAAGGGGTCCAGGGTCTGTAAACCGACTCAAGTCTGGAAATTGATTGAGGAGCTGTACCTCTTGGTATTGGTGTTCAAATTAGACTTCTGTTCACTTGACCTCTAAACTCACTAAATAAAATATCAGGTAAAATTTAGTAAGCTGCCTATCTATTTCTCTGCTAGAGACATGATTATGATCAATGGTCAGTCACTACCATACATCTCTGTGAGCCAGACTATTCTGATTATTGCTTTGACTCCACTGTCCAATTTGCTAACCACATCCACCTTGTGTTTGGTGATTAAGTGTGGCCATATGGTCCCTGCCACCCTGATGTCCAATTATCCCCACTGTATTTAGGGATCCAAGGTTAGGGGCAGCAGTTTCCACTATAATTTCTGATGTATAAAGAATAACCACACAACTCTTCAACGATGCTGGGGCTCCTTTTACACATTCATTTCTCCCAGTCATAGAGAAAAGCACATTCCACTTGGGCTAGTGGCTATCATCACCCTCCCAGGCTGAGTATGTAGATCTCACATGATGAATCCACTCTAACATGCTGGTATCCCTAAGTTGTTGGCTACCTTATTGTACCATGTAATAAGGCTGCTCTGGCATTTCAAGTGCCACCTTTTGGTCCTTGTTTCAACCAACCAACCAACCAACCAGAGTCGTTTTTAGCCCCTCAAGTTACAAGATTCAAGAAATAACTCCACAGTTTAAGTGAGCAATATTTTTATTTTCTTTCTCAATAAAACTATTAATTAGTTAATAGAATAATCTTTTACTGGATAGTAAAACAAGTGCTTTGAATATACAGTCTTCTTTTATGAAGAAACAATAAAACCTAGTCTATGCTTTCTGTGTATTTTGTATGAGATTTTTATATCATATAACACTTTCACTCAGGATCCTGTTATCTTTGCACATTTTTTTTTCATAATCTCTAATCTATTTCAGTAAAAGAACTATTTTTGAAATGTTTAAAGTTCTTAATAATGATTATTTGTTGCACTGTTGATTGTAAATGCTATCACTCTGATCCAAGCCTACCATTAGTTTTTCTATTTATATTCTTACTAGGGGCCCAGTGCATGAACTTGTGCACATTGAAAGGAACTGTGGGCCACAAGGCTGCAGTAGGCAATGTGGCAAGTCTCAGCCATCCTCTGAGACCCCAACTGGCCTCTCCCATCATAGCCCCCAGTACCCAGTCTGCCAGCAGCCCTGCTCTGCTGCCGCCACTACTCCCATGCACTGACAGCACCAGCCCTGCTTGCACCCACTGATGGCATGGAGCTATTGGAGCCAGCACCAGCAACGGGTGTGAACAGGGCCAGCAGAGTAGTGGGTGTGAGTGGCGGCTGCTGCCCTTGTCACTCCTCAGGAGCAGGTGGAGAAGCCCTCACAGGCTATCAGGGCTGGAAGTTGCCGCTACCACCAGCTGATGGACCCGAGCAATTGGGACTGGCACTGGGCAGGTGTGAGTACCAGGCAGGACTGTAGCGTGTGAGAGCAAAGAATTTTCAGTAACCATCAGAGTCTTGCCCCTGTGACAGCGACCAGTGCCCCACCTTGGTCTGGTGCCCCTGCTCACCTGCTCCACCATCCCACCATGGCCAACATCCATCATGTTCCTCACATGGCCCCTGGTGGTCAGCACACATCATAGCAACTGATTGTTCAGTTTGGTAGTTCTGTTGTTCCAGTTGTTCCACTGTTTGGTCTATTTGCATATTAGCCTTTTATTATATAGGATAAATTTTGCTTGCATCTTGTTACTTTTTGGCAATTCTTTTTAATATTTCCCTTGCCAAACTTAGGCCCCAGATTCACCATAATAAAACTCTCAGTATGGATTTTGTAACTAACTATTTTGAGGGTTTTTTGGACTGCTCTGGGAAATATCAAGTATTTGCTCCCTTAAGTTAATAAGGAAGAATGCTAGAAAAAGGAGAAACTCCAGATTTTTAATTAGCTTAATACTTATAGTGACAACTTCCCTTTTTATGAATCCCACTGTATGAGAAGACTTAACAAAACAGGAGTCTCTCAGCTCCTCCTGGGTTACTCATGCACATGTAACTCCAAAACGTTGCCAATCCTATCTAATAAAAGGGTATTATGCAAATTAACCATCACTCCATCACAAAGATGGTGGTGCCCGTAGCCACAAGATGGCTGCACCCAGTCCACACAGCCCCGCTAGAGTCCGCCATTCCTGGCGGGGGTAGGGGTGGGGAGAAGGGGGGCAGCTGCCGCTGAGAGCAGGCAGTGTGAGCAGCATGGCAGTATGCTTGCTTCATTGTTGTGGCGAGGAGGCAAGCATTCCCTGCCTGGCTGCAAATGGGCCTCTGGGCCGCAGAGAGCCTCTGGGCAGCTGGCATGGAGCACCAGAGAGCTGCTGGTGCACAGATTTGTGTGTAGAGCTACTAGTATGAGTATGTTTCAGCAATTGTGTGAGTCTAGGATGGCATTGAAACCTACTGAAGCTCATATGTCCAATTTTGTCAACAGACTGATTTTTTTTTTTTTTTACCAAATAAATATGTTGTTTCTAGGTTTAATATAACTTTTCAATAGATGACATTGACAGCATACACAATGGGATGAATTGGAGGGCCCTGATGGTTTTTCAGAGCTGTTATGTTAGCTTGGTAGGGCTGCCATGGCAAACTTGAGGGCTGACGCACGAGAAATGTATTGACTCCTGATTCTGAAAGCCAGAAGTCTAAGATCATGGTGCCAGCAGTGTTGGGTCCTTTTGAGCTGGAGAGAGAGTCTCCCCCGTGCCCCTTTCTTAACTGCTGATGCATTGCTAGCCATCTTTGGTGTTCTTTGTATTCTGCCTTCACCTTCACATGGTGTTTCCCTAAGTTTGTTTCTGTGTCCAATTTTTCTCTTTTTATAAGGCTAGCAGCCACCTCATCTTAACTACTTACAACTTCAATGACCCTATTTCCAAATAAGGTCATATTTTAAATTAATGCAGGTTAGGACTACAATGTATGACATTTGGGGAGATAAATTCAACCCATAACAGCCCTCATGGTTATAATATATTCTTACTCTCAGTGTAATCATTGACTAAATTCCTATAAAAGTATTGTTGATGATACCTCAAGAGAAAATTACATTCACCTTCATTCTGATATGGTGTCATTTTCTAATAATTTAATAGGAAATGCTTACTGTTTACCATCTAGGGGTAGTCTCTGCTTTTCCCTCACACATGCCTAAATAAGTGCTTCTCTGCGATGCATGTGTCCTCACATGGAAGATCTTGGTAAAATGCAGAGTTGGGTTCAGTAGACCCAACTGAACAGAGTTGGAGTGCAGACTGAGACTCTGTATTTCTAACAAGCTCCCAGATGATGATCATGTCTGAGAACCACCTTATGAATAGAATGACATAAAGGTTCCTCTATAAGCCAAGGATCAGAAATAAAGCCATCTGGAAATACAAATTTTAAAAATAAATAAATGAAAATATTTCCACAGAAAAAGACTATATATGTATATAGAAAGGAGAGGGAGACAGAAACATCAATGATGATAGATAATCATTGATTGGCTGCCTCCTGCATGCTCCACATTGGGGATCAAACCTGCAACCCAGGCCTGTGCTATGACCGGGAATGCAACGTTGACCTCCTGTGCATAGGTCGATGCTCAACCACTAAACCATTCCGACTGGGCACATACCTGGTACTCTTAACTGTTGCTGTTATTTGTAGAGAAAGAAATTATGTGACCAGGTGTTTCATTATAACCTGACATTATCACCATGGACCGCTGCCAGATGTACAGAGAGACAAAGTCAAGACTTTCCATTTATTTTAGCCCTGTAGTAAATGACTTTGTGAAAGAGGACTCATTAGCCCAAGATCAGCAGAACAAGGATTAATTGTCTAGGACTTAATGAACTGTTTTAATTGTGGTTAATGTTCTACTTTCTAACAGACATATGAGAAACCCAGTCCTTTGTTGTCTACCTTTAACCCTAACTTAAAAGGTTATACTTGTACTAAGTAGAATAAAACACTCTTTAAACAGTATATTATTTTAACAACTTAGACTTTAAAAAAATCATATAAAAATACCCCCAAAAGTTATAAACTAAATATACAACTATTACTGTAAAAAAAATGATGTTCCCTGCACTTCTTCCAGCTGCACTATATTATGCTTATCGACTCAGAGCATATGTTACGTTGTCATCATCAATTATTGACAACTATAGACAATTCTTGGCTTTTAAGTTTCAAAAGTCAACTTCAAGGAATAGTCAGTACTTGGAAGAATTGAAAGAATATACCATTTTTCAGAGTCCCGGGCCAGATTTGAACACAAAGGGACAGTGTGCCCTGCCCTCCCCACCCTGCATCCTGATCCCAAGGCAATGTCCCAGAATTAGTAAGGGTCCCTGAACCTAGCAGGGTACAGGATCAGAAGAAATGCCCACATGGAGTGTGTAGGCAAAAGATTCGAAGACAGTCTTATAGGTTCCCACTATCTCCAGTGTGTAACCCAACAGGTGGGCTTCTTTCACTTCAGATGGGAAGAATGGAATACTTCCCCGGACTTTAAGAGGAGCTTAAAACTTGTCACCAATGAGAATCTGGGATGAGGGGCATGCATAAACAAGCTACATGGATAGAGGACACATGGATGAGGAGAACAAAGGTCAAAGTGCAACCCAGCAGCTGACAGCAGAGGCAGCTGACCACAGAGGATCAGATTTCTCACCCCTCCAGGCTTCACCACCACTCCCTCCCCAACACATTTCCAAGGAGAAGAAGCTTAAGTTTCTTCACAGACCAGAAGGCAATTTGTAAAAGAAACAAAATTCAACTATGAATCATAAAATAAACTATTACTTGCACTAAATCCATAGTCAGAGATTATAGCCAATTAATTTAATTGTTTCCCTTTACATTTCACATTGATCTCCCAGCACCTAATGGCATGTTCCACACATAGTGTGTACTCTGTAACTATTTAATGCAATGCATTGATTCACATGGTTGTATGTTTGTACAACTATCTGAGGACATCTCTCTCTTTTCCCACACTCCAGTGGTTGCCACTAGCCACACATGCCGGTTGAAGACATGAAATGTGGCTAGTCTGAATTGAGATGTGCTGCATAATGAACACATGAAATTTTGAGGACTTAGCATAATAACAAGAAAGTAAAATATCACACTGATATTTCTTTAATGATTGCACATTGATGGTATTTTAGACATATTGAGTTAAGTAAAAGTATATTATTAAACTGCATCTTACTTGTTTCTTTTTACTTTTAAAAAATGTGCCTACTAGGAAATTAAAATTTTCCAGTGTGTCTCACATTTTATTTCTATTGGACAATACTGCTCTCTATGCTCATTCATGTTGATCTCATTTACTTTTACCAGAGTAATCACCATCACTGCTTAATTTTTTCCATGTGGAAAATAATCAAAATTAGAATTTAATTTTTCCATTTGGACACTCAGTGATTATATGTCTAGCATTTCCTGACAGGGTATACTGAAAATTACAAAGAAAAAAAGAGATGTCTTACATCTCATTTCCTGATAATTGGGAATGATCAGTCAGTCTGTAATTTGTACAAAAAAGGAACAGATTTTCTTTTTAAAGTAATTAATACCTCTGATATTTACTTTAAAATGCTTGATGACTAATTGAATATAATCAAGAAATTTTCACAAGTGAAAGAGGCATGAGAAAAAAAATCTGATTTTTCTAATTTCATTAGATATATCTAGTTCATAACTTTATATGTGTAGTGATATAAAAATAGAACAATTTTATTTACCAAGGGGCTAGCTATTAAAGTAAAGGAAACTACAGGGACAGTGCATTAATCGAGGGATAATATAGCACCTGAGAGGCTACACTTTAGTCCTGAAGTTAGCCATTAACAAAGGAACTGTGACCTTCATTTTGATCAGTCAACTGGGTGTCTCACAGGTTTCTCAAACTAGTATATCCAAGAAGTATCCAACAGTATCACATGCTATCCAGACAAAATCACAATGCCAAGAACACGTTTATTTTGCAAATGACGATAAGGTAGGTGCTGCTAAGGCTGATATGGGTGATGCTAGAAGTGAGGAAGAGAAAGTAGATAGAACAAATATTGAAGAAGCTGGACAAGAGGATAATGAGGTGAAAGTAGCTAAAAATAGGATCATTTATTCTTTTATTTTGGTTTTTAAAAAAATCATTGTTAAGTTAAACATGCATTGTGCTAAATATTGGGGATAGAAAAGTGAAGGAAACAATTTGTCTGGTGGGAAAGATAGGTAATACATTATAATAAATTTTAAAAGTTAAGATAGCCCAGCAGGAGTGGCTCAGTGGTTTAATGTCAACCTATGAACCAGGTCACTGTTCCATTCCTGGTTGAGGGCTCCATCAGTGGGGGGCCTGCAGGAGGGAGCCAATCAATGATTCTCTCATCATTGATGTTTTCTCTCTCTCTCTCTCTCTCTCTCTCTCTCTCTCTCTCTCTCTCTCTCTCTCATAGATTTGTCGCAAGGTTCGCAGAACATTGAAGAAAATAAAGAATCCTTTCGTTTATTGAAGATCATTTCTTGAGTCCTCACTACATTGTGCGAGAAGCATTCTAGTGAAGGTGCTTCTAGGGGTAGAAATCCAGGTAACAAGGATGGAGCTCCCCGGCTGCTCAGAAAACACCAGTTGTATAATTAGCTGTTACCTGAGGAAAAAAAAAAAAAAAAAAAATGTTGGCTAAGGCAGAGGACTTCTAGAAGGAAATGCAGTGGACAGGTCAGGAAGAGCATGGGCTCTTTACTATGACTCCCCAAATTGCTTTTGGTGCAATCACAGGGGAATGCAGCGTCAATTTTATTAAAATTATCTGCAGTACAAACCCACACGCTTTTCATTATTAAAATATGGATGCATCGTGTAGTTGATGCAATAGCATATTTGGGCTCTCAGACGACCTAGGTCAAGACACCTGGAGGACACAGACCATTTTGAGCTGCCAGAGAAGTGTGAGAGGTGAGTTCTCGGACTGGGGAGAGGCTGCAATGCAGGGGTCAGGGTGCCTGCGCTCCGTCCCGCCCCGGATCCCCCAAACACCCCCCACCTGGCGCCTTTCCGGTCACCTGACAGCGAGCGCCTGTGCTCAGGAACTGCCCTTCTCACTTCCGGCGTCTAGTTGCCAGGACAACCCTCTTCCGCCCGCGCGCCTGCGGCCTCCCTGCTATTGGCTGAGAGTGCGTAACGTGCGTCTGACGTCAGTACGCGGCGCCACCGGACCGGGAGACCACCGGAAGCCGCGATTTCCGCACGCTCGGGCCGGGGGCCGCGGGAACCGTGGCTGTTGGCCGAGCGGGCGCTGGTCCAAAGCCCCATCCGGGGCGGCGGCGGGTGTGCAGGTCGCAGCGGGAGCGACGCGCGGTAGGAAGGAGTCCCCGGAGCCGGGACCGGGGATCCCGCGACGCCGCCCGTCTCTCCGGGCCGAACCGCTTCCTCCCTGGCCTGTTGCTAGGGCCGCCGCGCCGCGTTGCGAAGGACCTGGTGACGCTGGGAGCCGGGAGCGCGCCCGGAATCTTCCGGGTCGGACTTTAGCCCGTAATAGCCTTCATTTGTCTTAAATGAATGCTGCCTTTCCCTTCTCCCCATTCCCCTTTTTTTTTTAAATCTGTTTCTCCCCCGCCCCCGGCCCCCAACACACCCTTATTTTCATTTTCCAACTCTGACAACACCCTGACCCTGAATTGATCGTAGGTATTAATAGATGTGTGGTATTGGAGGAGGAGAGGCTAAGAAATTAAGAAATTGGAAAGCGAATTTAGGACCCTTAATATTGGCTCATTAATTTAACTTTTGGTCAAAAGGGGTTGAGAAAGATGGATCCTGGGCTCTGTCGCTGTACGGTGGGATTTAAGGAACCTCAGAGATGGGACATGGCATCTTCTTTAGTTGGGGTGCCTATTACACCTTTGGAACTTTCTAAACATTAGGAAATAGGAAATAATGTGGTGGCGTCTGCCCCTGAGAATTTAGCCAGCAGTTTCGTGCGGTGGTCTCAAAGCGGGGTGTGGAAGAAAGTGCATGTAGGGAAAGAGATGGGATTTATGAGCTGTCCTAAACAATAGGGGGAGGAGGGGCTGTGCTTCCCTTGGGTTGACACAGTTGCCTGCAGCCTCTGTACATCATTTGCAGCAGCTAAGGAAACCTAAGGGAAAAGTGAGGGCCCTACAGTGGAGCCTGAATTCTTTGTTCTCTGATATTGTGACATAGTTTAGGTGTTCTGGTTAAGTGGATTTGTGGATTCTAGAATCTATTTAGAATCTTTATCTTTAAAGAATGAAGATTTTGCCCAGCTGGGTGTAGCTCAGCGGTTGAGTGTAGACCCAGGAACCAAGAGGTCACCGGTTCCATTCCCATCAGGGCATATGTCCAGGTTTTGGGCTCAATCCCCAGTAGGGGGCGTGCAGGAGGCAGCCAATCAATGAGTCTCATCATTGATGTTTCTATCCCTCTCTCCCTTCCTCTCTGAAATAAAAAATATATTTTTAAAAAGGAATGAAGATCTTGTACCGTTTATAAAACAAAGCAATTCTTTATTTTTCTCTTCCAATATTACTCCTTTACACTGCCCTCTTTATGTTATTTAGTGAAAAAGCACTCAAAAGGGTGGTTGAGCATAAGATGAATTAAGCATAATTGGAAAGTTCTGCAAGGAAAGAGAGTAATCAAATAGAAATAGGAAGGATCTTGAGATTGAAGGCGGGCCTAGAAATACTAGCAGGCAGTTGGCTATGAGTCTGGGTGTGTGTGGTGGAGGATTCCTTTGTAGAGATTTAAATTTAGAAATCGTTTGGTGAATCAGGAAATCATAGTCTCTGAACTAGGCCTCTTTCGTTAACAGAAAAAAAGTAAATATGGAAGAAGGAGAGGTGAACCACCCTTCGCTGGTGAGCAACTTGATATCTGATCATGTTTATTCAACAACAGCCCTGATCAGCTTGATTTGATTCTCCCTTTTAGGAGATTAGGAAACCAAGGTTAGGAAAAATACTCTTCCTGAATTCATAAACCTCATAATCGGTAGAAATGAGATGCAAACTGAGATCTGAGCCCAGAACTGTACCTCATTACACCATGTTGAACACATCTGTAGGGCTGAGTGTAGGAAGCAAAGGAGAAAGAAGCAGCAACCATCAAAATTTTTCTGCCTGAAGGACCAGAAAACTACTGGTGGTACCTTGAATTAACAAGGGATTTATAATTAAATGTGTGTGATAACCTCTGGTTTGGTTATGTTCAGGATAAGGAGCTTGTGATGCATGGAGTAGGAGAGTTCGTTACGTTATTGGCAAAGTAGGACTTGATGTGCAGGTGTTGCTATTTAGAACTTGGGAAATTTAGAAGCCAGAGAAGATGGAGACCATAGGGCACATGTGTCAAACACAAGGCCCGCGGGCCAAATCCAGCCCGCCAGGCCTTGCAATGTGGCCCGTACCGTGCTGTCATCACTGCACTCCGCTGTCAGTTTATGACATTGTCAGTTTATGACTGTTCAGTAAACCATTCGGCCCGCGATTTAGGCTGGATTTTAGATTTTGGCCCCTTCTCTGATTGAGTTCGACACCCCTACCATAGGGGATTTGCCCACCACTCCTTTCAAAAATGTAGTCTATGTTTTCTACATATAACTAGAAGATTGTGACTGAGTATCTAACAATGTATTTTGATAATTTGAATGAAAAAAATGTTTACTTTTATACATTGTTTTATATCTTGTTTTTAATTTGCTGTTACTGATGTTATTGAAATTTATATAATATTTTTCTCATTAATCTTTCCAGGCATTTTGCTCCTTACCATAGCTTTTCTCTATTATCTTTTACTGTATTTTGTACTCTATTCTGCTTTAGTCTGTATATTGTTAGTGAATTTCCCTTCTTAAAAATTTGTGACATCAAGTTTCCTATAACTTGCAGGAGTGACGGGAAGCAATGCAGAAATCAGAGTGCCATGGAGACACACAGCTGAGAAGCAGAGTGACAGGTACCCAGCATGGCTTTTTAAAGGAAGAGGTGAACTTTATATTAATGATACATTCTGTTACACACAGGAATGTGGGGTGACCTTTAGAGTTTTTTCCCCTGATGGCGGGGCAATTTGCATATTAGGCAATTTGTGTATATATATATATATATATATATATATATATATATATACACACACACACACACACACACACACACACACACTTTTGTTGTTGTTGATTTTCTGTTTTTTTGTTTTGTTTTCTAGGTAATGATGATCAAAGGACATCCTCAAGTCCACAGAGAAAGCCTAGGACTACAGTTCAACGAAGCAAATCCTCATCCTCATCATCAGCCAGTTCTCCAGATGCTGCCATAAAAGTCCATCCTCGACCAAGTGATAAGCTTAACCCTAAAACGATTAACCCAGTAAGTACAAAAGAAATTTCTGACTCAGTACGTTTTTCTAAGTAGTATGCAGTTGGCTCACTATTGAACCATTTGAATTATGTCTTCAGTCTCTTTTGAGGTAGTGCTGAAGGAAGGGCATATGATAATGATGGTGAAGAATGGAGAGGATATGGGAGTGGAGGTGAGAGGGTGTAACCAGTTTTGGTCTCTTCTGTCATTCTTGGATGAGTTTTTAGAATACAAACTAAATTGCTTTATTTTTTATTTTTTATTTGTTATGGTTATTTGACTTTCTAATACCAAGGAATAAACTTGTACTTAATTGCTACAAGATGAATTATATGCTCCCATAGTTGCATAAAGGTCTCTAACCATTTTTCTGTGGTCTATAAATTTGCTCCACCAGAAATCCTAACTATAGTACTAGCCCCCTTTTGCCTTTCACAGCGATTTAACCAACATCAGATTTAGGCACATAAAAATATGTAATTGTGTATAGATTAAAGAATTATCCAAATATGAACACATCCGTGCCACACTCCTGGGTGTTTGGCCCAACCTTGCATACGGTACTCTGATAGTGGTTTCAGCCCTTGAAAGGGATTATGAGGATAGCTGATACTCTGATTTTGACAGCAGGTAAAACATAGCAAATACCTAAGCAAGGATATAATGGAAGTATGCAAGGGCACAGGACATTATCTGACTTAGAAAAGAAAAACAAAAAATAGTTTGAGGATCTGTCTTCCTTTGCTTCTTTCTAGAACCTATACAGTGGCCAGGAAATTGAAACCCTGAAGAATTCTCTGATACCTTCCTGCTGTTGCTTCCTTCCCCCCATATTTAATTGAGGGAATTTGCAGCCCTAATTTGTCTTAATTTTTTTCCCAATGTAAGCAACACTTTTCCAGTTAATTTTTTTTATCTGATATGATTCCTACTTCCTACTTGAAAACAATCTTTAAAACATATTTCTCTTAGTAGGAATTATAACTTGATGAATGAAATATTATTATTGCTGTGAATTACTATACAGAATACTACTATGGATTGGGCTTTGCAAATGAATCTTTTATTATGGCATTTTATTTTAATGAAATTTCATATCTATTTTTACTGAAAACATATTTTACTAGAGAGCAAAGGACTAATTTTGAACTTAAGCTTGTATATTTCTGAGTCACTGCATATTATTAAAAATGTTTGTAGCTATTCATCTGTAATAAGTTTCTACTTTGTAATTTAAACAACTGTTTCTTTTGATTATAATGAAAGTACCATATTGTAAAATATTTACTTTTGGTACCTTTAAGTCTCTGATCAATTAAAACTATTTTTGCTGTGATTGTTTAACTGTTATGATTGATCATCTCTTAAATTGCCTTTTTGAGTAGGTCCAGAATTAACCTATTCTTAAGGTACTAGTAATATAGCAAAACTAAAAGTAGTGAAGTTACATATCTAAGCATACATACCTGGTCCTATGTTTGTGAGAGTCTCGCTCAGTCTCCAGCTCTCTCACCCCTGTCCAATGGAAGCCTTTAATTTTTATGGAGACATAAAGCCATTTGAGAAATGACAGTTTCTCTGACCATCCAGACCATGTATAATTAGCTGGAGGACAAGTAGGAAATGTGCTGAGAGTTAAAAACAAATAATGCTTTCCCTCACTTAACACGTTCTCCACCTGCTTCTCATTTTGGACAGTTACAGTAGGGAGGGGATGGAAAGATGTTATCTTATTATATTTATGATATTTGTATTTGTCTATGTTTTATTTATTATGTGTATGGTTTCATGCATCCTCACGCCTTCTGAAACAAGTTAGGGGTGAAAGAAAATACAGAAAGTGTGTTTGTGTGTTCAGTCCTGAGAACTGATAAATTTTCTCAGTTGTGCTGAGTAGAATGATGCACTGGAAAGTTGGAAATGGCTTGAAAGTCAGGGTGTTCGTTTGCCTCTGACCTGAGCAGAATTAAAATTGATTAGATATCACAAAGTGGAGGTGATCGTAATGTGTTATTTACTGTTTTGTGTCACATTTTATTTCAGTTTGGTGAACAGTCACGAGCCCCTTCTGCATTTGCAGCTGTTTATTCTAAAGGTGGTATTCCTTGCAGGTAAAATCAATACAAGTTATAACTCACCATGTTATTACAAATAATTGGGTAAGATCAATACGGTATTCAGTTTAAATTTATTGCAAGTTTTATTTACAAGGGATGTTGAACTAAAGGTGACTTACACTTTGGGGCTAATGGGTTGGTATCCTGGGACATTGTTAAAGAAAATAATTTTAGTTCCAAAATAGAATTACCCATAGATATAATAGGTTTGAAGTCATGGTTTCCTATATATTATAAAATAATACTAATATGGTTATATTCCAAAAAGAGTATCTATGTCTTAAATAATCACTGCTTATTATATAATTACTAGAGGCCCAGTGCATTAATTTTTGCATGGTGGGGTTAGACTGGGCTGGTTGGAGGGAAAGGGACTTGGGAGGTTGGCCGGCTGGCCCCACCCCCCTGGTCAAATTCCTGGTGGAGGGGCAATTTGCATATTAGGGGTGTGTGTGTGTATGTGTGTGTGTGTGTGTGTGTGTATATATATATGTGTGTGTGTGTGTGTGTGTGTGTGTGTGTATACATACACATACACACACATACATATTAGTGGCCCGGTGCACGAAATTCGTGCACGGAAGTGTGTGTCCCTCAGCCCAGCCTGTACCCTCTTCAATCTGGGACCCCTGGATCTGGCCTAAATGGGCAGTCGGACATCCCTCTCACAATCCAAGACTGCCAGCTCCCAACTGTTCGCTTGCCTGCCTTCCTAATTGCCCCTAACCACTCCGCTGCCAGCCTGATTGATGCCTAACTGTTTCCCTGCCAGGGATTTTCCCTAACTGCCCTCCCTTGCAGGCCTGATCACCCTTAACTATCCTCCCCTATATGCCTGGTTCCCCCAACTGCTCTATCCTTCAGGTCTGGGTTCCTCCCCCATAACTGTCCTTCCCTGCAGGCCTGGCTCCTCCCAACTTCCCTCCCCTGTTGGCCATCTTGTGGTGGCCATCTTGTGTCCACATGGAGCAGCCATCTTTGACCTCATGGGACAGCCATATTGTGTGTTGGAATGATGGCAAATTTGCATATTACTCATTTTTAGTTAGAATAGAGGCCTGGTGCACGAATTGGGGCTGGCTGATTTGCCCTGAAAGATGTCTTGGATCAGGGTGGGGGTTCCCTTGGAGCATGGGGCAGCCTGGGCGAGGGGCCTGTGGTGGTTTGCAGGCCAGCCACGCCCCCCTGGTGACCCAAGCAGAGGCCCTGGTATCTGACATTTATTTATCTCTCTCCATAGCTGGGGGCAACCCAAGCCACCTGCTCTCTTCATGGCTCTCTCCATGGCTGCCTCCATTTTTGTTGTGATTTATTTATCTTCTACAATTGAAACTTTGTAGCCTTGAGTGGAGGCCAGGGCTGGCCAGGGAGGGCGGGAAGCTTGGCCTCCTCTATTGCTGGGGAAACCCAAGCCTCCTGATCTTTCCATGGCTACATCCATCTTGGTTGGGTTAATTTGCATACTCACTCCTGATTGGCTGGCGGGTGTGGCTGGTGGGCGTAATGTAGGTATGGCAACTTGCATGTTTCTATTTTAGTATAGATAAATATTGTTCTTGTTACATTCACTGGTTTTATATTTTAGGTTGGTCCATGGTTCAGTAAAACACAGATTACAGTGGGACTCTCCTCCTGAAAATCTTTCCTTTGATCCTCTTCTTATTACTTTAGCTGAGGTAAATCAATACTCCCATCTCCTGAGTTTTTATGGGGGAAAATCTCTTACAATTGCAGTAAAACTTATAACTCATCAGTAAATCTCATTTTTCACTTTTGAAATCAGAGCTAAACAATAACTAAATATAATTGGCAGATGATTATTAGAAACTAATCAGATTTATAAACATGAGATTAATCTACAGGGATTTGTAGGTAAGTGGTTGAAATATTCATACTTAACTCCAAGTATAAAAATACTTAGAATCATAATATGGAGGAAGATTTTTGTTGAACTAGTCAAATTAGGAGAACATCATTGGGTTAAATAACTACATCAAATAACAATGAATAGTTGGTCTCTCTGTACAACCAGTCCTATTTAACACTGTATTTCTTAGGAAATTCTTATTAACTACTTAATGTTATGTTGTAGAATTTCCAGGATTTTGCCTACTTTTACATCTAAAATAACACATCATGGAGATGTTTTTATAGGTTTTCTTAAAAAAAAAACTTCAGATAGGTTCCTTTATATTATTTAACATTTGTGTCAGGAAAACAAATTGTAAAATCAGAGTAAAGGGTCCACTAATTATGCATTTATAGAGTTGTGTTTATAAATACACATTGTAGACTAATCTTTGTGCTTTCAGGCAGTGTTTGAGTTTGTACCAAATGCCTTTAGAATCCTAGCCAGTTTTTCTCTTCCCTTTTCTCTTTATTTTTGTTTACATTTCTTTTCCCTCCCTCTCCCTTTTCTCTCTTTTCTCCCTGCCTTTCTTTCCTTTTCTAAAATGCCCTAAAATATATACATTTTTTGCATGTCTTTTTTTCCTTATTTTTCTTTCATTTTTTTATTGTTTTTCTTTTTCCCCCTTCCTCCTTCCCTTTTTTTCTGTAGATAAAGATCATTTCTGTCTTATATGTCTTTTATTCCACAATCTATCTGTTTAATTAAAAGTGCAATTACTGAAATTCTATATTGTGATTAGGAAAACAATAATAATAAACTTGATTTTCATTTACATGAGTAAGGCTTCAGTTTTTCTTATTAGCATAATCATGTGGGTTGTTTGTGTTGTCTTTGGCAGGGTCTGAGAGAGACGAAACATCCATACACCTTTGTTTCAAAGGAGGGTTTTAGAGAATTACTCTTGGTCCGCGATGCTCCTGAAAAAACTGTGCCTTTGCTTCCTAGACTGAGTCCTGTGCTGAAGGCGGCTCTGGTATGTGCTTTATTCTTTAGACTTTCTCTGGCCATTTAAGATATTTTATGTCTTCCAAATTATATGCAAATTAGCTTTTTACCTGTGATTTTGAAGTGTATGCAGAATTAGGTCACTGTTCTTCAGGGCCAGATGATTACTTACTTGCAAACACTGTTAAGAGGATGTACTAAAAGTAAAATGGGGCATTTTGAGTAATTAGAGACAGTAATGAACCTCAAAGCAGTCTTTCTGCAGGCTGCGATAGATCTTAATGTTTCAGTCAAGCTGAAAATTTGTGTGTTGCTTCTACATGTCCTGCATTAAAGGCTATTTTTAAAATTCTGGGTTTGGTTGATTATCTTCTAATGCGAATATTCATTCTCTTCCCCCCCCTCCCTCCCCCCACCGGCTTCTCCTTTCTCCTGAGGTCTCCTTCCTTTTTCTCTTCTTTCCCTTCCTATCCCTATACTCCTGACCAACTAACCCTTCACAGGCCCATTCGGATGATGAAGTGTTTGAAAGGGGATTGAATGCTCTGGTGCAGTTGAGTGTCGTCGTGGGTCCTTCTCTAAATGACCATCTGAAACATCTGCTTACCAGTGTAAGTACTGAAAAGATCAGAGAGCAGCTGTGAATGTGTATCATGCATTGTCTCTATCTCTTCATAAAGTAATGGCATCAAATGATTCAAAACCTCAAAAAGAGAAAACCAAAAAACTCATCATCCTAACCAAAATCATTATAGTGGTGCATGAAACATTTTACTAGGGAGAGGGTACTCTTTAAACATTTTCAGAGGAAAGCACCTACATGAGCAGAATTTAGAGATGCAATGCACCCACATTAATGAGCAATGTAATGGGATCAGGCCATGTTGATTAGCTATGATGTATAAGCCGAGTTTATCTCCCCTTTTGAGTACTGGGGGGACCACAGTTTGCATTGTGTGATTTCCCTCTTTGCTCTGTGATTCTCCTCTCTCACCTGTACACACCAGTCATTTCCCCCTGCAGTCAGAGGCCCATTCTGGACACACCTAGGGACACGTGCTCTTGTGGTTCCTAGTCTCACTGCCCTCTCACTGTTTTACAGTTATTCATGTAGATGCTCTCTTTGTTGTCTCTTCCCATTTTTACTATTGGAAGCACATGTGTTTAGAGGCTTAGCTTTTCATCATGGTTCTCCAAACGCTCTTGCAAGTTACCAAATGGAAAAAATATGCAATGTCATAGAAAACTTACTCTGGATACCACATTGTAGAATATTTTATAGGATTGGCATTATTAGAAATAATTAAATGAATGGATTTATTGCCCCAGCAAATAGAGTGGCATCTATTTCAATGATATTTCCTGAAAGAAGCCTAAAACAAGTGGTGTTTGTACTGTTTGTATTTATACAGAAAAGGTTCAGTGACATTATTTCTAGTTAACTTACTTTTTAGTGAAGCTTTACTTACACTTAAGGTAAATATTACTATTTTTTAAAATCATTTCATTCCCCCAATCTTATTTTTAAAGCTATTCAAGAGACTAAGGGACAAGAGGTTCAAAGAGCCGATCACGAATGCATTGCAGAAGCTGGAGCAGCATGGTGGAAGTGTAAGTAGGACAGTCTTACTTCAGTCCTGATTGTGTTCTTACCTTTAGTCATTTTGCAAATTGGACTGCATAATGCATTACCTCTTCATTGGCAAGTAGCCATGTGGAGCTGATAGTGCTATCCATGTGATATCCATGAATTTGTCTTCCTGGGCCGCAGGCTTCTGAGTATTGGGATTCCGCCCCGGGTTGTGTGAACACAGGGCCTGTATGCTTCCTCTGTGCTTACTGTGTGGCAGTCGTGTGAGGCAGCTTTACAGCTTGTTTTCTTTATTTGGGGTGTCTTTGCTTTGACCATTTCAAAGTTCATAAAACTGCAGGATTAATGTAGAGAGCTCATTGAAGAAAGAGTACTTTTCCTTTCATTTGCTATCTTTTCTGCCTAAAAAAATTGTAATTTTCCCATAAACAAAGATTGAAATGAGATTTCCAAATGGCTTTGATATGTCTGCAAGTGCACGCTTGCTGGAACGTAAGCACGTGTGTGTGCAGCACACAGGGCTAACTCAGTTAATTATTTTAACTGGCAAAAAGGTGAGGGAATGTAGGGGATTTCATTATCTGTGTGCTATCAAATAACTAGGTTGAGCTTTCATCTTTTGAAAGAAGTGTTCAGATAATGTAGTCTTGCAAATATTTCCATAAAGCCATGTTCCCATTTTGATTTGGAGCTTACATTTAATTGGAGCTTAGTGAAGAGAGTTACATGTGATTATCTTAACATTGCACAACTTAGTCTCATTCTAGGAATGTTCAAAAGGAATTAATTATGAAGAAATGTGTAAGATCATATAGTTTAAAATGGCAGATATTTTAGTTCAGCTTTACTTACTTTACTCAATTTTATCAACTTCTGGGTCCCAGGCAGAGAATTAGCATTCAGACTCCTTGTGGTGATGCACAAAACCGTCCCCTAGCCAACCCCGTGTCTGTCCTCAGCAGAAGAGAAATTTGTATTGCTTGCATATGTGTTTGCTGCTCTGAGAACCAGAATGGAAAATGAATTTCTAGTGAAATGCAAGTAAACAGATGCCTGCTATTGATGACATAGCTTTTCAATCTGAAACTCTTCCTAGGTGTTCTTCACACATTCTGTGGACTGGTGTGGGGAAGGGGCAAGTAGAAAGGGGCAGGTCCAGTAAGTCAGGATGTGCCTGCAGAGGAGGAGATAGCTTGTGCATAAAGTTTAGAAATAGCACAGTAAGATTTGGAGGGGGAACACCTGGGGTGTAGTTGATCAATCCGGGGTCTCAGATAGCTAGCAAGGGAGTAACTCTTTTGCTGCTCAGACTCATTGTTTTGAATCATGCTAATACAGAATAAACAAAGATTTTGAAGTCATAATATCTTACGTAAGATTTTAACAGTAATTGATGTATTTGCAAATGTTCTTTACAATTCCATCAATTATTACATAACATATGATCACATATCAAAGTGTTTCCCTGGGCTGATGACTGTTGTACTTGCTTTGGATACTTTGTAGTTCTTCATGAAAGTAAGGGATGCTCTTCTTCCCCTTCTAAAACGTAAAGGTTTATTTTCCTTCCTCTTTATTTAAATATTTAGAGATGAGTCTTTAAAAAAATGTTCTCAATATGGTAGTTTCTCACTTCTAGGGCCTGAAAATATCACAATAATGGAAAGACTCAACTTCTGGGGGAAAAACAATAACAGCTACAGATAGTCACAGTGTCATTTTCTTACAACTAATCCATTTATAACCCACCTTAAATGGAGAGTAGTTCATTCTGAGCTTGTGTTTTTTTTTCTAGTTGATATGCACATTTGTCTTAGGTACATAATTCACACACACACACACACACACACACACACACACACACACCTATCTTTATTGAATATGTGGAGAAATATTACATTCTGGATATTTTATTGAGTACTTTTTAGACATTAAAATCATTTAATGCTTACTACACCCCTCAGAGGAAGGTTTGGCTGTTATCCCCCTCAAAAGATCTAGAATCTGCAGCACAGAGATACAACTACCCCGGATTTGATAGGAAGTGACTGAATTTATGCTGGTGGTCTGATTGCTAACTACTATGGTTACATATTTTTTAAAAACAGTAAAAGATAATCTACAGTTTATTTAACTCAGAAAAAAAGTTTCACTTCTTCTCATTTCATCATCCTATTCTTACCCCGTTTGAATTTTGGATACTTTTTGAGGCATGCTTTTGGAAATATAATATTATTAGGGGAAGTCTACACGATACTAACGGGGCTTTCTTTCTTTCTGTTGACAGGGAAGCCTTATCATCATCAAAGCTAAGATTCCAACATACTGCTCCATAAGTTGTTGAAGAAGGGAGCGACAGATCTTCCTGCCTGGTGACAGGTGTTACACGCTGGCCGTGGGTACCTGTGGGGCCGACTCAGTTCACTGCAGGCTATTCTTTTGTAACCACAGCCACCATTCATCATTTACTAGTTTCAGATGAATATGCACAATTCCACTGAATCACAGTAAGTTATTCCACAGCAAAAAAGGATGGTTAATAGTGGAAAGGAATTTAAGAGGTTCTATAATAGGACAGTTTTGTGGGGTTTATTTTTCATATTTATATGGTTTGTGTCAACAGCCATTATTGGGTTTATGGTATAAGCATTCGTATTTATTTTCTAGTGCCTTTTGTTTATAACAGCCCTTTTGCAATCAGTTTACAGCTGTATCTTTACTTCTAGATATTTTGCCATTTCTGGATTTAATATTTATCAAGGCTATGGAAATTTAAAATAGTGGGCATTTGTGAATTCACTATTTATTATTATTTGTAAATATCTTTTATAATGTAGAATGCTTAGGAAAAGTTCTTTCCAGAGTATTCTAATTTAACAATTTTTTTTAATGTGTAAATTCTCTTAAAAGTATGTTGTTTATGACAACTCGTTAAAACTATCTAAACTCTAGGTGTCAATTGTATTAAACAAATGTTATTTTTGTATTTCATAGTCTGAATTCAGTACATGAAGAGATTCAGAAAGTAAAATGTTCATTCTATGCAGTCAGTGATTTTGTGCTTGCTTATATTGAATTAAATTTAAAAGGCTTTTGAAATTTACAGGCATCGTCCTGGGTGTTGATGCAGTAGAAGCTGACTCTGGATCATATCCAAGAGGAAGGAGGAGAAGAGAAACAGATAAGAGAATAAGGAATAAGACCTTACACCTCAAGGGCAAGAAGGGAGCCCATAGAAACGAGTCGTCGCACCAAATCCAAGGGACATGAGGGGTCACTCTTACATAGGGGCAGTGATAGCATATTCCAGAAGCATCAGAGGAAACCAGTACCTGGAGTGACCTCTTGGCAATCTCACTTTAGTCTCCAGCTGTAACTGAAAAGAATGCAAATAATTTCTGAAGCATCGTAGTTGCAGAAGTGCTCGTCTTCCTTCAGATCTTATGTGCTTCCTGGGTCCCTGCCTGGTATACTCTTTCCTCAGGTCTCACTTGTCACGTCCTCGGGTCATATTAGCTACAACGTCTGCCTGCCCTAATCTCGCTCTAACTCTCTCTCATTGCACTCAGCGCCACCTAAGCTAAAGATACCTACAATCTAAAAGATACCATAAGCAAAAATATTGTTAATCTAGTAATTATAAAATTTGTTGGAATAAAGACCTATGAGATACAGGAGAGTTATAAACATTTTATTTGCTTTATTTTTTTCTTTTTGAAATACAAAATGTGCACGTTGAGTTTACACAAACACGCGATGGCGAGTTTCAGTGTACATGTATTGTACTACTCTTAATTCTACACTGGTGATAGCAGGGCAGCTTTCCACATCCTATCTCTACACCAGAATAGATACCTGATTTATTGTTGCAAAGACAGTTGCAAGTTTCCTCCTACAGTAACCTCTTGGTCTTGGTGATATTTCTGCAAAACAGGGAAGGTGTGTGTCTCTTTAGTCATGTTATGGCAACTTTACAATTTTGGTTTGAGAGTGTTAAAAAGAATCTGTATGAGAAGCTAAATCATAACACCTTCCAGATGAGTTGCTTAGCACTTGATATGTATCAATATTTTCAACTAAATTTTGGAATTGGAGTTCTGGCTATAATGGAATCACTGGAGCTTTCAAAGTGACTTCTGCCTGCCGTTTCTTCCTAGCACACGTTGGAGTAGTTGGGTGTCTTTGCCCTGATGGCATGTAGCATAAAGGTGCCATGAGAGAGTCCAGGGAGGAGATGCAATAGGCTTTTAATGCTATTAAAATGGCTCCTCATTGAGCATTACCAGGACTGGAGGACAGATGTTGTGACCTTTCGCATGTACCAATAAACACCCTCACTGTGTCTCCCATCTTCTTGGGCTTTCACTTAGTGACTATAGAATAAACAGTTAACCTGTCAAATTGAGCAAACCCAAAATTATAAACATCATATAGGCCTTGTCTTGATATGTATTTATGAAAAATTAAGAAATGCTTATTAAATAAGTTATTTGGCATATATGGACATCTGGTGATCAACTAATTTGTTTCATACTATTTAGAAAACCGCCAGATAGATGAATGTCTTTTAACAGGAGGCAGCAAATTCATAGGAACTGGGACTGTTGCTTTCTTAAAGTGTGGTAGTCTTGTTCACTTAAGTCCACAGTGGAATTATAGCACACAAACCTGAAAATTAATTTCTGGAAATTAAATGCAGATGCCAACATTGTAGAAAACCATTTAAAATCCTGGGGTTGAATACCTTCAAAGGGGCAGCAGAAAACATTTTAAAGTCACTGATAATGTGAAAGCCTCAATGATCCCATGGCTAAAGTATCAGTAAACCTATATGCCAGATTCTATTATTTTTGAATATCCACACGGTGTGAAATGACTTAGACCATCCCATGAAATTTGCATTATGAAAAGGAGGCAAATTGAAAAGTGGAGAACTCAAATCTTTTGGGGACTGCTTCATATGAAAACAAAGCTGGTTTGCATAATATGCCTCAGAGTCAAGCTGAGCAGTCTATGCTAAAAGTGGCAGCTCCCACTTGTGTGGTAGGATCATTCACATTTGTCTGAGGATGGATTTGACAAGTTAAATCACATTTTCAAAGAGCTGCATGGAGCGCATTATGTTTTCATCCTGTAAGGGAGAAACAGCAGGATTAAATTGAGCATATTTCCGAGGCAAGTACAGCAAACCCTCAGCATCACTGATAGTTCCTGTGACAAAGTGAAATGATGTACAGGAAACCAATTCTACCATGAGCTAATTGATATAAACGAGTTAAGTCCCTATGGCATATCAACATTATAACAAAACATTAAATGAACATGAATAACACTCCCACATTATGTTATTTGAGGACCTGCTGCACACACCATTTTCCCTCGAAGTACTGCCATTTTCCAACCATCTGTGCCCCATATAGAAAACTGGAGAGCCCATGTTAGATTTTGTTGAGTCTACCAGACTTTAAATAGTTCATTTAAATCACACTTGGTGTTGCCTTTGCCAGTTTGGCTCAGTGGGTAGACTTGGCCTGCAGACTGAAGGTCCTGGGTTCAAGTCCTGTCAAGGGCATGTATCTGGGTTGCAGGCTTCTGGCCCTGGTCAGGAGCATGTGGGAGGCAACCAACCAATGTGTCTCTCTCATGTTGGTGTTTTTCTCTATTTCTCCCTCTCCCTCTCACTCTCTAAAAAAATCAATGGAAAAAATATCCTCTGGTGAGGATTAAATCACACTTGTTCATAGAGGATATTTCTCAAATCAGATGCCAGAATGAAGAATCAGAGTAAAAAAAGAAAAGAAATGCAAATTTTGGGTGGGTCACAGACTTGAACATATAGAAGGAAACAGAGTTTGTGTGAGTTAAGAGCCAACTTTGTGAAGACTGAAGGTTGGAGCTTTGGGATGTGTTTACACCTGTTTCTGGATGTGTTAGAGCTATTTCTGTGTGGCTGTTATGAGCCTTTAAAAATGAATGGCCTTGCCCTGGCTGCTGTGGCTCAGTTGCTGGTTTGATTCCTGATCAAGAGCACATACCTAGTTGTTAGGGGCCATGTGGAAGGAAGTCTATTGATGTTTCTCTCTATCCCTCCCTCTCTTTCTTCTCTAAAAAAAATCAATCAATTGGAGAAACCAAGATGGCGGCATAAGGTATACACCTGTACATGCTGCCTCTCACAACCACACCAAAACTATAGCTAAAGGATAAGACAACTATCACCCAGAACCACGGGAAAGCTGGCTGAGGAGAAGTTCTACAACCAGAATAAAAGAAAAAATCACATAGAGATTGGGTAGGACCTAAGAGGCACAGAATAGCAGAGGTACGGAAGTGCACGAATAAGGCTGGTGGTGACTAGGTGCACTGTTTTTTTCATTCAGGAAGGAGATACAAGCTCCCTTCTGCTCTGAACTCCAGTTTCCAGAGAGACTCTGGAGATCCAATCTCCTACGGGGAGAAGCTGGACTGTCTGGCTTCAGGTCAGAAAGTGATGGTGACTTTTTCTACAACCAAGATTACTCTACCCAGAGGTGTGAGCAGGAATAATTGTTTACTGCACTGGGGTGCAGGACGTGGAGATGCAGAGACACATAGCTGCTTGCTATGCCCTAGTGATTCCCTGACACCCTACCCACCCAATTTACAAACCTATCAATCTGCACAGCGGCTTTTGCATATGAATTGCCTACCCTTTTGCAGTTTAACCTAACAAACTGCATCTGGGTCAGACAACTCCAAAACTTCCAAACCCCAAACAAAGAGGAGAAATCTGCAGATCTCACTGTAGCTCCTAGTGGGTGGCCTCAGGCAGTAGCTGACTTGCACCTCCTTGGAGATCCAGGAGTTAGTGTACCTAGTGGTCAGTGTGAAACCGTATCAGATTTCAACTCCTCACATCCATAAGTGACACACTCAAGAGGCAGATTCAGTGAGCACCAAAGACCCAATGAAGCAAGTCCTGCCCCATAAGGGTATCTCCAGCACGGCAGTTCTTCCATTATAGATACAGTGGGTCCTCACAGCCAGTTTGCCTGGAGGTCAATTCCTCCCAGTGTACCATTAGCAATCAAGGTTTAACTACAACAAGACTGTGCACCCAGCCCACAAAAGGGTGCACCAAGAGTGTCCACCTCAGGTGATTAGGGAGGCTGAGCCACTGGGCCCTATAGGTCACCTACCACACAGGGAAGCAGCCAAAATGCAGAGACAAAGAAACATCACAAATGAAAGAAATGGAGGAAAGCAAACTACTGAATATAGAGTTCAAAACCACAGTTACAAGATTACTCAAGAATCTTCTAAAAACATCTGAGGAACTTAGTGAGACCTTCAAGGATCTTAATGAGAATGCCTAAATAAATAAATAAATAAATACATACATAAATAAATGGAAAAGGACCAGTCAGAAATTATGCATACAGTGTCTGAAATAAAGAATAATATACAGAAATCCAACAGTAGCCAAGAGGACCCCAAGAATCAAATCAAATATTTGAAATATGAGGAAGCAAAAAACAACCTACCAAAAAACAAAAAGAAAAAAGAACCCAAAAATATGAAGATAGTGTAAGGAGCCTCTAGGATAACTTCAAGCATACCAACATCTGAATTATGAGGGTGCCAGAAAAAGAGAGAGCAAAATATTGAAAACCTATTAGAAGAAATAATGACAGAAAGCTTTCCCTACCTGGTGAAAGAAATAGACTTACAAATCCAGGAAGCGCAGAGAACCCCAAACAAGAGAAATCCAAAGAGGACCACACCAAGACACATCATAATTAAAATGCCAAGGGCAAAAGATAAAGAGAGAACCTTGAAAGCAGCAAGAGAAAAACAGCTGTTTCTCAACAGAAACTTTGCAGGCCAGAAAGGAGTGGCAAGAAATATTCAAAGTGATGAACATCAAGAACCTACAACCAAGATTACTCTACCCAGCAAAGCTATCATTTAGAATTGAAGGTCAGATAAAGAGCTTCACAGAGAAGCAAAGCTAAGGGAGTTCATCACCACCAAACCAGTATTATATGAAATGCTAAAGGGTATTCTTTAAGAAGAGGAAGAAGAAGAAAAAGGTAAAGATAAAAATTATGAAAAACAACTACATATCTATCAACAAGAGAATCTAAAAATCAAATGAATAAAAAATCTGATGAACAGAATAAACTGGTGAATATAATAGAATCAGGGGCATAGAAAGGGAGTGGACTGACAGTTCATGGGGGAAAGGGGGTGTGAGGGGTGCGGGAAAAGATTGGACAAAAATCTTATACCTATGGATAAGGACAGTGGTGAGGGGTAAGGGCATGGGGTGGTGGGGGGCATTGGGTGGAGGGGAGCTATGAAGGGGGAAAAGAGGAACATCGGTAATCTGAACAATAAAGATTTTTTTTTTTAAAAAAAGTAAAAAATCAATCAACTATCTTTTTTTTTTTTTTTTTTTTTTTTTAATGGTCTCTCTGCACCAGAGAAAGAATTGTTTAGGAAAAACCATTGCCCCGTGGCTGTTTGGTTTAGCATATTCCTTAGAAACGTAAGAGTTAGACTTCGGGTATCACAGGGCACTTGGAGACTGCATGTGAATGGTGGCCAGGGAGCTTGTTCTTGAAGGGTAAATGCTAGCCGAACGAATGCTGACTTGCACCCCTTGAAGCCAGGCCACAACAGCAGCACTAGCAGGTTGATTCTCCTAAAGTCCACCAGCTTAAATATGAGTTTAGAAACAAGCAGGTGCCAGGAAAGGGGAAGTATATCAATTCATAAATAGAAAAGCTAAAGCACTACAGACTGCTTTGTCTATATTTATTTTTTAAATTGTGAATTGTTGTTCTAGCCACACACGGGGCCAGAGAATGCTAGGTAAGATGGAACTGGCCTCCGGCCAGGTGAGCCAGCCAGCCTGATTTTCCTTCTGAATTTACGGCTTTTTTTTTTTTTTTTTTTTTTTTTTGTGTGTGACTGAAGACCATTACTGCTTCAACCCAAAGCCATTTCTTTCCCACACATATTAGCACAATGATGTTTATCTGAGAAACTGGCTATAAGACTGGCCTGTGCTGAATACTTAGCAGTCCTGGAATTCTAAAGCTGTGGAAATATGATTGACAATATACATGCTATAGGCTAAGTCTAGGCAAAGAGCAATGTAAATCTCCAGTGTGTTTTATTCTCAATGATGAATACTCTCTAAAGTACTTAGGGAACAAAACTCAGTCTATGTGTGACTTTCGCATCTCCAGGGCTTACCTACACAGCTGTGAGCACTCTACAAATGCCTATCAATTCAATGTAGAAACTGGTGATTATTTAGGGATTGGGCTTACCTCAGCTGTAAAAGCCATAAACTTAGGCCTGGGATCTTTATATTTTTCTCACTTCATGGTGGCTAGTTGGCAATACTCAGTCTAACTGTTACAAAAGCAAAAATGGATGGTTCTTTTACTACCATTACTTACTTTTTGGCAACTTTCGATGAACTCATCTATAGTAACAACTCCATCTTTATTTTTGTCCATTTTCTGTTCAGGAAGAAAAGAATAAAACACTTTATTCAGGTTTCCCCATGATACCCTCACACCTTCACCAAATGAGCTGAAGTTGATAAACAACAACAAAAATAAGCCCTAGCCGGTTTGGCTCCGAGAGTTGGCCTATGAACTGAAGGGTCCCAGGTTCAGTTCTGGTCAAGGGCACATGCCTGGGTTGTGGGGCTTTATCCCCAGTAGGAGGCATGCAGGAGGCAGCTGGTCAATGATTCTCTCTCATTATTGATGTTTTTCTCTCTCATTCTCCCTTCCTTTCTGAAATCAATAAAATATATATATATATAAAAACCACAAAACAAAACCCACTGTTTATTTATTGGGAGGAACTGCCTCAGAACCAACGAGTAATTTCCAACCCATAGGAATCATCTGGCTGACTTCTTCTAGGCTTTTCTTTGTCAACAGAATGTGGTGAAGACCTAGTCACTGACCTAGGTGAAACCCTGCCTTCCAGCCCTGCCAGAACTCTCGCAATTTGCTGAAATTTTGGGGGGCTAATAAGGATTTATAACCTTATAGGGTTCTCATGAGAACTAAACTAAAAAGCAACTACATGTGAAACATGGCAATAAATTAGTATTCTATGTAAGATATTGTGAATGTTCTATAGTTATCAGTATTATAATTATTCAAAACCAAAATTATTAAATTGTTAGGATGATAAATATCCTATCATTTTATCCCTGTCAGTTAAATGCTCTTTTACTTTACATTCTTTTGAATCATCATGACACTTTGAAAACAGTAAATGTTTTCTTAATTTCTGTTTCCCTCTGGCTTCCATATGCATCCCTACCTGGAAAAATGTCTCCACGTGTTGTCTGGGAGCGTCTTCTTTGAGGACAGGATATGTGCATTTACCCATCATGTCATATATTGCCTTCATGATATCCAGCATCTCCTGAAATGCCAAAGGCACACTTGTGAGGCTGCAAGCAATATACTAGGAAACCACCCAGAAAGTCTAACAGGGTATTTCTACTCAATTTCAAATTTCCGATTCTTCATTAAATGCCTTTCAGTTGTGAGGAAAAGGCAACAGCTTTGTGCTTTCGAAGCAGCAGAATGAGAATGTAAGAATTATTTCTGACCTTGGTTTCAACAGGAAGTAAATTCCAACATATCAAACATGATCAGCAAAATTCTGGGTTAGTGTTTGGGTCTCTGTAGACTTCACATAGACTGCCTTTGTTTTACTGAGTAATTATAGATCTTACATGTTTATTATCAATGTGTTAATTGTGAATAAAATATAACTTTACATCACAAGAATTATACTAAAAAAATCAAAGCTCATTAGGACTTCCATTGTTGGTGGTTTTTCTTTTCCTTCCACTACCGTTTTAACTGAGGAAATCACACATGTAAATTAGTCAAAATATTATGACGCTGGGATGCATCTTAAAATATCATTATTTTTTAATGATTTTATTAAAAATTAGTTTTCAACTTATTTTCAATCTTAGTGAAAATAATATCTACCTAGACATTCAGGTTTATTATTTAATGTTTGTTTCCTTCATATCGAATTTTTCACATAAAAGGTTCTTGATTAGGTTGATATAACATTTACTTTCGAGAGTATTCCATTCTATTATAAATAATAAATAGTCTGTAGTTTATAAATCATAGGTGTAACTTTCAAAGGTGTTCTGAGTTTAGAGCAGTAGTAAGTTTGTTTGCCATAGGCAGAATTCATGAGATATGTCACGTATAAGGAGCAAGAACAGCATGTTTCTGTTAAACAAAGACAGGAATAGTAAGGGATTGGAGAACAAAGAGATATCTAATATTCCTGAGGCATCTGAGTACTAAATGCTTATTGGATACCAAATATACAAGAGGCACTAACTATCCAGGATATGCTCAGTATACACAAAAGATTAATATTCGTGAGTTCTTAATTCAGCCACACATTGATGAGAAACATTCTGGTTCCATGAATTCTCTGCTCAAGAAACATAAATAAAAACTATGGCCGCTGACCAGGCTAATTTTGTTGCTATAAGTGTGGTCAGGTGCACTTGCCCCTTTGTCTCTGGTAGAGCAAGTTCATGTCACTGACCCAAGGACACCTTTTATTTGAGGAGCTTCTTGCTCAAATCTCATCTTTGGGGAAAAGCCAATGAGCCAGAGAAAAAGACAGGACATAAGAAGATTGAACAGACCCAGGACTCAGGTAATGTGATCCTTCCACCTTCCTTGCACCTTATCCTAACTTAGTTAACTTACCATCTCCTTTCCCTTGCTTCTCCTTGTGCTTTAAATTATTTTTAAATTCGAACCATTTGACTTGAATATCTTATTTGTTCTGCAGGCCTGAAGGATTTGGGAGGTCCCACCATTCCATGAGGTCACTTCCCACATCATAAAGGTCATCCAGCTCATTACACACACCTCTATGTGACTTGAAATTACACCTGTTTCCATGTGGACCACATTATATGGGAGGTGGGGAATTGGGAGGATGGGTGGGAGAGAGGTCACAGGCCAAATATTCTAACATGATTTAGATACATTGTCTTCCTATCTGATTCCAACCAGAGTCTATATTTCATTCATAGTGTTTATTGAAATGCCACTACATGAAATATTTTACATTTCCTGAAAGGGCCATTTTCAAATTAAAAGTTGCAAATGTGCAATTAACATTTTGAAGTTAAAAATGAAAATATCCCAAAGGATAGCTGTTGATGAGGTATTTCTTACTTCTTTAGTGATGTAGCCATCTTTGTTTATGTCATACAAATTAAATGCCCAGTTGAGTTTTTCTTGTACTGTTCCTCGGAGCAAAATGGAAAGACCCCTGATGAAATCCTAAAAAGAAATAAAAAACATAATTTGATCTGACATTTCTAAAAAAAAGCCAAATTTAAACTCGTATACAATTTTCCCTTATATGATGAAAGCAAGGGTTACAACCCCATCTGGAGGGGTTTCACTGGTCTGAAATCCAGATGGAGGCAGAGTTCCCCCCCTCCAGGGAATCTAAAGAGAAAATATGCTTCCTTACCTACTTAGTTTCCAGAGGCTACCTTCATTGATTAGCTGTGGCCCCTTCCTCCATATTTAAAGCACACACTCCAACCTCTGTTCCCATTGTCATAGCTTCTCTTTCCCACCATAATCTTTCTGTCTCCTTTTTATAAGGACCCTTGTCATTACAGTGGGCCCATCCAGATCATCCGGAATGAACTCCCCATCTCAAGAACCCTAGTCAGGCATACAAACCTTCTTTTCCCATGTAAGGTAACATAGCCACACGTTCCAGGAATAAGGATGTGGATGTCTTTGGTGGGCCATTATTCAGCACATCAAACTCTGGTATAATCTAGAATTTTCTCCTTTTTTCTCCAAAGTGTTTGGTCACATTTCTTAATCATATTTATTTTTAGATATTTTAGTCCTGCTGCTGCTGTTATAAATGAACTCTTTTATTATATATTCTAAAGTTTGATTATACAGTATATGGGAAAGCTATTGATTTCTGTATAATAATTTTGTATGCTGCCAACTTAGTGTTCCTATTGTGCCTGATAGTTTTTCAATTGTTTCTCCTGGGTTTTTCATATTAGCTACAAATAGAGTTAATTTTACCTCTTCTTTCTAATTTTCATATTTTTAATTACTCTTTTGTAAATGTATTGAATAATACTTCCTGAACATCATTACATAATTACAATCATATAGACATTCTTATTTAGTTATTGAACTTAATGAGGTTATTTCTAATGTTTTTACAATGAACATGCTACTAACTTTTATTATGTTAAGGAAATATACAATTCTTACTTTATTAAAAAATTTATCAAGAAAGATCATTGACCTCTTTTGCAAAAATGGAAAAAGCTGATCTTAAAATTCATACGGCAGTGCAATAAACTTAAAAATCCAGAATGAACTGACACATCTATGGCCATTGATTTTCATAAGATTGCCAAGACCATGCAATGGGGAAAGAATGTATTTTCAACAAATGGTGCTTCAATAATTAGAACACTATACCTCCTTTACTTCCCAGTCTTTATTCAGTGTAAAATGGA
The DNA here is from genome assembly GCF_964339955.1 of Pipistrellus hanaki. Taxonomy (NCBI): domain Eukaryota; kingdom Metazoa; phylum Chordata; class Mammalia; order Chiroptera; family Vespertilionidae; genus Pipistrellus; species Pipistrellus hanaki. Next base: position 200,730,495 of record NC_140503.1, on the reverse strand, counting down.
GAGTCAGAGAAAAATAGGACTCAAGAAAAGGCCATGAAGAATTCCAATACTTAGTATGAAAAGAGGAGAAGCCAGCAAAGAATCTTAAAAAGAAGTGGGAGAAGAAAGAATTCCATGAAGAAGGGATTATTTGTATTGGTACAAGATTCTGCTGAGGAATGAGAAGAGACCATTGGATCAGCAACACAGAGGTCACCAGTGGCCAATGGGAGAAGCTTTAGTGGAATTGCGAGAGGTAAGAGCAATGACACCCTATGGACTTATATAGTATACAACTTGCAAACTCTAAGTTTTCTCTTTTTAAGGTATAATTAATCATGGCAGAGCATGGGCAGGTAAGCTCATCAGAGAAAGATGGCTGGATCATTTGAAAAGCCAGCTGAGGTTCATGGATATCAATATAAACCTTATCAGTTGTTCTAAATCAAAAAGTGATAGTGATATGTCCTTACTCAAAGGGGGGTGGTGCTGGATGAAAGGTCTTTTTTAAAAATTTCTTTATTGATTAAGGTATCACATATTTGTCCGCATTCCCCCATTCCCATCCCAAATACCTCCCCATGGATGCCCCAACCCCCATGTTGTCCGTGACCACATGGCTTATATGCATGCAACACAAGTCCTTTGGTTGATCTCTCCATGGGGAGCTAAGCCATCAGTAGGACATCCCTGAGGGCTCCCAGTCTGTGAGAGGGGGCAGGCTGGGCTGAGGGACTCTTAGTAATGAAATAAAATACATTTTTTGCAAAAAAGGAACTCTGGGGTTGGGCCCAGCAATCTATATTTTAGCAAGCCCTCCAGGTGATTCTGTTGCAAGCTGAATGAAACATGAAACATGCCTATGCTGCGATTTGGGCAGGGGAAGTGCCCCCTGGGCTCCACTCCAGCTCTGCTCAAGCTTCTCCCACCCTGCCCCCTGCTGCTCAGCTCCAAGGCGATAGGTCAGGAGTGGCTGGGGGCATTCTGAGACTCCAGCAGCTTAGGCCCTATGCTCAGGCCTACAGGCTCAGAGTAGCCTGGGTCCAGAGGATATTCCCGGGACCTAGGCTGTTGGGTGCCTGTGTATGCAAATTAAACCACCATCTTTTTTTGGGTTAATTTGCATACCCACTCCTGGTTGGCTGGTGGGCATTCCAGAGGTATGGTCAATTTGCATATTTCTTTTATTAGTGTAGATCATTGAATTCCTGCTCCTCTCATCCTGAACTATTTGATAAAACTCTCATTTGAGTTGAGACATATAGAGCAGAACTTATTTTCAATTTTCATAGCAGTTTCTAAGTAAAGCATGAAGAAAAAACTGGATACACCCCCCCCCCCCCACACACACACACACATTAAATAAATAAATAAATAAATAAAGTCATATATTGTTGCCTGCATTATTACTCAACCATTCTCTTGTAACTAACTTAAAAGTTTGATTGAAGAAAAAGCAAGTCTCTTAGAAAAACGACAAAAATAATATATTTTGTCTGGCTGAAAATGATCAGATATTTATTTTTAAAAACCAAAAGCCACTTCCTAGTTCATTTTTTAACATTTATCTTGATTGTTGACAGTATTAAAGTCAGATGATTTAACAATGCAGTCTGCTGGAGAGAAAATTGCACTTATCTAACAATCTGATTCCATTGGTATCACAGAAGTACAAAAGTCAGTGTAAACAATATCTTCCTGCTGCAGCATCTGTACATTTGTTTTCTGTGTACAGCTTTATAATATACAGGACTTTGAGAACGACTTGGTAGGAGAACAGAAGCAAACCCAATGTTTAGTTTGTGTACACCTTACCTCAAGTGTACTCCTTGGCTGCTGGCTCTGTCTCTGGGAAGGAAGGACTGTCCAGATGCTGTCCCTTCTCTGCTACACAGCAACAATCAAGGTGGGAGCCCAGGAATTTCTGGCATATTCTTGTAACCTTAGGCTACAGTCAGCACTACCTTTGGACTTTTTGTCCTTGGGAGCCAATAGAGCTATCACACTGTTTTTGTTAGTGTATGATTTTCTATTATTTGTGACAAAAAGTATCCTGATTCATAAGCTGACATCTAAATCACATCTTCTTAAATACTATGTAATCAGAAACTACTACCATTAAAAGATAGCTATGGACCTTGAGTACCCCTCTCTCTTATAACATGCCATCTTTCAAGATAATATTAATAATGGTTATTTCAAAAAGGAATGATCCCTGATTTGTGATAAAGAAAATGAGAGAGTCAATGTGACCTACATGGTTTTTGCTCCATGCTTTTCTGAATGATTGAAATCTGTCAAGGAGGAGTTGCAGCATTAAGCACACACACACACACACACACACACACACACACACACCTCTCAAAAGTACTTTACACAATTATCCTACTTTTATCTGTGAAAAAAATGTTCCCCCTATTACCTAAAGTATAGAAATGATAAGAGGATGGGTACTGAATTCTGGTTCCTCTTCTCTTATGATCAAGCAAAAGAAAGAAAAGAGCATAGAGACTTACTTTATGATAACCCCATCTTATTCAGTACAAGCTCTATTGATCTATAAGCCTTTACGTGGTGCCTTATTGCTGGTTATTATGCCAAGAATGTTAGTCCTCTTTTCTCCCACCTGCATTTGGAGGCATTTGCCAGAAACAGTGCTATTTACAGATGGAAAACAACATTAAATCCAGACATCGAAGACACTGACGTTGATGATGCCTTGCCATGCCAGCAGTCAGCAGCTATGCGACGCTGCAGATTGCCCAGAACCAAAAAAGAGACCATTGGACCTGCATGGCCACCATCCAGATATCATTGCAGACATGCACATATGAAGAACTTTTGGACTCAGAACTTTTGGACATTGAAACTTGGACTTAGAACTCTTAGACTTTGAAATTTGGACTCAAACATTTTATTGTTCTTATATGTTTATTTCTGGTCTGCAGATGCAAGATTTTTTAAAAGAAAGAAATGGGGGAGATGCTGGAAACCAATCATTGTCTCACTAATAGAAAGAGGCTGGTCAACCTTGAAGCTCTGAAAGGTCAGAGCCAACCACACCCTATCTAATTGAGACAATGGTAACTGAGGCAACTTCCCCATCTTGTAATCATGTAAATCCTTACTGATATGATAATCCACTTATTACCTGCCTAAGGGCTATGGGTGTTTCCCAAAGCTGCTTAAGGGTACTGGGTGTTTCCCATAGCAACCTCAATAAAAGGGATTGCAAGGCCAGAACCTAGAGAGTCTCCCCACTAGAGGTTGACTCCTGCCTGGCCCCCCATTTGTCCCAAATTAACTCTTTTCTAGTCTCTCTCTTCATTTTAGTGAGTGGCCTCCTCCAGAAACCGGACCCTGAGTGGGCTCTAATTACACAGGTCATGTTAAGGGTTCCCACAATTAAATAACCAGTCCAAGGTTCAAAAGGTTAACTTAGTTAGGCAGAGGCAGACTCCATAGGGAGAGTTACACATGTGTTAAGTATATTGCTATTTTTTTTTATGCTTGTTTACATAGTTTTGTAAACTACTTTAAGGTTGTTAATTTTCTCTGGTGTGAGAATTTGTTTGGGGTTGAACTTCCATAGTAATTGAGCTACTCTTTAAAGTCTTTGAGAGATACAATTTGGGACACTACTTAAAGTTTCCATTTGTGTGGAATGAATAAAAGGCATCAGTATGTCTTAAAAAATAATAAGTATACTTTCCAAGATTCGTAGCTTGATTTTATCATGTAAAAGACATAATGTACTTATCATGATTGATATGCAATACTGTCTATTGGAGTAATTTAGTGTCTTGATAAATAATTGTAGCCCTATGGCAATTAATTTAAAAAATAGTTCTTTGGTTTGATTTTACTGGAGGCCATTAAAAATTAATGAGTTTTTTTTTTTTTTTTGCCGAAACCGGTTTGGCTCAGTGGTAGAGCGTCGGCCTGCGGACTGAAGGGTCCCGGGTTCGATTCCGGTCAAGGGTATGTACCTTGGTTGCGGGCACATCCCCGGTAGGGGGTGTGCAGGAGGCAGCTGGTCGATGTTTCTCTCTCATCGATGTTTCTAGCTCTCTATCTCTCTCCCTTTCTCTCTGTAAAAAATCAATAAAAATATATTTAAGACAAAAAAAAAATAATGAGTTTTTAAACTAAATCATAAATACAAATGATTATATATATATAATTAAGACTAAGTGACTGAATAACAGGAATGACTGGAACAACTGATTGACCATTCGCTAAGATGTGCACCAGGGGGCAAATGCTCAACACAGGAGCTGCCCCCTGGTGGTCACTGCACTCCTGTAGCCAACCTCCCTAATCCTCTTCCTCCTACCCCAACTGGCCAACCTCCTGTGATCCTTCCTTTTGATTACTGGTCAGGCCGAGGGATCCCCCACCTGTGCACAAATTCATGCACTGGGCCTCTAATATACATAAATATAATGATTGGCTTATGTAAAAACACAGAAAACTATAGTAAAGAAAATTTCAACAACAAATAATTATATTAGCTATCACATTTAACATTTGCATTCTCTTTGATGCCTATCTTAGCATATATTTATATATTTATAGTAATAGTCATACGGCATATATATATATATATATATATATATATATATATATATATATATATATAATTTTCCCTGGAATTTTCTTTTGACATAATTTAAATAACTACATATTAGATTGAACCATATGAAGTTGCTGATTTTTTTTAACCTTATTTGTCAAGAATAATAATTTCATATGGTTTAATCTAATAAAACTGGAAGCTCGATGCACGACATTCATGCACTGGGGGTGGATGGGGTCCCTCAACCTGGCCTGTGCCCTCTCACAGTCTGGGACCCCTGGGGGATGTTCGACTGCTGGCTTAGGCCTGCTCCCCTGACAGCTTAGTCCACTTCCCAAGGGTTTCTTAGTTCTGCTTCAGAGGCAGGAGGTGCTGCTGCACTTGCCATCAGTGAGCCTGGCTTCTGACTGAGTGGCGCTCCTCCTGGGGGAGCACACAGACCACCAGGGGGTAGCTCCTGCACTGAGCGTCTGCCTCTGGTGGTCAGTGCACATCATAGTTACTGGTTGTTCTGCTGTTTGGTCAATTTGCATATTAGGGATTTATTATATAGGATACTATCACAGTGGCTTTTGAACATTTGGACATTTTGGACCCAAAACCACAGTAAGAATTATATTTAAATGGCAGCCTTGTACAAGTACACACACAGAGGTACAGGCATATAAAATTACACACCAGAAAGTATAGTGATGACTCTATTTCCATTTTTCTTCTATTAATTTTTAAATATTCTTGTCATTCATCTCTACATTTATTTTACCACCTACTAATGGTTGCAATCTGGAGTTTGAAAAATATCTTTGTCACAAAATATATGGTAATTTATTTAACTACGCTCCCTATTGCTGGATATGAAAATGAATTTAAAATTTTATTCATTATAAATGATGCTGTGAAAAACATTTTTCTCTATTTCCCATTATTTTGACTTACTTCTTTAGGGAAGAAGTGGAATTCTTGGTTAAAGAGCCCTGGGAACTTTGAAATTTAACAGTAATAATGACTACAGTTAAACAATGTGTGTGGGGCCCTATGCTAGGCAATTTCCATGTATTATTTCATGTCAGCCTCAGGCAACCACAGGGAACAGGCACTGGTGTCTTTATATTATAGATGGAGCCTCAGGGAAAATACTGAGGCAAGGGGTGTGGCCAGGGAGCAGGGGAACCAGAAACTGAACCCAGACCTCTGACTCCAAGCACATGCTCTGGTTTTTGTGGATGGATGGATTCCTGAGTAGTAAATGTAGTGGTTGGTGATAACACTCAGTAAGTACATTATAGAAGTTTGCCTTAGATATGATTCAGCAAACATTATAGCTCAATCTCATTTGCTAAAAAAGGAGATGATAATAGTATCTATGAAGATTACGAAGTTGGTATATGTAATTCCCTCAGCACAAGGCCTGCCTCATCAGACTGCTGAAGAAGGGTCAGTTATTATTATTGTGTGCATCTCTTATTATTGTTAGTTATTTTAAAACACGTAGAATAGTGACTGGCACACAATAAATGCTCCTTCTATAATCAGATGCAGAACTACCTTCCATAGCATCACAGACAGAGCAATCCCCTGGCGTTTGCTTGAATACTTTCAATGATATGAGATTGCTGTGTAATAAGATCACCCATATCATTATTCACGGGCTTTGTTAGAAAAATCTCCCAGGTAATAAGTGCTGTGTTTAATGTCTAAAAATTTTGAGAGCTTATTTGGTGCCAAGCCCTTGGTGTACATTTAAAAAAAAATAATATATTTTATTGATTTTTTTACAGAGAGGAAGGGAGAGGGAGAGAGAGTTAGAAACATCGATGAGAGTGAAACATCAATCAGCTGGGCACTGGGGATGTGCCCACAACCAAGGTACATGCCCTTGACCGGAATTGAAACTGGGATGCTTGAGTCTGTAGGCCCACACTCTATCCATGGAGCCAAACCGGTTAGGTTCTGATGGACATTCTTATTCGTTGATTTTTACATGCCCCTGTGAAGTAGTTTTGCCTGCTGATGGTTTACAGCCCTGAATGCTGAGGCACAGAGGGTTCACAAACTCATCCCAAGGTCTCATAGCCACTTGGGAACAGAGTGGGGTATCGATCCAGTCATATTTGGATCAATGCTCCTTCTGTTTTGTTCATTCTGCCTTCAGCCTTTAAGCAAACGAAGCAGAAAAGTCTATTCCTCTTTACTGTGGAGTCAGGATGCTATTGCTACTCAAAAATATGTTCATTGCCTAATCACATCTGTTTTCTAGAGACCTTCCAGGTAGCTAATCAATTTTAAAAAAGAGCTATAAGAGCCTAGTGCTAAATTTGATTTTAATATAGCATTTATTAATCCAGCCATTCGTTTGCCTTCAAAAGAAAGACATTTACCAGCATGCTTATAGTATATAGCCATTACAACTAATTTTCCAAGTTACAATCAACATTCATCATAATTACCGGCATTTTCCATAAATATTACAGCAGCAGTGCTATGCATGGGCCTGTATCATTAACAGCAGAGTAAATTTACATTTGAAATTAGATACAATGTGCTATAGGTAATTGATGTTTCGTTTCTGACACAGAAGTAATTTCAAGTAAATGAAACTACTCGTAGTTTGTGCCTTACTCATTTTCTGTAAAGTAGCTCTGAATGATTTCAATAGGTCAGTGGTCGGCAAACTCATTAGTCAACAGAGCCAAATATCAACAGTACAACGATTGAAATTCCTTTTGAGAGCCACATTTTTTAAACTTAAACTTTTTCTAACGCCACTTCTTCAAAACAGACCAGCTCAGGCCGTGGTATTTTGTGGAAGAGCCACACTCAAGGGGCCAAAGAGCCACATGTGGCTTGCGAGCTGTGGTTTGCCAACCACTGCATTAGGTGAACTGGAAATGTTGACTTCTATAATAGAGCGACACCAGGCAGTGCTGGAACTCATCTTGTAGGTTAGGTGCAGTAAACACTAATGCAAACGTTACTATGGGATGACTCTACGCCACCATCAGTGGGGCCCTGGTACCTATGACATTCTCACATGTCCCCTCTGTCCCCCTGGTTCCTGCTGCTGCCACAATCGAGATAAAGCCCACTGCCCTGGCCTTGATACCTGCAGTCTTCTTAGTCCACACATCCTACAGAGCCACTGCCTGCTTCTTCCCTTCCCTTCCCTTCCCTTCCCTTCCCTTCCCTTCCCTTCCCTTCCCTTCCCTTCCCTTCCCTTCCCTTCCCTTCCCTTCCCTTCCCTTCCCTTCCCTTCCCTTCCCTTCCCTAAAGCTATAAGAGCCTAGTGCTAAATTTGATTTTAATATAGCATTTATTAATCCAGCCATTCGTTTGCCTTCCCTTCCCTCCCCCTTCCCTCCCCATTCCCTTCCCTCCCCTCCCCTCCCCTCCCCTCCCCTCCCCTCCCCTTCCCTTCCCTTCCCTTCCCTTCCCTTCCCTTCCCTTCACCTTCCCTTCACCTTCACCTTCACCTTCACCTTCACCTTCACCTTCACCTTCACCTTCACCTTCACCTTCACCTTCCCTTCCCTTCCCTTCCCTTCCCTTCCCTTCCCTTCACCTTCCCTTCACCTTCACCTTCACCTTCACCTTCACCTTCACCTTCACCTTCACCTTCACCTACACCTTCACCTTCACCTTCACCTTCACCTTCACCTTCACCTTCCCTTCCCTTCCCTTCTCCTCGGTATGACTGGTTAAGGCAGGTGAGGGAACATGAAGTTCCTGGCCCAGATTCTTCATGTCAGCAGCATTCAACCTGCATGAGGCCCTCGCACCTGCTAGGAGGCACTTGGCTATCCTGGTGCCTTGGTCCCTGTGGCCACTAACTGAGTGACATCTCAGAGGGCTGTGCCTTTCTCCTTTAACCCTGTCCTTACAAAGACCCCCTTCCAGGCAGCTGGCCAGGATTGAATGAACTTCACCTCCCAAATATGACAGATTTGTATTGAAATATAATTCTACTAAGGTTCATTTCTCTTGATTTTGTCTCCTCCTTTTCATCTCCAGTGACCCCAATTGTAGTTCAGGCTTGCATCAGCTCTTGTCTGGACTCAGAATAAATAGATGCTAGAGAAATTACCCCCACCCCCCTTTTGCTTTCTTTGGTTTCAGTTACCCCGGTCAACCACAGTCCAAAATTATTCAATGAAAAATTCCAGAAATAAACTATTTTTTAATTTCATAAAAATGAATTAAATACATTTCATAAAATTAAATACAAATCTTTTAAGGTACATAATTTGGAAAGGGATTTCCTTGTAAAATTGTCAGGCTGGTGCATATAGTATTCTGCTATATTTCATTTCTTTCTTGCCTCCCCCACTTTCTGAGCCTTAGAAGGCAGGGTTTTGACTATAACTTCCCAGAGTTATAGACCTATAGTAGATGTCCTAAAGGTTAAATTGTTTGTCTTCTGAGATTGTTGTCATGTAATTTGGGAAATGTACTTTTCTTATACAAACAGATATATAATATTAGACAGCAAACTAAATGTGTGTTGTAATTTGCACTTCTTTTAAAAGATAAGGACAGCTTTGTGACAACACAATGACGGGAAGAATAAATTCTTGGGCTTTTTTGTGTGTGTGTGTGTGTGTGTGTGTGTCTGTGCTTAAAAATTATCAAGAAGTACTAGGAGGGAAGTTTATAGAAATAAATGCCAACATGAAAAAGGAAGACATATCTCAAATAAGTAATGTAACTGGACACTTCAAGGAGGCAGTCAAAAGATAAACTAAACTTAAAATTAGCAGAAGAAAGAAAATAAAGATCAGAGCAGAAATAAATGAAATAGACAATAGAAAAAAAATCAATGAAACTTATTTTTTACTTTATATTTTGAAAAGATAAACAAAATTGACAAAACCTTAGCTAGACTAAGAGGAAAAAAAAAATTAAATATTTGCCCATCCAGTGTGGTTCAGTGGTTGAGCATTGACCCATGAACCAGGTCAGGGCATATGCCGGAATTGTGGGTTCCATCCCCAGTAGGGGGCGTGCAGGAGGCAGCCGATGGATGTTTCTCTCTCATTTATGTTTCTCTCTCTCTATCCCTCTCCTCTTCTCTCTCTCTGAGATCAATAAAAACATATTAAAAAAAGAAGATAGAATGATCAAATAAATAAATAAATCAGAAATGAAAGAGGAGACATTACAACTGATGCTACAGAAATTTAAAAAATATATATAAGAGACTACTAAAAACAACTCTATGCCAACAGACTGGAGAACTTAGAAAAATTAGTAAATTTCTAGAGACATGCAATCTACCAAGACTAAATTATGTAAGTAAAAAGGAAGTCTGCACAGACCTATAACTGGAAGATTGAATCAGTAATCCAAAACCTCCCAACAAAGAAAAACCCAGGACCAGATGGCTGCACTGGTGATTTCTGCCAAACATTTAAAGTATCAACCTCTTCCAAAAAATTGATGAATAAGAAATACTTCCAAATTCATTTAGGAGGCCAGCATTACACTGACACTAAAGCCAGACAAAGACATCACAAGAAAAGATGTAGGCCAATATGCCTGAAAATATAGATGCAAAACCTTCAACCAAATATAAGCAAGTCAAACAATAGCACATTAAAAGGTCCATATACAAAGCCTAAGTATGATTAATCCCTGGATGGAAAGATGGTTCAACATATGAAAATTAATAGATGTGACATACCACGCTAACAGAGTAAAGGCTAAAAACCACCTGATTATGTCAATAGATGTAGAAAAAGCTTTTGACAAAATTCAATACACATCCATTATAAAAATTCACAACAAACTAGGAATAGAAGGAAATTATCTGAACATCATAAAAACCATTTATAAAAAGCCTTCAGCTAACATCATGCTGAATAATAAATTGGATGCTTTCCCTCTAAGATCAAGAACAAGACAAGGATAGCCATTCTTGCCACTTCTTTTCAACATAGTACTGAGAGTCCTAGCCAGAGAAATTAGTGAGGAAAAATAAATCAGATGACATGATCTTATATGCAGAAAATCATAAAGTCTACTGACAAACTGCTAGAATTAACAAACAAATTCAGTAAACAAAATCAGCACACAAAAAGTAGTTGTACTTCCATAACAATGAACTATCCAAAAGGAAATTACAATAGCACTAAAAAAAAAAAAAATAGAATAAAATACTTAGATATAAATGTAACTAAGGAGATGGAAGATTTGTATATCAAAAACTACAAAACACTGATGAAAGAAATTAAAGACACAAACAAATAGAGAGTCCATGGACTAAAAGGTTTAATATTGCTAAAATGTCCATACTATCTAAAGCTATCTGTAGATTAATGCAATGCCTATCAAAATCCCAGTGGTGTTTTTTCTAAAACACCATTCTACACTTCATATGGAGCCACAAAAGACCAAAACATCCAAGTAAATACTGAAAAAGGAAACAAAGTTGGAGGTATCACATTTCTTGATTTTAAAATATATTACAAAGTTATAATAATCAAAACAGTATGATACTGGTGTAAAGACAGACATATAGGTCAATGGTACAGAATAGGAGTGCAGAAATATGCTTTGACAAGGCTGCCAATGATACACAATGGGGAAAGAAAAGGATAGTCTCTTCAACAAATCATGTTAGAAAAAATGGATACACACACCCAAAATAATAAAATTATATCCTGACTTTATACTATGAACAATTATTATTTAAAATAGATTAAGAATTGAATCCATAAAATTCTAAGAAGTCAAACTGGGAAAAACTTCATGAAATTGGTCTTGGCAATAATTTTATGGATAGAACATCAAAAGCACAGGCAACAACAACAATAAATAAATAAATTGAATTACATCAAACTAAAAAGGCTTCTGTACAGAAAAGGGCATAACAAAGTGAAAAAGGATCCTGTGGAATATGATAAAATATTTATAAACCATATTTCTGATAAGGGGTTATCTCCAAAATATATAAGAAATTTCTATAACTCAATATTTAAAAAAAAAATTCTAGTAACCCAATTTTTAAAATGAGCAGAGGACTTGAACATTTATTTCTCTGAAGAAGATATAGAAATGGCCAACAAGTATATTAAAAATATCCAGCATCACTAATAATCATGAAATTCAAATCAAAACCACAATAATATATCACCTCACAGGCATCAGGATGAAAAAACTAAAGATGATGTGTTGAGATGGACATGAAAGATTTGGAAAGTTTGCACACTGTTGATAGGAATGCAAAATGGTGCAGCCACTATGGAAAACAGTATGAAGGTTCTTCAAAATAATTAAAAATAGTACTGCCATATGATTCAGCAATCCCACTTCCAAATATTTATCCAAAAGTATTGCAGCCAGGATCTCAAAGACATATTAGCCCTCTCATGTTCATTGCAGTTCTAATCACATTAGCCAAGTTATAGAAACATCTAAATGGCCATGGATGGATGAATGGATAAAGAAAATGTGGCATATGCAATTATTCATCCTTAAAAAGAATAAGGAAATTCTACAATGTGCAACAATGGCAAAATGAACTAAGCCATCATAGAAATACAAACACTGCACAAATCCACTTATATAAAGTATCTAAAACAATCAAATTTATAGAATCAAAGAGTGGAATGATGTTGCCAGGGGCTGGGGGAGGAAGAATGGGGAGGTACTAGTCAACAGGCATAAAAAGTTTCAGTCAAGCAAGATCACTAAGCTCTAGAGATCTGCTGTACAACATTGTACTTATAGTCAACAGTAATGTGTTTCACACTTAAATGTTAAAAGGGTGGATCTCATGTTGAGCATTCTTACCATAATAATAATAATAATAATAATAATAATAATAATAATAAAAGAATAAAAGGGGTGAGTGAGTGGGAAGAGATCAACCAAAGAAGGTGTATGCATATATTCATATATTCATAACCCATGGACACAGACAATAGGGTGGTGGAGGCTTGGGGTTGGGGGGTGGGGAAGAGTGGATAATAAGGGGCCAATGAGAGAAAAATGGGACATATGTAATACTATCAACATTTGATAAAAAGATGGAGAAAAAACACACACACACAGTGAATAAAAGGCTCAAAACAAAAAAAAAATTAAAAATCAAGCTCAAGTTTTCCAACTAAAAAGATTAAATCCCTTTCTCTGAAGTCAAGTCACATTAAAGAAAAAGTCTAAGACTTACCTCAAAGCTCACAGCTCCATTGTGGTCTGTGTCAAACGCATTGAACAGAAAATGTGCATACGTTGTAGAGTCTGAAATGTTGAAAAGGGAATATTATTAAGTCAGCGTTTCAATATCTGACGTGAGAATTGTATAACATGCCAAAGTCCTAGTCCAAGTCAGGAAAATGTACTGTCTCCTTTAACTGGTGCTTTCTTCCCAGTTGCCCACCTCCTTTCAGTAGAGGATTGTAATTTGAGATTCACAGGAGTGAGCTACCTACATAGAGGCCATGCATGGCAGACATCTCTGTAACTTTCTGGCTAGAAATGACCTGAAAACTTGGATGTCTTGGATGATGTTACCAGCTCCAGGAGGAGTCATCGTACCAGAGGTGGGTGGGAGGATTAAGTGAGACCCATCTGGAAATTGGTTAGTGCTTGGCAGGGGCTATCCCTAGAAGTAAAAGAATAAAAATACTACTAACGAGACACAGATGAATTGCTATTATTAGTGTCGTTCCTCAATTTTACAATTTAGGTAAGCTATTGAGACTCAGAGAGGTTGAGACACTTGCCCGAAGTCACACAGTCAATAAGGAGTAGAGTGTCACATAACTGGGATCTTTCTCACTAAAAATCTAGGTTAGCCCGGAGCCTGTGAATTTGAGCCAGCAGTGACTTGGCAAGTGTCTGTCCCCCTGTTGGAAGGGGACTGTGTGGCCTTCAAAGTTCCTGGTGGCAAGCAGCAGGGAGCCCCTGCCCTGCCTAAGTCCTGGGTGGGATTTGGGGCTCTAAATCAGCTTTGGAAGGCTCTGAGTCCCCAATGTCTTATCACGCTGCGTAAAGACAATAAAGTACTCTAAAATCCACCTCTTCCCCTTAGTAGGTTTTCCCCTCTTGTACCTCTTCCTTCCTCCCTCTTCTGTTTCTCCTTTGTCTCCCTAATATCTGAGTTTTGTGCTTTCCTATTTTAAAAGCACGTACTTTTTCATACTGTTTTCTTTTCTTAGTGCACAGTTTTCATTTTTAAGTGCTTACGTGCTTGACTCTTGATCAAATCTACTTGATTATTTTAAATGTTTCATCTCGTGGGTTTTAGCCTTTTACCTTAATCTTTTTTTTTTTATATTAACAAAACTTGTAACCTTTTAGCTCATTGGCTCTACCTTTCATCTTCCGTTAAAAATCCATTTCTGCTTTAGAACTTTTAACCTTTATTTTTATTGAAATTTTAACAAAACTTCTATTCACCTTTTACTTTATGAATTGCTTTTCAGAGGTGGTCAAAACACTAAGTCATAGTAGCTGGAATGGATAATTGTCCTCCCCACATAAGGGAGGTCAGAGGTCATGCAAACTTCCTTCCCTGCTTTCAAGTGCCCATGGCTACTTATGGATTATTTTTCCTGAATGCTTCACCTCAGTGGTTCACAATATTGAAGGCCGTATATTTTTCAAAATGAAGGTGGGATTTTCTTTCATCTCGGAGCTCTAAATATGATACAAGTGATTGCTTATTTTTAAACATATGAATTACTAACACTTTTCAATGAATGAAACAGTTACTATAATTGGGTCCAAATAATATGTCAAGACACCATATGTAGAATGGATGTCCATCAGGCATGGATGGGTTGTCGGAAGAAATATTTGAATATGGGATGGGGAGTTAATTCAACCAGCTCAGTGAATTAACAAAAAGTTCTATTACAGAGTTATTGAGAACCAGCAGTCTATTTTATTCGCAAAGTTGTGTTGGTCTCAACAGTACTCTTACACAGAGTTCTAGAACAAATTAGTGCCCTGTGGAGATATGAGATGACAAGTCGTATCTTTAATTTGTTTTCAAGGCGGAAAAAAAAAAAAGATTTTGCATATTTTATAACGAGCTTTATTAAGCAGGTCTCTTGTTACCTTATTTATACAACCAGAGTGAATGCCTTTACCTTAGCAAGTGGAATTCACTATGAATAATGGCTCAGAACAAATGGTGCTGAGAATTTTTTAGATTTAGCAAACAGGGGCATAATTAATTGCCATTCTTCTCAAATGCTCTAGCTTTAAAGTTTCACATGTGGGACATTCACTCTCTAGGTCTGCCTTCGCGTGATCCAGGGGACTTCCTGTTCTTCTAAGTGTATCTTTGTAATTCTCTGGGAAGTGAAGCAGTTTAACAGCCTATAGGCACACTGTGCAGAGAGCAGTTGTTAATAGCGTAGTGAAGTCAGACTGCCTGAACTTGAGATTCAGCTCTACCAAATATAATAGTAACTGTGTGACCTTGGACAGGTTGTTTCATCTCTCTGTGACTGAGTTTCCTGTGAAACTGTAACAATATGTACTTCATAGAGTCATTATAAAAAGATTAGATGAAATGCTATATGCAAAGTACTTAGAACAGTTCTAGGTATATATTAAATGTTCATAAATATTAGGTATTTTTCTTTCATAGACACTACCCTTTTATTTCAACTCCCTTAAAGACATGTGATCAATTATTTTTATAAATGTAATATATTTCCCCTGAAAAGCTTCCTTTTTTTTTTTTTTTTTTAACTCTGTTGTATGTTTAACTGACTGGCATTCTAATTAGATACTTCATGCTGGATGGACTAGTAGATTTGTGTCTGAAAAATTATTGAAGATTCAGGTGAACTTTGTATCACTGGCCGGCTTTTGGAGATGCTATAGCTTTTAAAGAAGGGGAGTGATGCTATGTGCTTTGACTGGGCAAGAGGAAGGAGCTGAGGACTGAAGAATCTGGCTGGGCATAGAGGTGGGTGAAGAAAAGAAAAACTGTCCACAAAACTCCTGTGGTCTGGTTCCATCTGACTGTATTATTCATAGATACCGTGTTTCCCCAAAAATAAGACATCCTTTGAAAATAAGACCTAGCGCATGGAAAGATAAGACGTTACCTGAAAATAAGACCTAGCACAACTTTGGGAGAAAAAATTAATATAAGACACTGTCTTATTTTCGGGAAAACAGGGTAGTAGTAAATATTTGCTAAAAGGGTGAATAAATAGAAAGTAGAATCCTAACTTCTAGATTCCAATGTAGTTCAAGATGCAAAAGATATGAGTAGTTTCTGTTCCCCCATATCACCCAATAGTTCATATTTCCTTACATATAACAAAAACAGCACTGAATTTGATATGCCAAGATTGCTTCAGTTTTTTAGAATTTTACTTGGGAAGTTGAAATCTTACAGGTGGGGGAAACTGTTTGGGTTCTTAACATAGAAAGAGATCTTGGATATCACTTAACTATTTATGTATGTTTAACAATAAGTGCAGGTACTTTCAGTGGCTTAGCTAAGGTCAGCTAGTTAGTTCATGGTAGAGTCAGTAATAAAATCAAGGCATCTCAATGCCAACTCTTAGAAATAAATATTATTGGAGCAGAAAGAAAGCTGAGGCAACTTTGTTCCACATTTTATAGATATTATAAAAATGTTGCCCCCCATTTCACAGAGAAACAACCTGAGGCCAGAGAAGTAAATCACTTGAGTAACACACCTTGGTCTTGGTATAGTCTAGCCACAAACTCTTGATTTAGTCCAGTGACCTTAACCTAATTATTTCCAGACCACAATGATACATACCAATTAGCCCTTTCATTAAATAACCATTGATACACAGAATATTAGATTATCATGTTTCAGATCTGAGTATTGAAACTAATCTAGTTTATTTCTTTCTTCCCACCACAAATCCCTACTCCCTACCTGAATTGAAGCACAATGTATGGAATTGGCTTTTGAATATAGAGTATTTGAATATTGAGGTACCGTTGTTATGGAAAGGCAGGTTCATATACAATACATACATAGTAGTTTCTGTTCAACAAGCCCTTTACAAATCACTGAAAATTCTTACAAATATCATCCTAGATATTCAGTGATAGTTATTTAAAAAATTAAAAGAAAAATCTTATGTCCATCAAACCCATCGAAGTGCCTCAAAGTGCCTTAAACACAGTGGCTGATCAATAAATGTTTGTTGACTTAGAATTTTGTAACTGTAGCTCATTCCTTCCTTCCTTCAATAGCTGTTTATCAGCTGCCCAGTATAGCCAAAGTAAGTGCAAAATTCTTACACCGTAAGCAGGAAGAGCCCAGGAAATGGCAATTTTATGATCTTTAAAAATGCTTAGTAAGCTCAGAGCATCCTGCTAAAGCTTGCACTGTATGTGAAGTTGAAAAAGTAATGATCTAGGTAAAGGCATCAATATTCAGCGTCCACGCGGCTTGTTTTACAGCAGGCAGGCTTTATCCCTTGCAAATAAGAAGCTTCTGTTGAATCTAGCTGTGCTGACATCCAGAACACCAAACGAGCTGTACGTGGTAAACCACCTCCTAAGCAGCCGAGAAAATGAGGAGCCTGACACAATACAAATTGCAGGAGGTGCTATCGATGAGACAAGGCATCTTCCTGGCGGAAATGGTGAGACAGTGTGATGGATGGAGCCATCATTGTTACTGCTCAGAATGATATAAACCTGTTGCATTCAGATCAGCAACTTAAGTAAATGGATTCACAGGAGAGTGAAGATGGCCGTGGTATGAATTTTCCTGCCATTGGAGATGCCGATCTTCCTTAGGCCTTTTTCCCTTTAGTAGGAGGGTTGCAAGATCCAATTTGCATGCATGATAGTAATTTTTTTAAATGGCAAGCCATTATTCTTGAAAATATTTCATTTCCTTTATTTATGCCTGGTACTTTTAGATTTATGCATTCAATTAGCGTGCACAGTCAAAGGATTTTTAAGAGTACAATAGTAATTTTTCTCCAAATCCCTTTGGGTTTTGTAACAAGAATCCTTTGTGAAGAATTGTGCTTAAGTGAATGTTCTTTAATGCCCAAATTTTATTTTTCAAGTGAAAATTAATTTTTAATGTGGAAGTGTATCTAATTTGTATCATCTAATAACTTTCATTGGAGATAATAAAAAAGAAAGATTTCCATTTGTGCTAAGTACTTTGGTATTATTCCCTATCAGTATGTTGACAGACACTTAAATATATAGTAAGCATGATTTTTTTTTTAAATTCCATGGTTTTTAATAATCTATAAATATAAGAGTTAATAAAATAATATTCCAAATTCTTTATTAATGCTGACACTGGGACCATTACAATCTGGCAGTGGTCTCCATGACCAATCAGTAACTGTCTGTGGGCCCATTGGTTAATGAGATGGGCGAGGAAAGTTGTCTCATATGGCGTGTCTAAATTCCTATAATAATGGGCCACAGTGTTTTTTCTCAGAATTGAATTCTAATTAACTTCTCTTAAAAGGCCATCTTAAATGAAAATTTCTATTTTGACAATCCACAAAATCACTTTCAACCCACTGAAATTGCTAACACCAACTGTATTGAAATCCAGAAGAGAATCTAATTTTTGAAGGAAATAATTAATATTTAGATGCTGTAAACTTTCAAAATGCCCATGATAGCAATGACTCCATTGTATGGCTATAGCACCAGGTGAGGTGATGTCACTCAGTCATTAACCTGTTCACTCAGGTAAGCTAGGAGTGCTTATCCAGTTCTGCTACTTGTCAGCCATTGTTCCACAGCCGGGCATACAGCAGTGAACAAAACAGACAAAACCCTCTGATCCCCTGGAGGTGACATTCCAGTGGGGAAAGGGACAATAAATCATAACAAAAAGAGGTTAAATAGTATATACCCGTGGCTCTTCCACAAAATACCACGGCCTGAGCGAGTCTATTTTGAAGAAGTGGCATTAGAAAAAGTTTAAGTTTAAAAAACTTGGCTCTCAAAAGAAATTTCAACCGTTGTACTATTGATATTTGGCTCTGTTGACTAATGAGTTTGCAGACCAGTGGTATATACCATTAGGTGCTCTTGAGCGCTAAAAACATAAAGCAGGGAATGGGAAAGGGGAATGTTTAAGGGGTTGCAGTTTAAGGGAGAGTGGTATTTGAATAAAAGCAAAGGTGGTGAGATGTTGAATGGATATTTGAGAGAAGAGAGTTCGAGGCAGAAGGAACAGTAAGTTCAAAGGCCCCAGGAGCAGCAATATGATGGCCATGTTGGGGGAATGAAGGGTAAGAGGCCAGTGTAACTGGAACTTAGTGAGTCCACAGGGAGAATAGTGAAGGATAAGTGAGCAGGACACCAGTGAGCTCAAAGTGTAGGTCCTATGTAGGTTGTGGCCTCTGCCCTGATGGAACAAATAGAGCAGAGGGGTAACATGATCTGGCAGGATCACTCAGTTTGTGTTGAGAATCAATTATGCTAGGTAAGCAAGGAGGACAGTCAGAATCAGGGAGGTGAATTTAGAGACTGTTGAGTTATTTTGGCATGAGATGATAGTGAATTTTTTCAGTGGACAGTAGTAAAAAAAAGTTATTGAAAAGGAAATGGATGAACCTCTCTGTACCTTAGTTTCTGCATTAATTAAAAAGGGAGAATCATTTCTGGGGTTGTTGGAAGGTGAAGGGTAATGCATGACAGGGTCCATCACATGTCAGATGCCTGATAAATGGTGACCATATCAGCCCAGACTCAGTTTGTCTGGATGGCCTCGTTTTCATTTCCCCCCTTTCCTTCAGCTGCTCCAATTGTCCCACCTCTGCTCCCACAATAATATTTTTTAACTCTCTATCCTCACACACTTTATTTCGACATGGCCCACCTGCTACACTAGACTAGAACATTCTTTGGGGGCAGGTACCACATCTCATTACTTTTACACTACCAGCACCTAACACATAGTTGGCCACGCAGTAGACTGGTTGTGTGACACATCTGAGCTGGGCATCCTGATCGGCGATTGAAGGACAAACAGAAAGGTCCAGTGGCTTTCATTCATCACTAGCACCTATGCATTATCATTTTGCACTCCTGTTTCCTTTCCAATTAACATAATGTCTAGAGTGGCATTCATTTTTCTCAGATGGGGGGAGGGTGGCCATAGTAGGGTCACCTAAAAATAGAAAAACAGCAGAAAGGACCCTGGGTGAGGCTCTAAAAAAATCTAGTTTCTAACCCAGATCTGCCACTTAATGGATGTGTGGCCCCCAGCAAGCCATTTAATTTCTCTCAGCCCCAGATTTCGCATCTGTAAATCGAGGATAATTACATGTGTCCTAATTTTGAGAGTTGGGAGAATCAAATGACACCGATAATGCATGGGAGAGCCTGGAGGCATGGGACCAGGCTGTCATAGTCAGAAAGTGCTGTGCAAAGGGTCAATGGGGGGACAAAGGGAATATCTGTAATAATTTCAACAATAAAGATATATTTTAAAAATAACAACAAAAGTACTGTGCATTTGAGAGTCATAGTACTAGGCACCAATGATACCACTTGTGTTAAACTAAAGACCAAGCTCGTGGGTAGTTGCTAATTTGTAAGTAGTTTGCTTTTAGGATATAGTGAAACTCATGTGCTCTTGCATGGTGTGTATTAATTTTTCTTCATCATGATTAAAAATGTAGTCATGCCATGAAAGATGAATTGAACTGAAGATTGCCAACATAAGTAGTCTGCAAAGGATTAGGATGCAAGATCAACACCCAAAGAGAAGTGACCTCACCAAACGGCCATGTAGGTCAATTCCTTCTTCACTCTCCATCACAGGAAGAACAATGAACAATTACTCATGAGCAAACACCACAGAGAAAGTTCTAGAACATGGGGTTGAGGCTGAAGCTCAGCCTGCCCCACAGAGACCAAGAAAGAGTGTTGACGAAGGGCCAGAGAGACAGCTACTTGATTACCACATTGCCCCTCCCCAAGGCCAAAGCAGCACCAGGTGGAAGAAGAAAAAGAAAAAGTGATTGCAAGCATAATTCTAACAGAGTACATTAACAAGTCCTCACTCATACTCACCTCCCTGTGGAAAGAACTGTGAGTAAATCTCTTTGAAGGTTTCTTCGTTAACAACACCGCTGGGGCATTCCTGGAAAAAGTGGTAGAGAAGCAATATGAACAAAGTGTTCATAAAATTAATTTTTGCACATTTTTTAAAAACAGAGCTATCTACCATGGAAAGCTGCACCAAGAAAGCTAACCATCCAGCCATTATTACAAAGAGAATAAAGGCACACAATAAAGTTTTCTTGTCTCAGTTCTCACAGGAAGACAAAAATAATTGCAGATGCAAAAATCTTTGCATATAAAACTACAATGCTGCTTATAAGAACACATATGTTTATTATCAAAGAAGCACGAGGAAATTACTTGCTTTTCATAAATCAAGCATATTGCAAGATACCAATGATGTGGGCTTTGCTAGATCTTGGTGCTGTGTTCTCTGGAGATTTGCTGACCCAGAAAACCTTTAGTTCAACAAGAAAATGGGTGCTCCATTTGGGTCATAAGTGGCCTGGCCCAAGAAGTTTCTACCAGGAGTCATTCCTAATGTCTGTTAAAAATTGGTAACAGTTTGACCTTGAATAAGGCAGGACTGCACAATTTTCTAATTTCTGGAGGGGAGGGTCTGAAAAGAAATAGGCCTGAAGTTAATAAATTTCCACCTTTGTCCCATGGGTAGAATTATCTATGACTCATGGGTATTGATCATTTGTTTGAAAAGTGGGAACTCTGATCCATAAACAGATTTTTAAGTAATTTCAATATAAACTTGTGGTTAGAGGACTTGTCAGTGTCTTTTTCTCCCAACTTAATTTTTATAATAAACCTATGACTTGGGTATCTCCATTTATACAGGCAGAACTGGAGGCTTTGAGGCAAAGCACTATTATTAGGTAGCCCCTGAGAGAGCAGGTATGTGAGTTTGGGACATTCCAGGTCACCACAAGTTTTGGATTAGTTGAACCCTGTGGAAATAATGACCCCCAAAGACCAAAAATAAATAAATAATTTAATTTAAAAATGAGCAAAAAAGCAAGCAAGCAAATTGTGAAGATTGATTTTATGTGCCAACTTAAAAATGGTACAAATGGACTGTTCTCTACCTTTAATCATGGAGTGGTTCATCCACAAAAGTGGTATCTCCATCTGTTCGTAAAGAATGAATTTGGCAAGGCCATGTATCAATATACAGCTAAGTGTACATGATAGACAATGTGGTTGTATTAGGTAGGTTTTCTCTTACTGCTGTAACAAATAGGCCCCTCAATATGTAAAAAAATTAAACAGAATGTAGTCTATTTCTTGTTCATCTAACTGATTAACTGATGGTCCTTCTCCTGAGAGTCATTAAGGGAGAGAGGCTAATGAAAGCTTGGCTATGTTCAATATGTACCTTCTAAAGTCTCTATGATTGTCTTATCTAGAAAGAGAAAAAGACCTTGAGAAGTGTGCATGGAAGGTGTTTATGGGCCTATTTGTTACAGCAGTGGCAAACATGGTTTTGAAGTGGCAAAATTGTTTCTACTCTCATTTTATGTTAGAAATCATTGAATATGTCCACCCAAAACAAAAAGAAGTCTCATGTGTCCAAGACAAAAATAGAACACAGACTTGGTAAACTGTTCACAATGTCTGTCTTAGAGGCTTATCTGAAATATGTCTGAAATAGATATCCCACTGATGCTTCAGTATCAACATTATGAAATTATTTAGCAGTATGAAGTCTTCTCCCTTGGTGTCATGTTACAATTATGACATTTTCAAGCTAACATCCTATATAATAAAAGGCTAATATGCAAATTGACCAAACAGTGGAATCACTGGTCGCTATGATTTGCGCTAACCACCAGGGGGCAGACGCTCAATGCAGGAGCTGCCCCCTCATGGTCAGTGATCTCTCACAGGGGGAGTACTGCTCAGCCAGAACCCGGGCTCACAGCTGGCTAGCACAGCAATGGTTGTGGGAGTCTCTCCTGTCTCTGCAGCAGTGCTAAGGATGTCTGCCTGACAGCTTAGGCCCATTCCTCCCAGGGGAGCAGGCCTAAGCCATCAGTAGGAATTCCACTGAGGGCTCCCAGATTGTAAGAGGGCACAGGCCTGCCTGAGGGACCCCCCTCTCCCCCAAGTGCATGAATCTAATGTCCAATAATACTTCAACATCTCAGGATATGTTTTCTCAACAGGACTATTTCACTCACACAGGAAGGACCCAAGAAGCAGAAGAGCTGCCAAATTTTGGGAAAGCGAGAAATCCTCACTCATCTATACTTTGAGAAGATACTTTCACTTTCTATAAGCCCCCATGATTTGTATATTATATGTTCTAATGACATTTTGTCTGATTATTAACAAACTAGAAGCCTGGTGCACAGATTTGTGCACCAGTGGGGTCCCTCAGCCCAGTCTGCAGGGATTTGGATGAAACTGGCTATTTGTCATCTCCTGAGAGGTCCTGGTTTGTGAGAGGGTGCAGGCCAGGGCAAAGGACCCCACTGGTGCACTATTGGGGCAGGGTGGAGGGAGGGCACAGGAGAGTTCTAGGGCGTGCTTGGCCCATCTCACCTAGTTCTGATCTGCTGGATTTCAGCAGCAAGCTAACCTACTGGTCAGAGCATCTGCCCTGGTGGCCAGTGCCTGTCATAACGAATGGTCAAATGGTCAAACAGTTGGAGGGACAATTAGCATATGAGGTATATATATATATATGATTGTTCTGTGAAAAATATTCTGTCTACAGAAAAAAATTAAAGTAAATTAAAATTGCCATAATTTTACTACTATAAGATATTTTGATCACATATAGTGCATTTTAATATGCTTTATGAATAAAATTTGGAAAATACAAGAATATGGTATTGTATCTTATTAATTTTTAACTTCACAAAATATCCTGAACATTTTCATATCATGACTTTTAATGGCTGCATAATAATATACCCATTGAATTTATCATACTGTTGGATATTAAGGGAATTGTAGCATTTTGACTACATAGGAATAATGATGTCATTAATATTCTAGTGACTACACCTGGGGTACATTCTTTCTGACTCATCCCAGTAGGAGAATCCTAACACCAAAGGGTTTAAGCTCTTCCTATGCACAGTCACATTGCTTCCTGCAAAGACTGTACTGATATGTGCTACCTCCACTGGTTTGTGAGAAATTTTTACATCTAGAGGAACTGCTGACCAGAATCCCATGGGGATTTGACACACACCAAATCCCATGAGTAAACAACAATAATTTGCTTTCCTCATGAATCTAATTGTCATGCTGAAAATTGCCAGAGGATATCAAGGCATTTGTACTGATCTCTCCACGGGATAAAGTGATGTTTTCATGAAGACAAGGCTGCTTTGGGAGCAGGCTGTAGAGCCATATTATCACAATAACAACTGTTAACTGAGCCCATATTCCATGCCTGCTTATCGACATCATGTCTTTGGTGATTTTCTACTGACCTCAAAAGGTAGGAGTTATTTAGAAATGAAAAAAAAATGAAGCTCAGAGAGATTAAAATTAAGTAAAATGTGGGATGACACAGAGCCATCCATTTATTCATTCAACAAATAATTATTCAATGACTTCTATGTATTAAACACTGTTCTGGTCCTGACTGGTTTGGATCAGTGGATAGAAAATCGTCCTGTGGATTGAGGGATCCCAGGTTTGACTCCAACCAAGGGCATGTACCTTGGTTGTGGGCATATCCCCAGTAGGGGGTGTGCGGGAGGCAGCTGAATCCATGTTTCTCTCTCATTGATGTTTCTAACTCTCTATCTCTCTCCCTTCCTCTCTGTAAAAAAAAAATCAATACAATATATTAAAACAAAAAAAAAACAAAACAAAACACTGTTCTGCTCATTCTTCTCCTTCATTAATTAGGATGTTATCCAGTGTCTGGATTATCATCTGTTTTCCATTGAAACTGAAAAGGTGATCTCCTGGTAAACCATCAGTGGAAATACTTCTTTTGGAAAAACACAATGTTTGTTTGCTCCCAGAGCCAAATGAAGCTATTTCAATTAAAAAGGGATACTGATTTAAAAAATACATATCTCATGAGTTGTAGTTTGAGAATTTGTGGAAAATGTTTTTACTTTTTTTGAGAAATTATTGTCTTTAGTCCAGCCAGGACCTCTATCTTCCTCCCTACTACACACATTTTAATTATGAATGGCTAGACACTAAAGTGCTTTGGAAAAAGTGGCACTTTTTAGGTCAGGTTAAAATGAACCACTCCATCAAATGGTAGAGTGTCTTGGGGCTTTGCCTGCTGGTACATTAATCTATTATGGCCAGAGAGTGATTTTTTTTTATTGCTTCTTAAACACTTCACCATGATACGATCAGGATGCAATAAATGTGGAATGAGATTTTCTTGGCCCATAGCTGCCACTCACCTGTCAGTTGGTGAAGAGACATTTGCCTTTTGGGACTTTACAGAGGTGTTCCCTAATGATCCTTTTTGGTCCCTTCAGGTAGTCTTGTGACATCAAGTGAAGGTCAAAATAAGTTGTAAGTGTACAATGAATACTTTGGTATTTATTACTAACATCAGTATTAATAAAGTAGTGATTTTTATAATAACATGATGATGATGATAAGCGGATAATAGGAGTACTTTCTATGTTGTAAGCATTGTGTTAAATGCTTTACATGGGTTATGTCATGTGAATAAAGAGATGCTAGCCTTACTTCCACTTTACAGATGCGCAAATTGCCTTAGAGAGAAATTGCCCACATTCTTATAATTAGAATATTATAAGAGTGATGTCTATTGATCCCAAAATCAAGAAACTTGAGTGGTGTTTAAGCAACTTTAGAGATAACTCTATTCACTGGCTTCATTTTTAAAGTGAAGAGATTGACGTTGAGGTTAGAAGAATGGTCCATTAGCCACATGGTGGGTTTTTGAGCCTTATCTTGTGTCTGGGTTTCCTGGGGTTAGGCTGATGCATGGATACCGCAAATGCCTTCATGTCCATGTAATAGCTGGTATGTTCTGCTAAGCAGCACTTACAATAATGCAGTGGAATGTTTATGCTCCTGGGCGCTGGCGTTAAGGAGAAGAACTGGCTTGAACCCCTGATCTACCACTTAAATGCTGTGTAGCTTCAGACTAATTGTTTAATATAAGAATCTAAGTCTTATGGTTTTCCCCTGTAACATGGAGATAACTATTGACATCAGAGGAATGTTATAAAAATTAATTAAGATAATGCACGTTATGTTATCTTAACCCTCTTGTTTGCACATCATATTGCTCATCAAGTATTAGCTATTAGAGCCATAGTATTAACCAAGAATTTGATAAGCAGAGCACCTTTATACAGAGTCATTGTAACATCAATGTGGCTGTACCAAGGTTAACTGGTATTCAGCAAAGCAGTTGAACCCGGTAGAGTGCAGGTCTGATATAATGCAATGAGCCTGCAAAGCAGATATGAGTTATGTCTCCCACTCTAGCACTTTATAAATTGAATTTTCTCTATCGAATATTGTCAGAGCTTACCCTCAAAGGCATGAGAATATTGCAATTCTAAATGACATCTGAGAAGGATAAAGGCCACCACTGGAAATAAATGTCAGTAGAAATCCAGGAATCTTTTATCCATTAATTTAAAGGAGAGTTTTCCCTAATAATGCTTAGATGAATACATTCAAAATGCAGTAGTCCATACAAAGCACTTTAAATAGAGATCCATGTATCCATAGAAAATTGCTAAAGGAATTATTGTTTTGAGGTCTATCATGAATGCTTATCCTTCCACTACATAAGAAAGATTTTGAGCAGTAAGGACTGGGATTTGAACCTGAGTTTGACTAAAAAGTCTTTACCATATAGCTTACTAAGTTCCCTCCAGAAAAGCAAATGTAACTATAGAAAAGAAAAAATACACTGATGGAGAACTATTATCCCAGTATTTCTCAACCTCATTAAATTCACCAAAAAATTTACTAATACAGTGGAACCTCAATCCTCGAACTTAATTCGTTTTAGAAGACTTTGAGAAGTGATTTGTTGAAAAAGGAATCATTTTCCCCCATTAGAAATTATATAAATTGAATTAATCCTTTCCAAACCTACAAATGATTCCCTGCTTTAACGTTTCTTTTTTTAAAAATATATTTTATTGATTTTGTACAGAGAGTAAGGGAGCGAGATAGAGAGCTAGAAACATCGATGAGAGAGAGTCATCGATCAGCTGCTGCCTCTTGCACACCCTCTACTGGGGATATGCCCGCAACCAAGGTACATGCCCTTGACCGGAATCGAACCCGGGTCCCTTCAGTCCCCAAGCCGACGCTCTATCCATTGAGCCATAAATAAATCTTACATTTTTCGAATCCCCTACTGGCCTTAAGTGAATCACTTTCAGCACTTATTCCAGGGCTATTTTTTAGGAGGTCAGTATGCAGTATCTTCACTTTTTCATGCACCCCTGCCTCCGAATTGCTGTCACTGGCTTACTGCTTTCTTTTATTCAAATCCACGACAGTTTTTCTACCTCTTCAACTGCCTGTGATAATCGTTCCTTTCACACCTGAGCAACATTTGCACCCTTGATGGCCTCTTTATGTTTTAAAATAGTGAAAGGGTTAACAGGTCAAACACTGAAGTTTTGTTCCACAATCAAGGCATCATTTCCATGAACAACTTGGTAGAGAATGGAATCTTTTGAGATGGGAGATGTTCCAGAACCGAGGTTTGACTGTAATTTATTCAACAAATATTCTAAGACCGACAAGTATGATACCCACCTATTTGGAGTTGTAGTCCATGGGGGAGACAAACTTTATTTACACATTCACACAAATACAGTGGTGCCTCACACAACGAACTTAATTCGTTCCAGGAGCAAGCTTGTTATGCAAAAAGTTCGTTATGTGAAACGCGTTTTCCCATAACAATACATGTTAAAAAAAATAATTCGTTCTGTAGCATAAAATATGCTAAGATGACATAAAAAAATATGCTAAGATGACATTTTTATTTAGATACATCTAAAAACAATTTTAAAAAAAAAACACACATTTTTTTAATTTTAAGACAGACTAAGTAGAATCTACCGAATCTTGCACATCTTCATCCATTTTCTGCTTTTTGGCCGATGGTTTCATGAAAAACCTGTCCAAAGTTCGCTGTGCGAGGCGTTCGTTATGCGAGGCACCACTTAAATGATCCTAAGAAAGTCCATCAGGGCAAAATAGCATGGGAATCCTAACTAGTTTCATAAAATAATTCAAATGTCACAGGTGAGGAGATACGGAGGGAAGAATCTCAACTCCTCGGCTTATTTGCTTTCCCAAAGAAGGTGCAGGGCAAGATCAAAACCAGCTCTAACACATCTTATCACATATTCCTGTACTTCCGTGTTATTACCAATTCTGGGAAAAGAATACTTTGTCCCTCCCTCAGGTATTTGCCTCAGCAAATTACAATTTCAGGGGTAGCTCTGAGCCGCTGAAGCTTGGTTGTAAGTGAAAGGAATGTTTATTCTATTTAATGAAATTCTGTTTGTTGCAAATACTTGAGAAGTCTCTGCCCTTTTCTGCTTCAGAGCGATTCTTCAGAGGTTTTTCTCTAACTGGCAAGGGTCACAAAACCTGCCCCAGAGGAAGCTGTGTGACTCAGTGCTTCCAGGCTCTGTCGCCTGCAGCATTGCTCAAAAGGACACCCTGAGCCTGGGCTGGGGAAGAGACTTCAAAGGGGTCTCTGGAGCTCAGAGGATGCTCCCCTGTAAAGGACAAGGCAGCCTACAACGTGCTGAGTGTTTTATTACAACATCGAGACACAAGGGGGCAGCAGTGCCCTCCATGAGAGCCAGAAACTGGCTTTC
This sequence comes from Pipistrellus hanaki, assembly GCF_964339955.1. Taxonomy (NCBI): domain Eukaryota; kingdom Metazoa; phylum Chordata; class Mammalia; order Chiroptera; family Vespertilionidae; genus Pipistrellus; species Pipistrellus hanaki. The sequence goes on along the minus strand of NC_140503.1, from coordinate 200,702,088 downwards.
CAGTTCACACGTAGGCAGTTCTTTCCCTAAGCTTTGTGCAAGTCCGACTAGATTTACTTCCAGAATTCTATTTTCCTTTTATGAAAGGTGACTGTGAGCTCCTGCTCCCATATTAGGTATATAGAGAAGTTAACCATTTCAGGGAAAGGAACCCAGATATTATTCTATCTTCCACCCTAGAAATTGGAGTAAAGTTATAACCTCTCTTTTTTGGCAGTTGTTAATTTTTGATCAGTTTAGTTACCAAAAATCTGTAGATTGTATGTGTAAGGATACAAGTAAATAAACAAGACAACAAAACCTGCAAAGTTTGAACCTAAGAGTCCTATAAATTCCTTCTTAAATTCATGTGGGCTCAGGAGTCAAACTTCTGGGATTTGGTTGGCTATATTATTACTGGGGAAAGATTTAAATCTTTAAAATAGGAATAATATTCATATCTCAGAGTTATTATGAGGTTTGAATAAAGACGACCCATATGCAATGTTTACTGCAATATGTGGCACTAATTATTATAGGGGTTGCTTCTATAATGGTGGGGACATCATTTTGAACCTGTTTAGTTTATTGTCATTTAAAGAAGAATATTTTTCCCTTGTGAAATGTCATCTGCCTATTTAACCTTAGAGGGCTTTTATAATCCCAAACCAAATTACTCCATACACAAGAATAAACTCAAAATGGATAAAAGACTTAAATGTAAGTCATAAAACCATAAAAATCTTAGAATAAACCATAGGCAGCAAAATCTCAGATGTCTCTCATAGCAATATATTGGTGAACACATCACCTAGGGCAAGGGAAACTAAGGAGAAAATAAACAAATGGGACTAAATAAAAATAAAAAAGCTTCTGCACAGTAAAAAGAACAAAAACAACCATCAACAAAATGTATGGGAGAACGTATTTGGCAATGATACATCTGATAAAGGGTTAATATCCAAAATATATAAGGAACTGATGCAACAGGAAGATATACAATCTAATTTAAAAAAAGGCAATGGACCTAAATAGACATTTCTCCAAAGTGGACATACAGATGGCCAAGAGACTTATGAAAAAAGTGCTCAAACTCACTGATCATCAGAGAGAGGCAAGCTAAAACAACAAGGAGTATCACATCACATTTATCAGAATGGCTATCATCAACAAATCACAAATGACAAATACTGGCGAGGATGTGGAGAAAAGGGAACCTCATATACTGCTGGTGAGAATGCAGACAGGTACAGCCATTATGAAAAAAACAGTATGAAATTTCCTCAAAAAATTAAATATGGAGCTACCATTTGACCCAGTGACCCCACTTCTAGGAATATATCCTAAAAAAAATCCAAACCACCAAGCAGAAAGAATATATGCACACCTATATTCATAGAAGCACAATTTACAATAGCTAAGATTGCGAACAGCCCAAGGGCCCATAAGTACATGAGTGGATGAAAAAGTTGAGGTACATTTACACCATGGAAGACTATAATGCAATAATAATAATAATAATAATAATAATAATAATAAAGAGTAGCTTACCCTTTGAGACAGTATGGAAGGAGCTGGAGAGTATTATGCTAAGTGTAATAAGCCAGCCAGAGAAAGACAAGTAAAAACAGAACAAAACAAACAAACAAAACCCCACAAAGAAATAAGTGTAGACTTGCGTTTCTCTTGGTGCATTTTAGTGCTCCAGGAGATAACAGATGGATGAGGGAGAGCTCATATTTTTCTTATTTATTGTTCCAAAATCTTACCCCAGGCCCAAGAAATGACATATTAGTTTATTTTATGAACTATATTTTCCCAAGCAAAGGCTTTGAGCTTTAGAAAGTTATTTCAAAGACCAGCAAAAACCTGAGATGATGCAAAAAAAACAACAAACATATATAACAAAACAAATGAATCTGGAAGAACATTTGAAATTTTAATTTCACACTTCTTATTTATTCAAATCTATTCTATTCAACAAATCTCTATTAAAGCCCTGGTATAAGCCAGGCAGATGTAAATGAATAGGATGAACAATTCAAATTGACAATATTTTCTGCAGGTTTTCCCTGGGAATATATATCATTAGAAAGAGAGATGTTTGGTGGAGAGGAAACACCATTAGATGACTTTTCACATTTGCTTCTCAACCGTAAGGCAGGGTTAGCAAACACATCTCATCAAGAGAGGATTAGAATGAAAGAAGAGGTAGATGAATAAGGCTAGTCTCAGTTCATGAAGTTGGAGATTTTGGTAGGACCAACTCTTAGCTTTGGAAGTGCAATGAACTCAGATCATTGAAAGTACATTTGATAGCATATGCCATGGTCGGCAAACTGCAGCTCAAGAGCCACATGTGGCTCTTTGGCATCTTTAGTGTGGCACTTCCACAAAATACCATGGCCTGGGCAAGTCTATTTTGAAGAAGTGGGGTTAGAAGAAGCTTAAGTCTAAAAAATTTGGCTCTCAAAAGAAATTTCAATCGTTGTACTGTTGATATTTGGCTCTGTTGACTAATGAGTTTGCCAACCATTGGCATATACAGTTCTCAAGATACCTTGGTTGTAAATTTAGTGAGACAATTTCAGAACACAACAAAAGTAATATATTTTATTTATTTAATGTGCCTTTGGATGAGTTTGATAAAAACTTCAAGACTTTGACTGAAGTCAAAACCTATCATCAATAAAGAATAGCATGTAATTTGTGATTTAAAATTTTTCATTATAGTCTTCTATTTTTTTCCATCTTTCTATAATAAACATAAGTTAGTTTTGTGATTAGAAACAAATACAAAATTTATTATAGAAAGAATAAAATCATTACCACCATCAACAAACTTGCCTTGGTCATTTTCCATCATGTTCCTTTATGAAAATTGCAAAAATAAAAATGACTATCTCTTGCTCATCTAAAACATGCATTGTATAATAGGACTCTGATATGTCTAGTTACTGGCAATTTCTTATAAGTGTTCCTGTCAGCCTGGTGGTGTAGTAGGTGGGTTGCAAGGGGAGGTACTATGTAGTTAAAAGGAATAACGTTTGGACTTGAAGTCATAGGACTTAGATTAGAGTTCTTTATCTTTCCTTGTCTATTCTTAATGGCCTTGGAATACTCCTTTATAATTGTAGCATCTGTTTTCTCAGTTGAGGTGGGCCTAATAATACATCCCTATCTACCAAACAGGGTCTCTGAAAAGAAATATGAAATATTTTATAAACTGTAAGATGTTATAGCCATGTGAGTTTCTTTAAAGGACAATTATTCATAGTCATTATCCTGCTCAGTACTTAAGGTAAGGGGCCTTGTTTTAGAGATTTTCTTATTATGCAATCGGCAAAGAGGCCCTTTTGAAATGTTAATATATAGATAGGCAGTTAGACACATATAACTGGAAATAGTCAAATTATAATAGCTGTCCTTCCCCATGTCTTATATCCAGAAAGGCAGTTTTCATGTTTCATAATAAGAATAGTATTTACATCTATAAATTCCCTTTCAAATGCTCACATCTCCCAACTGATGTGCTACCAGCAATTTATTTTTTAGACAGTTTTATTCTGATGACAATGGTATAGTTGAGCACTTTGGAGTTGCTGTCTGAGAATGATATAGAAGAGTATTAAACACTGTATTGTACTTCTGATGCTTTTTAAAGATTTTGTTTTCTGCCTGCAATTCAATTTTTCATTTTAGACATTTTTTCCTTGCTCTTCTCATATTGATTTTATCTTATAGCATCATTAAAGAAGTGTTCAATGGAAAGCCTTTTTGAAATGAAAGTAGATAAGTATATATTTATACATCTATGCATTTTTTTTCAATGCACTTTTAGTGTAAGGCAATTATATAATGATTAATTTGCGACTCAAATTGTAATTTCGGCTGAATCAATAGGCACATTTTATTGATTTTTGAGCATTTAGGTCAGTAGTTCCATGAATATTAGCTATAATTGACCTTTAAATTTACAATGTTAAAGTTATTTAAAATTATTTAAATTTATTTTCCATGTAATATTTATAATAGGAATTCTCACTTGGAATGTTCTTTTTTCTTTTAAAAGCAATTTTGAGATAATTGACTGGGTGTGTAATTATATTTTTGCACTGAAGAAGGTTTTAATGTCTGGCTATACCTTAAAATAGGTTACTTTGGTAAAAAAACAAATACCTTCCCTCTTTATTTTTACTACATATTTTACTACATATTTCCTTCCACCTCAGTATTTTATTTTTTATTTTTTCCTAAACACTCTTCACCTGGTATTATGCTAGCATATATATAGAACTTTGAATAAATATATATATTTATTAGAGACCCAGTGCATGAATTTGTGCACAGGTGGGGTCCTTTTGCATGCCTGGTGATTGAGGCCTATGGGGGGGCTGTCAGACATCTCCTGAGGATCCCAGATTGGAGAGGGTGCAGGCTGGGCTTAGGGACACCCGCCCCCTCCTCCCCCCCAATTCCCCAGTGCATGGATTTCATGTACCTGGCCTCTAGTCCAGGGGTCCTCAAACTTTTTAAAGTGGGGGCCAGATCACAGTCTCTCAGAGAGCTGGAGGGCCGGACTATATGAACTACTAATTCCTACTGTAACACCTCGGCTGCGCCCACTGCCCAAAAAACCTGGCGGGCCGGATCAGACTCCTCTGTGGGCCACATGTGGCCCGCGGGCCGTAGTTTGAAGACCCCTGCTCTAGTCTATATATATAGAAGTCTAATATGCAAAGTGTCCCCTAGGGAGTTCCATTGGAAGACTGGGAGTTCCATCACTAACTATGATGTGTGCTGACCACCAGGGGATGACATGGAACATACGAAGGCCCCAGCTGGAAGCTGGAAGCTGGGGAAGAGAAGCCCTGGCTGGAAGCCAGAAGGCCCCGATTGGCCCTGATCGTTGGCCAGGCCTAGGGGCCATACCTGTGCACTCATTTCATGTACTAGGCCTCTAGTAAACTATAAGAGTCAAGGGAAGGAATGTACATATAAATACATGAAAATTTAATCCAAATGAAGTACATTGGAGAAAATATTTGTAAATATTATCCAGACTGTGCTATGATTGCTGTTTTATTACGTAAGAAGGAACACCTTGGTTCCCATTCAAAAACTAGTCTTTCCACTGAAAGTAGTAAAATTTAGCCCCTCCTGTCATTGTGTTGCTCAGTGAAAGAGACAGAGAACACATAGGGCTTAAGACCTCTGAGGGAAACTCAGCTCCAAGAAAACAGAGAGGGGAAGCAGTCCCCACATGGTTCCAGTGAGGAGGCTGAATGAGAGCAAAGCATCCAAAATAGCTTATTTATAGTCGCTGCTCACAGAGAACTTTGAATAAGTGCCTAAGCAAAGACAACGAATCACCCATAAATAGTTATAAGGCTCTGATTAAGTTTAAGAAAGGTATAGCCTAATAGTGTATTAATCAAGAAGAGGAGGAAGAAATACCCAAAAGATAGTTCAGTAAGTAGTTGGTGAATTCAGAGCAAACAAAAATGAATAAATATACTTTTAGGGCATGCATTAAGGCCTCCTTCCATATTTCTATAGTGTGCATTTAATTCTTCTTTAAAACAATCCATTCATGTGTAAAAGGTGGGGCAGGAGATGGGATTGAGGGGAAATAAGCAAAGAGGAGGGAATGGGAGACATCTGTAATAGTGCAACAATAAAAAATACAAAAAATGAATAAAATGAGCATATAGCAAAATTATAAAATAAACAATAAAAGCATTCATTTTCATGTTAAATTCCCAAATTGAACAAGTAAGTACAACTTCTACATGTGTTATAGTCCTTTATCTACACATGGTAAACAGTTCCTATCTGTTTATTACAATTGGTCAACCATGATTCTAGATGTTTCTCAGGTTTTTAAAAATGGAATTGTATTCAAGTCGGTACATTTAAAGTAAAACAGACTGCCTTCCATAATGTGAGAGAGGTTCATCCAATCAATTAAAGGTATTTAGAAAAAGACTGATTGCCCTTGAGAAAAAGGACATTCTACTAGCAAACTACCTTTGGACTTGAACTTGGGCTCTTTACTGGATCTCCACCCTGAAGCCTACCCTGCAGATTTTGGACTTGCTTCCACAATTGTGGAAACCAATTTCTTGAAATAAATGTGTCTCTTTCTCTCTAACTAATATAACTAGATAATAAAGAGAGAGAGAGAGAGAGAGAGAGAGAGAGAGAGAGAGAGAGAGAGAGAAAGAGAGAGAGAGAAAGAGAGAGAGAGAGAGAGAGAGAGAGAGATTAAAAATTAAAATTAACACAAAAGAATCAGAAAAAGAGAATTCCTTTTATCTCTTTTGAAATGGGCATCAATAATTACTCATAGTGTGGCTATGAAAATCAAGTGGATATAGAACTGCCAAAATATGATTAAACCTCTTAGCACTAAATAATGGAGCAGTTCTTAAAATTATTTTTTTCATTACTATTCGTAACTATGTTCTAGTTTCCATTCTATATATTTTGAAATGTACTCATTTCCTATTATCACTCTCAGTAACGCCATCCTTCTCTGAGTCATAGCCATAATATTCTTGACATAGTGACTCAAGACAGCATATCTAATTTCTCAAACTTGAGAGAAGCTTTTTATGCAGAGTAAACTAGAAACATGGAAATCAGTAAGAAATAAAAACACCAAAGTTTTAGGGCTCCAAATAAAAAATGGTTTTAAGTGAATATATATGAATGCATAAAACAGATATAGTGAATAGTAATACATGGAAATAATGTATGTTGCAAATAATGTATGCTTTTCTAAATATCAAACTTTTCAATAAATAGCTATTTTAATAACCTCTGTGTTCAAAGAATCCAGCTCCCTGTGAAATGAAATGAAAATTCTGAAATAAGTAACTGTTCTATATTTCCTATTTCTCTTGAGAACGTCATGATCTGACTTCCATTGCTCTGATGTAGAGGATATGAGGGCAGGCCCTCTCACCCCAGCCAGCTAGCTCTGTTGTGTAATGATTTCCCCCTTGGCCAACCCTTACAATGAATATAAAAACTCAATTTTAGTGCTACAGCTAAAAAGGACTCCAGTGTCACTGGAGTTTTCTTTCCCCACAGAGCTTAGAATATATCTAAGGGGATATTTTCTGTTTTCTCTGCATTTATATTCTGCTCATTTAATGAAGTGAGGTAATAGGATTTTTTTCTATCTGCAATAGAGGCTGTTACAAAAGTACAAAAGATGTAAGGTTATAAAATATATTAAACACACACACACACACACACACACACACACACACAAAGGGAAAACAAAATGGTCTATTGGTTTTGCACCCTAAGGACTTCCAACATAACAATCAAGCATGCCTCGGAAGTTCAAATTGTGCCTTCAGAGAAGGGCAGTGGTGTGCCCTGGAGTTGACTGTGGCAGAGTCTCCCGTGGCAGAGTTGAACGATTTCTAGGATGGCCCCCAAATTTCCTGCCTCCTTGAGCACACACCCTGCATGAACTTGATGGACTGCACTCTGTGATGCGATAATGTTATATGGCATGGTTGACCAGTTAACTATAAAATAGGAAGATTATATTGGTGGGCCCGGCCTGGTCTCAGAAGCTCTTTAAAAGCAGAGGGCTTTCTCTGGCCGAATGAAGAAGAAGTAATGAGAAGCAGGGAAAGTCGGAATCATATTTTCTGGCTAAACAATGAAGGGGGCTAGATGGCAAGGAAGGGATGTTGTCTTCAGGATGTTGTGAGAGCAGCCCCTGCCTGTCAGGCAGCAAGGAGAGAGGAAACTCAGTAAAATAGCCACATGACATCTGTCAACAGCAAGACTGAGCTTGAAAGTCATTTCCCACAGAACCCCCAGAAAATTACTCAGCCTGGCTGATACCTGGATCTTGGCTTTGCGTCTCTCATTGGAGAAGCCAGACATGCGGTGTTGAACTTCTAAGCCACACAACTGTCCCTTAATAACTGTGTGTTGCTCTTAGCCCTTAAATCTGTGATGATTTGCTATGCAGTAATAGAAAAGTGAATACACATGGCTTGGATCCCTCAAAAAAGTTTTTATTCCTTCTTTTACCTACATTAATCCATTTGTGCATATATTCATTCATTTTGAATGCATGCATTAAATGTCTACTATGTGCCAGGCTTTAGGCTTTATCAGGAGTTTTTAACTTATAGGGTAATTTCATGGTCCAAATCCTGAAGACACTATGTCATTAGGATCCTAGAATGTAAATTGTCTACTCTCTCTGAATATTATCAAACACAAATAACGTAGACACTCTGCAAGTTGGGAGTCCTTAAAATAATTCAGTATGTAGTTTTGTGGCTGATTTAGAAAGCTTGGCGGGCCAGATGAAAAGCTGTAGGTATTTCCCATGCTTGACAATGAAGGCAATAGATGACAGCACTTCAGCCTAATTGTTTTGGCTGTCTCATAGGCTTTTTGAAATATCCTCTTAGTTTGCCAGATATCAATGACTATCATGCCTGGAAATGTCAAATACAGTGCCCCAGGAAAGTTTTGTCAATTTTCCTTCTCAGATGTGGGGAAACAAACAGGAATCTGCCTAGGGGTTTGCTGTCAGATCATTCTCCCCAGGTATGTGTGTGTGTGCTGATGTCCACCTGACCAGTTATGCAAATCACATGCCTTTGGGAAAATGAAATCCATGATATCCTCTGAATTTTGCTTATTAGACTGAGAGGCAGAAAATGAACACACACAACTCAACATAATGTTATTCTTTAACAAGAGAAAAAATTGGATGGCCCAAAACCAGACATTTTATGGCACCTGCAGGGAGCTGATGGGACAAGATACAAACTTATTCCTGCACAGATACATTAATCAGCCTTTACCCATCTCTTCAGGGAAACCTGGAAGGCCTCCTCTCTCTTTCCTTCTCTTTCTCCCTGTCCCCCTCTTCCCTTTCTCTCTTTTACATTCTTTCTTTTCCCTCTCCCTTCCTCCTTCCCTTTGTTAGTGGTACCTATAGTCCCATTCTGAGCCTTCATTTCTTCTCATTTTCACATTCTCTCTCGTACCCATCTGAATTTAGTCTCTTATGTAATAACTAGAAGCCTGGTGCATGGGCACTAGAAATTCGTGCATGGGCAAGGTCTGTAGGCCTGGCTGGTGATCAGGGCCAATCTGAGCCTTCCGGCTGCCAGCTGGGGCCTCCCTTCCCCAAGCCACTGGCTGCCAGATGAACTTTCCTTCATTCCATACCACACCCTGGTGGTCAGTGCATGTCACAGCAAGCAATCAAACTCATAGTTTCCATGTTGAACTCCTGAGGGAACACTTTGCATATTAACCATATATATATATATAATCTCCTAGCTAATAAAAGAGTAATATGCAAATTGACAGTACCTCCTCTACACCCACAAGCCATGCCCATTAGCCAATCAAGAAAGAGTATGCAAATTAACCCAACCAAGATGGCTGTGGCCACAGAGCAAACCATAGGCTTGGGTTTCCCTGGCAATGGAGGAAGCCAAGCTTCCTGCACATCCTGGCTGGCCCTGGATTCCACTTAAGGCTACAAAGTTTTAATTATAGAAGATTTGGGTTTCCCTGGCAATGGAGGAAGCCAACCTTCCTGTACACCCTAGTAATGGAGGAAGCCAAGTTCCTGGCCTGCCCTGGCCTTCGCACAAGGCTACAAAGTTTCAATTATAGAAGATAAATAAATCCTGGATACCAGGGTCTCCACTTGGGTAGCTGGGGTTCCTGGCTGGCCTGAAAACCACCACAGGCCCCTCACCCAGGCCACCCCATGCCCCAAGCTCCCACCTTGATCTGAGACACCCTTCAGGGCAAACCAGCTGGCCCTCACCCATGCACCAGGCCTCTATCATATCTAATAAAAGAGTAATATGCAAATTGACTGTCACCCCAACACACAAGATGGCTGCCCCAATGAGGTCAAAGGTGGTTGCCCCCAAGTGGACACAAGATGGCCAGCGGGAGGGGGGCAGTTGGGAAGGACCAGGCCTGCAAGGAAGAGCAGTGGTAGGTGATCTGGCCAGTAGGGGAGGGCAGTTAGGGGTGACCAGGCCTGCAGGGGAGGGCAGTTAGGGAAAATCAGGCTGGCAAGGGAGCAGTTAGGCATCAATTAGGCTGGCAGGGGAATGATTAGGGGGTGATTAGGCTGGCATGCAGAAGTGGTTAGGGGTAATCAGGAAGGCAAGCAGGCAAGCAGTTGGGAGCCAGCAGTCCTGGATTGTGAGAGGGATCCCAGGCTGGGCTGAGGAACAAACCTCCCCCCCCCGCCCCCCCGCACAAATTTCATGCACCAGGCCTCTAGTGTAAATATATATATATATATATATATATATATATATATATATATATATATATATATATTTGTCTTTAATTTTATGATAGACTAGACAGCTCTTCTCATCTACAAACACAATTATCTGCCTTCCCTGGAATTCCTCCTTCATGCATCATAATCACCCCATAACCAACAGTTCTCAAGGCAGCATGACTTTGTCTTTGGCAAGCACTCTTCCTCCTTGGTTCCCTGAGTCAGTAACTGCCTGTTACAGGCAGATATGGCCCTCAGCACTGACTGCTCCTATTCCATTCATCTTCTTTTGTTTTATCTATTTGGTGTCCAAACCTGCTTTTTGTTTTCTACCATTGCTCTGACCCAATATGGCACAAAGTGTGGTCCCTAGGTTAGTAGCATCCACATCCCCTGAAACTTATTAGAAATACAAATACAGATCACAAGAGTCAGAAACTTCAGAGGTGGGGCTTGTGATTCATGGCCACATCATATATCATCACTTATCACTCACCTCCTACAAAAGGCTCTAAACTGATCTCTTAGCTTCTGGAGTGTACCTTCCCCATTTGCAGTTCTAATTGTCTCATTCTCCTCCTGAAAATTCTATGTTGGCAGTTCAGTGTCTTTTGGATAAAATAATTAAAAAAAGAGCATAAATTCAAAATTACCAAGGATCTGCCTCTTACCTTCTTTCCTTTCTCTCACCCTTCGGAACACAAGTTCATTTAACACTTAGGCAGTAAGTAAAGATATGGCCTTCTGGAATGCCCACACTCGCTTGAATCCCTGGGAGCCTTGTGGGAGATAATTCTCTATCTCTCTCCTTTCCTAGTCCCTACATCAATTTTGGGTTTCTTCTCAGCGTTCTCTATCTCTCTTTGTCACACCAATCATTGCTGCAGTTTTAAAGTAACCCCCTTTGTTTTTTGAAAGATGTAAGCAATTTTGAATGCACTGGAGAAAAATGCAATGCTTTCTAGAAGCACACACAGGAAAATATTCATAGTTCTTCCTGCTAGTGGGATTAAGATGGGAAGATCTATCTGCACTCTTGATATGTTACCATAAGCATGCTTTATTTTTATTACCTAAAAGTAAATTTAAAAATTAAACACACCAGTTGTGGATGTGTGTGTAGGGCATGTGGATGTGTGTGTAGGGAAAAGACAGAGCTGTTAAAGGACCAAAAACTGTACAAAAAATAAGAAAAACAAGGCTTGAAATAAATAAGAGATAGGGAAAGAAGATAAAATGCATACCTTACTCTAGTTTTTACAAAACTACTCTAGTTTTTCTTAACCTTAAGAAATGTATGGGAGCCTTTTAAACATATGATTTTCTCTTGATCTCCTTCCTTAACTATAAATAAATGAATAAGGTATATGAGATGGTGGCATGATTCAGTATAATGAATCATATATAAAGTTCATTAATCTTAAGTAACTTACTAATACATGTGGGAACCTATGTAGGGAATGGCAGAACTGGGTTTTGAACCAAGGAGTAGGGTTGCAGTGTCTGCATTGTTCTTACACAACTAACAAGTTAAACATAAACACAATTACAAAGCCAACTGATTGTAAACTAACCCTAATCATTTAATACTAGAGGGCCGGTACACAAATTCATGCACAAATGGGGTCCCTCAGCATAGCCTGCAGGGTTTGGGCTGAAACCAGCAGTCCAGTGCTGCCTGCTGCTCCTGCCCGACACTCCCGCTCATCACAGCCTAGCTGCACCTGCCACGGGCTCGCGCCCAGTCAGTCCTGATCGAGAGAAGCTCACACATTCATTTAATATGACACATGCCAATGCTTTGCTGGAACAAAATTGCCTTTTACATTGTGAATATAGAACAAAAAAACTCACATTAATGTGAGCTGGCTTGGTTCTGCCATGGCTGTGGGCTGTGTGCTGACTCTAATTCTCTCACCACCTTCTCAATGACTTGAAATCTTCATTTGTAGAGTTGTTTTAACACATTTGGCCTTCACGTAGACCAAACATGTCATTTACAGTTAATATTAGCCTTCTTTATTTTCTTACTACCTCATGTCAGTAGGACATAGCGCCAACAGAAACAGTACAAAACCTGCAATCACAGGGCATTTTTCAAAAGAAGATGTCATCTAGTAATCCTCCAGCAGGGGTCAGTAATGATGGCCTGTGGGCCAAATCTGTTAGACACCTATTTTTATAAGGTCCATACGTTAAAAATGTTTTTCACAATTTTAAATGGTTGAAAAAAAAGTAAAAAGAATATACGACAGAGATGTATGTGGCCCACAAACTCTAAAATATTTACTCCCTAGCCCTTTTACAAATAAAGTATACCAATCCCTGTCCTAGAACATACTTATATCATTTTAAAAATATGACCATGAAAAGAAAAGAGAAAACGAAAAATATCTTTTAGAAAGCTTCAGAACCCTTGGGGATGCATTTCCAGACAGCAGAAATGAAAACACATTTCTAGCTACAGCAAAATGTGGTCCGTTACTCATAGTCCAATATTTGTGAAGTAAAAGCACAAATAGACCATTGCCCAGGAGAAGCACAACTGCTCTCCGTGCTAAGACAAGAAAGAAATTACTCCCAGTGTTGTCATAAAGAGGACACTACAGAATATAACACGTTCCTCTTTGGTTGGCATGCCAACAACAGATGTAAAAGCAAGCCTCAGAAGCCTATGTACTAGTATAGTCTGATGACATCATACCAAAAGTGATCCCGTAAAGGCAATACTCAAAGGGTCTTGGGGTGTGGGTCAGGCATTTGGCTTTCTATTTATCTAGCTTTATGTAGATGTAAGAAGTCTGGAAGATTGGAGGCCCTTTGGTCAAATCTCCCTTAATATCCTTCTCTTAGGGGAGCCGTCACATGAGTAATCATGTTGGCACACAATGGAAAATCAGCTCATCTCTGCTGCCAGCTGAATTCATACCCATTTTATGTTATTACTATGCAAGAACTTGGCATATAACTGGGAGCATTGCTATGCAAAGTTCTGGGGATAAGGTCTTATATCAATACAATACTTAATGAGGCCATGAAAGCAACAGATCTGCTCCTTGAGATAGATGGCTCCTCTAGTCACTTAAAGCACACATGACAGATGACACATCAGAGACCTCTGCCAATAGGTGCTGAGATGATATATCTGGCTTGATTTCGTTAGAGACAATTATTGTAGTGCTCTCTCTCTCTCTCTCTCTCTCTCTCTCTCTCTCTCTTTCTTATCATAATTTTCATTAATCCTTATATTTTAAAAGAACATGATCACATTTATTTACAAACACAATTAGTTATATATTATTAGTGACCTGCATTGCCCAGCTTGTCACACTTTATGCTCCTTCAGGCCATCATGATGATATCACAGCATCCAGAGCCCAATAGCTCCTCTTGGAAAGTGTTCTGAGAAAGCCACCTCCTTTTTTTGTTAGAGGAGTAGCAGTTATAGATGCTAAATGGGTTTATGATTTTGCTGTTATCGACTAAACGTCAAATATAATCTGAGTTCTGTGTGTGTGGGTTTCCTGGATATTATTCAGCTTTGATTTTAAAATCAAGTGTCAATGATTTATCTGCCATAAGCTGTTTCCTGCCTTGTTCTTTATGATATTCAGCAAAATTGATGAGTTCCTTAGAGTCAGGGCTACTGTTTGTATTCCCATGCAGCCCAGAATTGAGTTGAAGAGGAATGTGTCACTCCACACTTCCTACATGTGCCACACCTTGAGCTAAAACTACTTGTATCTCTAGCCAAAACCGGTTTGGCTCAGTGGATAGATCATCAGCCTGTGGACTGAAAGGTCCCAGGTTCAATTCCAGTCAAGGGCATGTACCTTGGTTGCTGGCACATCCCCAGTGGGGGTTGGGGGTGGAAGCAGCTGATTGGTGTTTCTCTCTCATCAATGTGTCTATCTCTCTCCCTTCCTCTCTGTAAAATATCAGAAAAATATATTTAAAAATAAAATAAAACTACTTGTATCTCTATCAACTGTATCAAAGCACCAAATCCTTTGGAGGTGGCAAAGTCACATTACCTTTTTTGATTATTTAATGTCTTCAATGACAGGAATATGCTATAGTCTGCAAATCACTGGGAACTGGGAACCACTTTGACAGACTGTGGTCAATGAATTTTGTTAAGAAGAAAACCAAAAGCAGAAAACACATACGTGACCTCCTTCATTCAGTGAGTGAATTGTGAGGTTAGAGGGTTGTGATGGGAAAACATTTGGAGTCTTCAAAGAATATGCTTTTGTTGTGTGCCCTACTAAAATCCCTTCTCACTCTGAAAAGCCACAGTACAAGCCATGAAGTGCCAGGTTAACACCAGAAGAACTTGCATTCTGGAATTTCTCTGCTTAGATGTGAATTACAGGATCACACACACTCTCTCTCTCTCTCTCTCTCTCTCTCTCTCTCTCTCTCTCTCTCTCACACACACACACACACACACCTCATTTCTAAAATAAACTAATAAATTCCCAGTGACCTGGATATATATTTTCTACCTTTTCTGGACACCAAATGCATTATCAGGATGAGTTTCAATGGCTGTCCTGAAAGCCATAGACTGCAATATCCTGCTCTCCTGTGATCAGGAATGTGAGATAAACTTACTTTCTTGCAATTTCATATGCAATTTTCTTTCAATATTAGACATCAAAAGCGTGGGATTTTACAAATGTAGGGCTGCTCCCTGGGGATGGCATGCATCATCTCAGGAGTCCACTCCCGTGCACACTCTTTGTTCTCACCTCCCTGCTCAGCAGCCGGCTGACACCCAGCCCTCCCCCTTGAACAAGGTTTCCAGAGCCTGCTGCCTTCAGAAGCAAAGCTGTAGAAATCTGGTTTCTTCAGCCGTGCTTCTCTGGACATGAACCTGTGTGAACTTGGCCTGACTCACTCAAGTGAACGTGCATGGGTGTTTGACCAACTGCAGCACTCAAGAATATCCTCCCTGCCTGGGTGACTGCCTCTTTCTCACTCCCAGCAAGGACAGTTCATCAATGGAAGTAATTTTGCTCATTGCTGGTGTTATTGGAAAACAAAGACCTCGAGAGCAAACCATTGTTCAAGCTGGAAGTCATTTCGTGGAGAAAATGAGATGCTTGGACCATTCACTTTGTTCTTTATTTTATCGTCCCCTCTGGCATCCGCTTTTGGATCTGATTTGATTTCTATTTTCATTTTGGCTCTTTTTCTCTGTGACCTTGGGTCAGAGACAATATCAAAAGCAATGCGTTTCGGTGGGTTTATTTGTCTGAGTCAGTGAAAAAAGAGAGAAGTAACAGGAATGGAAGTGGGGCGAGGGAGGGGAGGAGGGAAGGAGAGAGAGTAGGAAGAAAGGAGGGAGCGAGCAAAACTATGCCTGTATGAAAAGGAAAACTCACTAAAGTTGCAATGTGTTGATCAGCTTCGATCTTTAATATGGCTACAGATACTGTCACAATCCAGCATTATTTTATGCCATACACGTGGTCACCAGGATGAATGATTTGAGCTGGGAGCTGAGGATGGGGAGGCAGCCAGCAGCAACATAAACAAGATAGATTGTTTTTTGCTTTTGAAATATTGTAGAAAATTACCATACTAAATATTTGAGACAGCATTTTTTTTATTTTGCAAAGCTTCTGGACTTGCCTTTTGCAAAACATCATAAAACTTTTAAATCCAATTTCAACTGGAACTTTTTCATTAAATGCAGATGTGTGCTCGTTAAGTCCTCTAGCATTTGGTGCTTCCAGGCATACGGGAAGGCAGCAGGCTGGCACCCGCCATCGGCAAAGAAATGGGTGAAGAAAACGAACTTGGCACATCTGGGGAGTACACCAAGTAACCACTTGTGGCTGGTGTCACCAATTATGTCACCAAACAATTTGTGAGGATGGGATCTTCCCTTAATTTAGTAAATCACAAGTCATACATTCTTCTCGAGGATTAGGTACTCAAACATTAAATTTCCAAAATATCCAAGTGGGAAAGTAAATGATGGCAGTCTGCTTTGTTTAGGGACAGTCAGAACTCTTCTTCTGATGAGTTGTTAATAGAGAGACTTTTTAATAAGCTTGTTGGCCAGTTATCAACTTTACCTTAGAGACATCCTTATTCCATCCCCATAGAGAAAAAAAGATGCAATTATTAAATGAATATAGTAAGTGCTCAGGAAAAATTTTAAGTGGGGGTAGTCATACCCAACTGAATCAGTTTTTGCTTTATTAAGTACGATATAAGGCCATGGCTTCAGACTCAATATGCATTTATTTGAATATATATTAAAAATATACATACCTAACATAGGCCAAGCCTAATGATTCTGATTAAGATGGCCTTGGGTGGTCTTGCTTAATTTTAAGCAGGTCTGCCAAGTGATTCTGATGAAGGTGGTGCATGGACCATACTTTGAGGAACAGTATCTTATAATATGTGCTTGGGGTATGTGTGTGTGTGTGTGTGTGTGTGTGTGTGTGTGTGTGTGTACTAGGGAGACATAGTAGACTTCAAGATAGAAAATTTGTTTGGATTATTTAGTGAAGGAACTTCACTGGCATGCTAAGGAATTTCCTTTTTAAAATAAGCATCTAGTTTTTACTTGTAGAACTCTAACTCTGGTACAGGATGGTTTGGAGAGGATGGAGAGAGGAGTCAAAGAGACCAGTTTATAAGTTTTGAAGCAGATAAGGGATTGATATAAAATTCTGCCTCACATGCTGTGCAAGACTAATAGTAAGACAAGGTCCTTTTCCTCAAGTTGCTTACAATCTAGGGAAAGAAGAGCTAATTAATGAGACAGAGATGGGGAGGTCAAAGAGGTGGTTGGCTGGATGCACAGGCTGGGGGTGGACAGATGCAGAATTTTGCAGAGCAGTATAGAGCGAGGGAAGAGTAAGTTCCTAGACAAGGACAGATAGGACCTGAGAGAAAGTTCATTATATTAAATCAGAGTTTGATGGGATGAAGTTTGCTGCTCTGTTGTTGTCACTTGTGGGGCCAGGAGCCAGATCCCTGTAGACTTGCATGAGTGAATGATGAGAAAATGAAAGCACAGAGTATTGATTTCTTTTGAAGATTCTGTTGGTGAAAAGAAAGGAAGACAGCTTGAATGGTTCAACAAAATAAAGGGTGGCTGAGTGTGGCCAAAATGGCTTCCCATGAAAGGTGAGTCCTAGAGTGCAGCAGCCACCAAAAGCCAAAGGGATAGGGCGTCCATAGGGGTGGAGGGCTGTGTGGAAATATAAGGAGTCAAATCAGCATCAGGCAGTGCTTGGTTACCTCATGGAACACATTTTGGCCTCAGATTCATCATCTCGAAAATGAGAAGAAAAACAGCACCTAGCTCCTAGGGTAGCATATTTTAAGCACCTGATAAATATGAGGTGGGAAGTAGGCCTCGAGCTTCTGTCAAAGCCAGGAAGGAAAGCACCACACATCTTAGAAATATTGTCAGAAAGTGACTTATATGTGCACTAACATTTTTTTGATCAGCAAGATGTATCAAAATTCCATTCACCAAATTTCTTTCCCCCACTCACCACACATATTAGTAAGTTTTTCTAAAGTTGAATTAGGAAAAATTCTGGCACAACATAGCCTGTGTATCCTAACAAGACAAACTCCAAACACACTGGCTGCCAGCAACACTCACTGATTATTTTCCAACAATTCTGTAGCCAGTGCATGCTTTTTCTTTAGCGAAGCCATCATGCCACCCCAGCATGTGGGTGCAGTCACTCATCTTGTCACTGGACTGGGTGGGGAGGCCACAGGGGAGTGAGCCTTCAAGGAACCAGCTCTCCATGCAGCTGTGGGTTAGGTCCTGGCAAATTGCTTGCTGCTTCAGTTTCCCTGGTTCTTTTCTCTAAAACCTCCTTCACATGGTACATTTCTGGGACAGGACCAACAGCTACAGCATCACTTGGGAATCTACTAA
The DNA here is from genome assembly GCF_964339955.1 of Pipistrellus hanaki. Lineage (NCBI taxonomy): Eukaryota > Metazoa > Chordata > Mammalia > Chiroptera > Vespertilionidae > Pipistrellus > Pipistrellus hanaki. The sequence goes on along the minus strand of NC_140503.1, from coordinate 200,683,870 downwards.
ACATTCTGACTTCCAGGCCCCATCCAAGGAGAATAATAAGACCTCCAGGTGATTTGTGTGCACAACTGATGTCTGAGAAGCAATGGTCTTAAGGACTTGTCTGAAGCCACCTCATGTCACAGGCAAAGAACCCTGTTTCCCCCAAAGGCCCTCTCACATCCTTGCCATCTTTTCATGAAGCTGGATGTGGGTACTCAGCTGAGGCCCAGTTTCACAAAGTCCCTCACTCTTGGGTCTCACTGAAGCCAAGGCTGAGTCTCCCAGTGAGCATTGTTTCAGAACACTCTGACTGAAGAGCAACAAAGGAAATAGTATGAACTTGGGGGCTAGACAGGCCTGGAAAAACCAGGCTCTGCCTCCTATTAGTTCATTGGCCCGGAACAAATGAACGCAACTTTGATTGTGCCTCCCTCACTCCAATTCACAAGCAAGAGACTCCGCAGCCCTATTTATAATAATTAATTCTGACCTGATGGCCAAGGATGACTGGAATAGAGGGGGTGCACTGAAGGGCATCAGGAGAGGGCACCTAAAACGGATGGGCCACTTGCCTTTACTCACCGAATAATCAAGATTGGGAAATCAGAGACACTAGTTGTCTCTTTCGGTATTTGAATAAAGAGGAGCTGTAGGAACACCTGGGAAAATTATTTCTCAGCTATGGACTCAGAAATGCAAAAAAAATAAAGACATTACGGCTCTAGAAATATGAATGTTAATTCCTTATAGGTTTCCAATTTTGGATCCTAATCTCTACTCAAATTCACTTGTACTTTTTGCTTTTGGGTTCCTTCAAATATATTTTATATAGTCAGTAATCAACAAACCAATATCTATCTTCTCTCTCTCTCTCTCTCTCTCCTCTCTCTCTCTCTTTTTCTCTCTCTTTCTTTCCCTCTCCCCAACTCTCTCATGCCTACACTAGCTTAAACACCTAAATATATAGTCCTGACCAAAGAATAAATTTTAAATGAATGACAGTTATAATTATTATTATAGAATAATAATAATCCTACTATTAGAATATCAAATTCATTGTTTTGTAATATCATCTACCCTAGCTTATGCTTTCATTCAGACTTGTTATCATTAATCCTTAAAGCTATAAAAAAACAAATTATATGAATCATGAGGAAAAATAAGGAAATACTACCTTCATATATGTTTATGTGTTCACTGATGGACTGATTTAAAAAAAAATAATGATGCCTACTATTACTGAGAATGAGGGCAGCTGCCATTTAAGAGCAGGTTTTATGTGTCAACCACTGGGCCAAGGAGGGAAGGAACAGTCTCAGCTCTCAGAGCTGTAATGTGCCATATTACTGCTCAGATTTTACAGGAGCTCTAACTGAATTTGGAAAGGTAAACTCGGTGACCTTGGTAACAAAATTAGAAAGTCATAAAATGATGGTGAGCATTCTAGGTCCCACTTGCTACCATGGTGCTCATGTAATACAGTCTAGGTCCAAGCCTGCAGAGCCTCTCAGCTGGCCACCAACACGGAAACTTATTTTTTTTTTTTTTAATATATTTTATTGATTTTGTACAGAGAGGAAGGGAGAGAGATAGAAAGCTAGGAACATCGATGAGAGAGAGTCATCGATCAGCTGCCTCTTGCACACCCCCTACTGGGGATATGCCCGCAACCAAGGTACACGCCCTTGACCGGAATCGAACCCGGGTCCTTCAGTCCCCAAGCCGACGCTCTATCCATTGAGCCAAACCAGTCTCGGCCCAACACGGAAACTTAAATGTTACACTCACCTAAATCCCTTCTGGAGATACTGACATCCTGAAAACCTCAAACTCTTCATTACAAGATTGACCATCAAATGAACAATATATTCTAGATTGTCCAGCAGAAGATATGTACTATCATCAATGTTAAGGAATCATAACCAACATTTAGATGGCAAGGTTTACCAAGCCCCTTTAAAAATTATATAATAGGCCCTGGCCAGTTTTGCTCAGTGAATAGAGTATCGGCCTGTGGACACAAGGGTTCCAGGTTTGATTCCGGTCAAGGAAATGTACTTTGGTTGCAGGCTCAATCCTTGGTCCTGGGATTGACACAACCAATTGATGTGTCTCTCTCACATCAATATTTCTGTCTTTCCTTTCCTCCTCCTCTGTAAAAATCAATGGAAAAATATCCTCAGGTGAGGATTAAAAAAATCAATATATATATGTATATTTGAGTAAGGCATGATTTTTTGCATTTTAGTATTCAGATGCATGAGGCTTTGAGAGGTGAAATAACTTTCCCAAGGTTTCCAGCTCACCTTCTAAAACCCCTAAATATAAATAGTTCTAATCAGTGAATATACTTTAAAATGCTCTTAGAAATCTTTGAGTAGAAGATTGAGCCTTTATCAAGATTCTGTCCAATGAAATTTCACACGCTTTTTTTCTTAGAAGGTGGGAAGGACATTTTAAGGAGAAACTGCCTCTTCTTCAGAACTATGGCAGGCAAAAGGGTGAAGGACACAGGGGACACTTCCCAACAAAGCAAGCTCTGGAAGAAGCAGATCCAGGGCAAGGGGAAAGACCTCTCCAGTTGCCATGGAATACTAAATCAGATTCCTCATCCCTGGAAGGTGCTGGGCAGCAAAATTTAACATCGTTATGCTTTTCTAGTACCGTGAGCTGGACAACATGTTTTCAGAGGAGACAGACTAGTTCTCAGATAAAGAGTTAAAGGCCCTTTAGCAGTTATCTGATCTTGAGGGCTTAGTAACTCCATACTCTTGTTCCCCAGGAAAGGAAGATTTGCCTTTTGAAAATAACTGGAATTTTCTCTACTTGAAAGCTTTAGGCAAAACTGGAAGAACTCTGGAAGTTGTATAAACCCTTGGATTTTTCACCAGTTGCATAAACCTACTAATAGGAACTCTAGAATGGACTTCATATCTTCTTATGAAAGGGTCCTTTCTGGGGCTCAGTTAGCCACTCTCTGTTTATTTTGGAAATTGAATTTGTGTTGGCTGGGGAGACTTAGACATTGGATTGTCTACATAATTCTATGCAGAAACAAAAATTCATGCCTTGACGTTCAGGCCACTTTCACAGAGGGTCGTAATTTAGAGATACTCAAAACAATTTTAATGGACAAGAAAACAAGTCAATATTTTATTCATTTCAAACACAAACTGACACCATTAGGCAAGGAAATCTTTCTACTGAGAAAATTATGTCTGGAAGCTTCAACCAATCACTAGGAGAGAAAGGAGGAATCATAGGAGATGACACAGCTTATATGTGTTGGTCAGAACTTTAACAGCTGTAATTCCTGAGCCACCAGCATTGGGCCTGTGGAAATAGCCCTAGTCTTATCTTTGTATGAAGCATCTTTTACCTCAAGCCAGTTTTCCAGGCAGATTTCAAATTTTGCCTTTAGTACAAATTCCTAAACTTTTATCCTGGATATCAGTCCCATCACTGGCTCCAGTATCCCCCTCAGTGGCTCATCATGAACTTTTCCCATGAGCTCTGCACCTGATGCAGAGCCAGCTCCATGCTGTCCCCATTGTGCCATTCTGGTCTCTCTAGTGGCTGTTATGCCCTTCCCTCTATGGCAGTGTTTCCCAAACTTTTGACATATGTGTACCCCTTCTATAATTTTCATAAGGCTGATTACCCCTCGTACTCATGAGAATGTAGAATTAGGCGCAGCTAAGCACGGTGCAGTGCATATCCCCACCACACTCAGGTGCAACACGTACCCCCAACAAACTCTTCCCATAACCCTGGGGGTATGCATACAACACTTTGGGAAACACTGCTTTAGGGGGAATATTCCATGTATTAAGTCCTGACTCCAATAGCACCTTCCTCAGATCCCCCTTTCATTCTCTCAACCTTAATTATTCTCATGTCTCCCTTCTACCTTTACTATTGTCTTGTCATAATTCTTCATGGTTGCTCATTTTGACATTTCTCTCTCCCTCTCTGATAACAAGCTTTGTCTGGGCCTCTATATGTCTGCCTGGCCTGTGTCCAATATTTACTAAGTGCATAAGCACATCAATAGAATAATGCAATTATTGAGGCTTTTAAAATCTAAAACCAAATAATTAATTTGCAATATAATCAGATATTTGAAAAGCTTTTTTTTTCTTCTTCAGCCAGTGTCTGTTTTGAAGATTGGTGCCAGACAATTTGGAGGATGAGCAGTAATTAAAGGAATAGCTAGCTGAGTCCCCCAAATACTCAGAAAACCAATCATCTGAATTGTGGAAAAACACCAAACCAAAAACAAATTATTCTTTATATATATGCATTCATGATGAGTGGATATTCATAAGATTAACTGAAAATTAATGACATTTATTGCTATTGAGCAGCATGGACTAGGCACAAATTATATGGCTTTTACTGTACAAGATGTTTTCTGAATGTGATTTGTAATGGTTGCAATGTGACACATTACTTGCCCAGTTTTAGAGATGGGAAATCTTAAAAAGGTTCAAAGCTGTCCAAATAATATTTCTAATGTAAATAGCTAAAGAAATGGTGAAACTAAAAGGGGAGGGGTCCCTTAAAAAAAAAGGGTTGCCTATATCTTAGTCAGTTCAGCCTGCTACCACAGAATATCATAGACTGGGTGGCTTAAACATCAGACATTTATTTCTCACAGATCTGGAGGCTGGGAAGTCTGAGATCAAGGTGCCAATAAACATGGTGTCTGGTAGGGACCTGCCTTCTGCTTTTCATGTGGTCTGCTTATTGTAGCCTCAGCAAAAAAGAGGAAGCAAACTCTCCTATCACTTTTGATAAGGGCAGTGATCCCACCTCCATGACCTCATTACCTCTTAGAGACGGCACTACCTAATGTCATTGCATTGGAAGTTGGGGCTTCAATATGTAAAATTTTTTTAGGGGACACCAACATCCAATCCATAACATTCTATTAATTGTATGTCAAAAGACTGTTAGGTTGCTGGGCTAATAGACATAGTAAGAGTTCCAGTGTCTTCAACTGAATATGCAAGTCTATGAGAAAAAGGCAGCCAGGCTAGTTTAGTACACAGATATGATGAAAGCCCCACTCCAGGTTATCAAAGGAAGTTCGGTCCTCTTCAGACGCAGTGAAGCTAGCCTCTGCTGTGGCTTGTCAGTGGGGTAGCTCTCCTGATTGTGCCATCCCGTGAAGGCACACTTCGTGGAGTCTCAAATCCTCTTGACATAAGTAGCCTAGTGAGAGCCCAGCTTTTTCTAGTGCTACAGCCTGTGTTTTGAGGGTCCCAGCCTACAGTTTGAGCAGAAGGACATCTGTAGTGCCGCAGGGAGGAACTAGCAGCTGCTCCGACTGGAAACACTCTACCAATTTTTCTGCCAATTATAACATTAATCCAACAGGCTTGAGTTCACTGAAATTAAATCCAATGCACTATACGTACAAAGTGGGGTGCAAATGTAGTTCCAGAATAAAGAACGAACCACTATTCATGGAACTTTCATGAACACTATATTGTTAAACAATCCAGAATAATAATAGGAAGATAATCTACTATTTTGGGGTGTTTACCATGTATCAGAAATTGTGCTAACCATTCTATCTATCTATCTATCTATCTATCTATCTATCATCTATCTATTGAGCAATAGATAAATAATCTCATTTGTTCTCACAAGGAGCTTATGATATACTAGAGGCCCGATGCATGAAATTCATGCAAGAGGCTTGGCCCTCGCAGCCCCAGCTTCGTCCAGAAGGTCACCTGGACAGTAGTTCTGCTGTTTAGCTATCTAGTCTAATTAGCATATTATGATTTTATTATAGAAGATGTAGGTGTTATCTCATTTTGCAGATGAGACAACAAAGTTACAAATAACTGACAGTGTTAGCGTTCAAACTACACAATCGTTTATCACTTTAAAGTCATTGAGGGCTGAAGATCCACCCCTGCCCCCACCCCCCACCCCCAGAAAAGGAAGTTAGCACTTATACTCACAATATGGTAGGGAAATGGGAAAATAAGCTAACCATGCTATAAGAGAAGTGCAAAGAATGATCTGGGAGGTTTGGGGAGGGCAGAGACTTGGAGTAATAAATGCAATGTCTGGGTTAGAAGACTCAAATTACAAAGTTGGCAAGAGAATGTATCACATGCTCTGGAAAGGATGGGTACCTAGTCCTATAGGATTAGTACATAAAACATGAAGTGGAGAGTGATAAGGATTGAGGGCAGAAATACAGGAAAATACCAAATTTTGAAGGGTCTTGAATGTCATGCAAAGTAATTTAAGTTTTATTTAGTTACAAGTATAGAGAGTTCTTGAAGAATTTAAGCAGAGTTGGTGCAAATAGATTTGTTATTTATAGACAAAATTTGACATTTGACAAAAGAGTGGTGGATGGGCTGGGGATGATGAGAGTAAAATAATAAAGTTTATTAAGATTTTGCAATAAAGCATTGCAATTGAGTTGGGGGAGTGGAAATGGGAATTGGGTAACAAATTGGAGAGTATAGAAAGCATGGCTAGTGGTTACTAGTATCTATTTTGGGCTGACTGCTAAAACTTGAGTCCCAGCTCTGCCATTTCCTTACCTGTATGTTCTTAGGCAACCTCATAATCTCTGTGCTTAATTTTCCTCATGCATAAAATTGAAACAATAATGGTATGCATTTCACAGAGTTCTATATATTAAAATAAACACTTTGTATTTGATATGACAAATTATTGTTGAATACTATTATGCAATATTATTATATAGTTGATGCAAAGTGCTTAAAACCATACCTAGCACAAAGAAAGAATTATGCTAGAGACATTCGGAAAGTGAAAACAAATCCATATTCACATTTTGATGATCCTCAAAATATACACATACAGCTATTTTTCCTTTTGTAAAATTGCATCATAAAGCAAATGTAATGTACTTGAAACAAAATTCAGTCTAAGAAAGAATAATTAGCCTGACTTAGAACTGAAAATCTATATAGAAAGTAAAAATGTGGTACTTCATTATGCATATGCTTGTGTTTTTTGAGGTCTTGTAGTTGCATGGTGTAGTGACTTTGGAGACAATGTTTTCCACAATAGGTCGTATCAAAGGATTGTCATCTCTAAAACACTGGAAAGTTTGTCTTTTCTGATTTGTTAAGATGAGACTCCAGTCTTCTCTTGTGGGCCAGTGGCAGATATCCCAAGAGACAAACTAATCTGTGACTTCTTTGTTTTCACATTACAAAAGTAAGAAGAGGGGCCTAGCCCTCATAGCATTTCTGCTATATTTTTAATGTATCTGGTAGTGTATTCACTTTTTAAATTATAGTTGCATTACATCATGATTCATGTTTGTTATTATCATGGTTACTGCTGTTGTCTATCATACTTGCTAATCAGGCTTGAGCTTGAACTAGTGCAGGAGGTTTCAAGCTGCTCTAATAGCCTCCACTCTCATTCCTCTGACTCTGCTCTGTCAGAGTGAGATTTATAAATCATGAAGCTGACCATAGCTGTGCTTATTCCCTTGATGATCTCATCTTGTCTCATGGAGATAAATATAATTTAGGTATGGAGGTCACCAGTATTTATTTCCCAGCTTGGATAGCTCTCCTTGAACTCCAGGCAGAAGTATGCTACTACCAACTTCATAATTCTCTTTGGATGTCAACAAGGCATCCTAAATCCCCAAACAAGATGGGGCTTGTGATCTTCCTCTCCATATGTGGTCCTCCTTCAGGCTTTCAGAATGTCGATCATTTTTCTGATTGCTTAGATGAAAAGGTCAGAGTCATCTTTGTACAGAAACTGAGATACAGAGAAGTGAAGTAGCATCTTCAAGTTTACAAAGTAAGAAAGTCACAGAATCAGGATGTGAACCTAGGCAGTCTGACTCCAGAGTCTATGCCCTTTATCCTTGTGTTAGGCTGCTTTTCTAACTTATAAAATCCTTTGCACATAATCTGGAACATCATAGGGTATCTGCATGACAAATATTAGCTGCTCACCTCGGGGCAGGCATGCTACATCAAATTAGAACCATGAATTCTGGTTCTACCTAGTTGTCATATTAAAGAGCTAAAAACTCCCTGTGTTTAGGACCAAATTTTTTTTAACTTATTTTCATTGTTGTTATTATGTTTGTAACATTCTGTGTATTCTCATTGGAATACCAGACTGGGATTTTGAAATGGGAGCTCAGATGTATCTGTTATATTTATGCCACATCTACTAATCAGCTAAATGACCCTGAGAAGTTTCTAAACCTCTTGATGTTAAGATGACTCTGCCAAAAATAAATTGCCAATAAATGGTCCAGGTTTTATAATAATAATGTAGAAAAATAGATACCAAGTTATATGGTCCATTCATTTCTTGAGGGCAAGACTCACATCTATTTGCTTTCTATCCATTTTCCAAGTTTTTATTGCAGTTACACATTCTGTATGAACTCAGTTCCTATGAGGGAACTGCTGATGAAGATTTCATGATTTGGTATGTGGAGGGAAAGATGACTTAGAATTCCAAAGGCAGTTTGATATAATAGAGAATCCTTAAGCAAGAGGCAGAAGATAGGGTCTGCAGGTAAAGAAGGCAGATATTTCATTGATTATTTGACTTTAGGACAAATAATCATCACATAGGTCAAGTCTTCAATATTTATTTCTGTAAAATGTTGAGAAGGTGGCTTCCATTGTTCTCAGTGGTGTATTAACAGAGCTCTGAATGTATAATTTACCTTCACCACAAAACCCAAAGAGTGTCAGCACACGCCATTTTTGTTTATGTTGTACCAATGAAATGCAAGGGCTCAGCAATACCGCAACAGTATCTGCCACATATAAGCCTCTCCACTCACCGATTATGTCTTTAAGACTCCTCACCTCTATTATTCCCACTACAAATAAGGAAGATGAGGTTAACGGAGATTTCCAGGGTAAAGTGACTAGTAAGTGTCAGAGTTGGGATTGGAATCCAGGATTAGGTGGGTCTCAATACTCCATCTATGCACTGAAACTCACATCCTCCCTAAATCAGAGGGAAGGCTGAGCAGGGTGGGTGGATGGGAAAAGATCAACCAAAGAACTTGTATGCATATATGCATAACCTATAGACACAGAAAGTAGGGTGGTGAACACCTGGGGTCAGGGTGGAGGCAGGTTAGAAGAGGTCAATGGCGTGGGAGGGGCATTTGTAACACTTTCAACAATAAAGATTTAAAAAGTAAATAAATAAAATAAAATAAATAAATCTGCAGTACTAGTGATGCACAGAAGAGGGCAGTGCAAGGTATTGCTGGAGATGGACTCCCTTCAACACACATTCACTGGACTCTAACAGAAAGCTCTATGATCAACTGAAGAATATTCTAGTCACATAAAACATTAATTAAATCGAGAAAGCTGGTAATTAACTGCATGCTCCCATTCTGTTTTTAATAAATGTAATCTATCCAATAAATTGTAGCACTTATTAATGATAATACAAAGTGTGTTCAGTAAAAGGCTTGCCTTCCATTAGGGAACTAATACTGGGTTTTATGTGGAGTTTCAGAAGAAACTGAGTAGGCATTATTAGCAGTCACTTCAATGCATAGATATATAGTGCCTTAATTCTGCTGCTGACAAGCAGTAGTTGCTGAGTTGTGTATGGTATATTAAAACGTGTTTAATCTACTATTAGTTCCATGAAAAACTTACAGCCCACCCCACTTCCAATCACTATGGGTAACAGGGGAAATCAATCTTAAAATAATTCCAGACCACAGGTTGTAGCAATACACTGCAAAGGGACAAATCATGACTTTTCCTGGAATTTGGTTATTTCAAATAATTTTTCCTTTTCCTTTTTTTTTTTTTTTTCCTTTTTCACAAAGAAATCTGTATTGGACCACATTTCTGGTAGCAAGATTTAAATTGAATTTTTAATGGCAGAAATTATGCTTTATGCTTTCTTGGTGATAAGGCACTATAATACTGGTTGGAATGTTTTTTGTTCTTTCTTTCTACACACATTTTTGCAAAAAATTTTTTTAATAATCTCTTTTTGCAAGAAGAAAGGGCATAATGTTTAGAAAGTTAGGTAGACTAAATAACTAGTTAACTCTAGTTTCTCTAGAAACTAGAGAAATAACTAGTTTCTCTCCCACATTGATGTTTCTCTCTCTCTAATATATATATTTAAAAAATGGTTTGGTTTATTTCCTTGTTGACCTGGAAACATTCTTATTTGAATGTTTATAAAAAATAAGGTCCATCAGTCTGAAGGATTTGGTAGGTATAATATTTTAGTTCACTTTAAACATTTATTTTTGTTAACTAAGGATCTATGAACAACCAAAAGAGGCCTTTTAGAAGATAATGAAGCAACATCTACTCTACTGACATGGTCCTTTGAAGTTCCCCAGTAGTTTTCAAGGCCTTTTAAACAATTCTTTCTAGATCATATTGTTTAAAGTTTTTTGCATGGTGAATAGATATTGCTATAACAAAATTATGTCTGAGTTAACCCTTTCTTATCCTTTTTTTTTCTTTACTAATTTCACACTTCCCACACTAGACTCTAATTAGTCTGTGAGTAGAAGACAATTCTCTTTTACTTATTAATTAATGTGTGTCAATACTAGCAAAGTCCCTGACATGTAGTTAACATTTAATAAAGGATTGGTTCACATTTGCTTGTGGAAAGGATTAACAACCAGGAGGAACTTAGGATAAGAAGTTTTGACTTAATTTAAATTCTATGGGAGTTGGGATGTCAAATATTAAGCATAATTTATATGTTAGCATAATATGCATAAAGAAATTACTGATTCTATCTCATTTTCCTTTTACCTTTCTTTATATTTCCCCCAAATTAAATTAATCAACATAGATTTAAGATAACTTATAGTCTAACATACTCAACTCAAATGTAATATTGAAAGACTTCTAAGGTTTTGGCAATTTACTTTATTGTAATTAAGATTTGAATCCCCGCCAGGAGTAATTGCCAGTTAGGCTTATATTAATAAACTCATTTAAGTGGGAATTGTAAAAAAAATGAAAAATAATCTAACTTTCTGGGGTAGGTTCACTGTCAGCAGCTTGCAGTGATGAATGGTGCCCCAGATTTATTTTTGGTTTTAACCATAATACATTCAAAGTTTCATGGCAGGCTTGTTAAGGAATATGCGCTGAATTTGAAAAATCACTTATTGGGCTCCCAGTGATACATTTGTGTGAACCAATTAGTTCTTCCAAAAAGAATAAGAAGAAGTAATGCTATTAAAATTGATGGGCATAGCAGTTTACCTCCTGGGCTTGGGCTCTGTGCTGTGAAGACTGGGTTTGATGTACAACAAATAATAGTAACAAACCCTCTTGGATAAAGCTGCTCTTTACTTGTTACATACTATTTAGTTCTGATATATAGTACTAAGGGAAGTAGGAAATCTTGAAGCAGTTAGGAGACATAATCTTACTATTGTTATTTTAAAAGTATTGATGCATTAATGGCTATATGATTTTGAAGAATAAATGGACACCTTGCTTCCAAGAGTTAAAATAATTAAGTTGTCTTAGGAGGATTAGCTGGACTGACTTAGGAAACCTTTAGTATATACTCTAGAAAATTCAATTGAAGAGATGTTTATTGACTTTTGCAAAGTGCTAGTTGTTTCCCCAATCTAGTTTCTCCTTCTATCTAATCCACTGCTATCTAGCTAGAGAATGCATTCCCTAGCTTTCCCTGGAGCATATTGGTCCATGGGATTAATGAATGCTTGGGATGTTAGTGAAGTTTATATATATATATATATATATATATATATATATATATATATATATATAAAATCCGTATATATTTTTTATGTTATCCCTAAATTAAGGGAAGTTGCCTGCTGCTGTCCTATGGCTCTTTCACCTTTTCTCTAGACATCTCCACGAAAGTGACCTAGTTTACACAATGCAGATGGGGCAAGAAGCCTAGCCAAGGAGAGCAGGGAAATATATTGAAAGGAACCTGGATCCCCGAATGTCCTACTGGAGTAGAACTTCCCTATTAGCTGGGACCAATTCACCTGGGACTTGAGAAAGAAAAAAAAAAAAAGTGAACTTCTTTACAGGATTTTTGTGGGAAAACAAATAGAAATTTTGAAGATTTTAGAAATGCTACTAGTGAATAGTACAGTGTATGATTGCTTCTATATATGTTGTGTTTTTTTTAAATGTCTGCATCTCTAGGTTACATTATATGTTGAAAACATCACCAATTATGTTATCTGTTTTGATTTTTACAAAAACCTTGTGTGGAGTCATTATGGAAAAGACTATCTCAGTTTCTCCAAGAAGTCAAAGGACAAAATAGAATCAAATCAAATAAAGTACACTGTTTCCAAATTTGTCCTTAGGCAAGAGTGTGGAACAAAGACATTTTAAGAAAGAGCTTCTGGACAGTACACAATTCATAGAAGCGGCACGGTAACAATGGTGCTAATGATGATGATGATAATAATAATAATAATAATAATAATAATAACAAGAAGAAGAATAACTACATTTTGAGTGTTATAATGAGTCCAGATTTGTATTCTGTGTTTTATATTCCCTATCTTTGCAAAACATCTATGAGATGCTACTAACATTCCTCCAGTTTTGCAGATGAGATAAGTGAAGCACAGAGAGGTCAAGTATATTGCCAAATGGAGCCAGAACTGGAATCTAATTGTATTATCATTTTTACTTCAAGATGACATCATGGAGTCTTTATGAAATTTAGTTACTTTTTTTTTTTTTTTTACTTAAAAGAATCAGAGGAGGAAACTAAAGGGCTCTAATGTCTATTGACCATACTCAAAATAAAAGGGATCACACAAAACATTTCCCATCAGCTCAGATAAATGGGTGTTGATATTCTAAATTTTCAAATAACTTAATATCCAAAGATGCTAAACAAACTCCCCAAGGTAGGAAATGGCAATTGAAAGGTTAAATCCAGGAGAGCACTTGGACCAAGCCAGTCCTTGGAAGCCAGAGAGGCTGCCACATTTATCTGCTCATACCTGTCAACAACCTTCTCCTCAGAACAGAAAGCTCTGCTAGGGCCTTGGAAATACCATTTTAACTCTATACTTATACTTTGATTCTGAAGTACGTGAGTAATACTTTGCACTAAAGGAAGATCTTTTATCTGAATCCTTCAAGAGCTGAACAAAACTCATCATTACGCACCTCCCTTCTGATTGGAAAGGAAGATCTCTTAATCCCTAATTTGCTGACAGGGAAAGAGAAGCTGCCAGGGAAGAAGTGATTTACTGAAGGTCACACAATGGTATATGAAAGCCTTAAGAACGCCTCTGAGAAGCCTCATGACAAAAGAGTAATTGCCTTATACAATTAGCAGTTTAGTTCTCTATCCTAACCAACATATCCCACTCTTTCCCATTCAGGTGCTAAACTTTCCCTAATTCTCTCTCCACCATAAATAAGATTTCACGCCTGTTATGTAAATGTACTTTGTCAAATATGTAGATCCCATAATTTCCTATCAGCTATTTTTAAAGATCTTAGTGCAATGAGTTCTCAAACACTTCCAGTGGGGTGAAAAATCCCATAAAAAAACTCTCATCTTCTGCTGGTTCCTTTAGCCACAGTATAATAACTCTTCCAGAAATCAAGGAGCCCTGGCTGGATAGCTCAGCTGGTTAGAGTGTCCTAATACACCAAGGTTCTAATCCCTGGTCAGAACTAACCAATAAATTCATAAATTCAGAAATAAGTGGAATGGCAAATTGACCTCTCTCTCTCCTCTCCTCTCCTCTCCTCTCCTCTCCTCTCCTCTCTTCTCCTCTCCTCTCCTCTCCTCTCCTCTCCTCTCCTCTCCTCTCCTCTCCTCTCCTCTCCTCTCCTCTCCTCTCCTCTCCTCTCCTCTCCTTCTTTCTTTCAAACTAATCAAGGAAAAGTTTGGTGCCACTTTGGGTAAATTTTCCAAGGAAATGTCTGAATGCAGGAACAATACTGAAAGTGGGGATTAACTGAACTTGAATGTAACATCAGACCAAAGTCAGCAGCTTCACTCCACAGGAGTTGCTGTCTCCTCACAAATACCACTGTGATGGACACCATAGGGTGACTCCGAATAAATCACTCTCTTTTTAATCTTCTGGCCTTGAGTGCTAGATTAGCAAAGGTGATAGTCTGAGATGTCACACACATAGTTAATGTTATATTATATAAGTCTCTGCTTTAGTGGACTAGGAAGACTCTCCCTTGCTAGCTTTTTATTTATTTATTTATTAAATTTATTGGGATAACATTGGCCAACATGATCATATAGGTTTCAGGTGTGAGTTTCTCTGTCACAAGATCTGCATATTGCATAGTGTGCCCACTACCCAGAGTCAAAACTTCTTTTGTCACCATATATTAGGACATCCTTCTGCTCCTACCACTTCCCTCTGGCAACCACCACACTGCTGTTTGTGTTTATGAGTTTCAGTTTTATATCCCACATATAAGTGGAATCATATGGTTCTTAGCTTTTTCTGGTTTACTTATTCACTTAGCATAATATTGTAACAAGGTCCATCTTGTTGTTGCAAATGGCAGTATTTTATCCTTTCTTATGCCTGAGTAGTATTTCCTTGGATATATAAACCACATCTTCTTTATCCAGTCCTCTATCTCAGGACACTTTGGTTGTCTTGGCCACCATGACTAATGCTGCAATGAACATAGGGATGCATATAACTTTGTGAATACATGATTTACAGTTTTTCAGGTAAATACCCAGGAGAGGGGTTGCTGGGTTGTATGTTACACAGCTATGATGATCAAAACATCATGATATTGGCAGAGAAACAAGACACATAGATCAATGCAACAAAATAGAGAGCCAAGATATTGAGAGATAATTTTTTACAAAGAAGCCAGAAACACACAGTGGAGTGAAGATAGTATTCTCAATAAATGGTGCTGGGAAAACTGGAAAGTCACATGCAAATGAATGAAACTGGATTACAGTTTGTCTCCATCTACAAAATTAATTCAAAATAGATCTAAGACCTGAAACAACAAGTTACATAGAAGAAAATATAGGTACCAAACTTATGGACTTTGATTGTAGAAAACTTGACCCCAGCCGAAACTGGTTTGGCTCAGTGGTAGAGCGTCAGTCTGTGGACTGAAAGGTCCCAGGTTCAATTCCGGTCAAGGGCATGTACATTGATTGCGGGCACATCCCCGGTAGGGGGTGTGCAAGAGGCATCTGGTCGATGTTTCTCTCTCATCGACGTTTCTAGCTCTCTATCCCTCTCTCCTCTTCTCTGTAAAAAATCAATAAAATATATTAAAAAAAAAAAAGAAAACTTGACCCCAAAGGGAAGGGAAGTAAAGGTAAAAATAAAATAATGGCACAATATCAAACTAAAAAGCTTCTGTATAGCAAAAGAAACCAATAATAAAACAAAGAAGCAGCCAACAAGACAGGAGATAATATTTGCAAATAGTAGCTTGAACAAAGGTTTAATTTCCAAAATATATGAAGAACTCATAAAACTCAACATCTAACAAAGAGCCCAATCAAGAAGTGGGCAGAGGACCTGAAACTACATCTTTCCCAAGAAGACATAGGAGCAGCCAATAGATATATGAAAAGATATTCAACCTCACTGGTAATTAGGGAACTGCAAATCAAAACTACAAGATATCATTTCATACCTGTTAGAGTGGCCATTATCAATAAAACAAGCAATAGCAACTGTTAGAGAGGTTGTGGAAAAAAGAGAACCTTCATTCACTGCTGGGAATGTGAACTGGTACAACCACTATGAAAAGCAGTCTGGCAATTCCTCAGAAAATTAAGAGTGGAGCTACCTTGCTAGCTTTGAAGACATGAGCTACTATGTCAGGAGAGAACTTGTGAGTAGTCCATTGGCAAGAGACTATGGAAAGCTTCTAGGAGCTTTGTGTCCTCAGGTTGACACCCACAGTGGGGATCTTTGAAGCACAACCACAATGAAACGTTGTTGTTTTTTTTTGCCAGAAACCATGAACTCCAGGATCCAGAAATTAATGCAGCCTAACCAATATTGTCATTGTAGCTTAGTGAGAGCCCAAGCAGAGAATTCAGCTAAGTCACTGCTGGACTCTTGACCCTCAAGACTGTGTAAGGTAATAAATGGGTGTGCTTTTAAAACCACTAATCTGTGGTAATTTGTTATACACAATAGAAAATTTATGCAAACCTTTTTAGTAAAAAAAAAAAAAAAATGTTAACCCTTAGCAGTTTTAGGGGAAAAGGACATTAATGAAGGGAATCAAAGTTTTGCCTCACATGAAGCTGTCTTTTTGGGATATTGATTTTAAGCTGTTAATTAGAAAACAAGACTCAGAAAGAACCTTTGACCTTCTCCCTTCCTGCCAAGGATATTCAGATGAAAAGCTGACTCCAGGAAGGACATTTGGGGGATGTTGCCTTTAGTCTAATTAGAATTAAGTATAGTTAATAGAAGCGCTTCTTGCAGGGGCCTGCTAGATAGATAACCTCAGTGTCTCCTTGCTTCTGAGTCTCCCAGCAAGGATTTTCCTGTTATGTGTGTTCTTGCTCAACTACCTGTAAATCACCCATTCTCACTTCTAAAATCTATAATAACACCCTGTTCCTGCCTTTGTCTTATACATATCTCTCCAATGTTGTCCCATTCTCTTTGGAATATTTCATGCTTATGTGAATTCTTCAGGCACATGTATTAAAATTTGATTTTCATCTTGCTAATCTGTCTTTGTTAATTTGATTATTAGATAATCTAGAAGAATTTAGAAGGTGGGAGGAAAAGTATTAATTATTTTTAGCTCCCAAATTAACAAGTATTCAAGTGATGCTTTAAAGATATATTTGAATCTTTAACATAATGTAATTAAAAGTAGAGTAGGGAACTAAAACAGGCAAAGATTTGGGACAGAAAAGAGATAGGTGTCCAAAGTATATAGGTTTAACTACAGGGTGGAGCAAAAATAGGTTTATAGTTGTTTGTATGGAAAAATAATACAATCTGTAATAATAAAAACATAATATGCTAATTAGACCAGAGGTCCTTCCAGATGAAGCCAGGGTTGTGAGGGAAGCCCAGGTCCCAGGTGTCAGAGGGAGGCTGGTGCAGGCAGCGGGAGAAGGAAGGCCTACTCTTGCATGACATTTGTGCATTGGGTCTCTAATAATTAATAAATAATAATACAAGAATAAACTGTGTTTTGTGTACTCACAACTGTAACCCTACTTTTGTCCCACTTTGCATTTGCGCCTGTCTCTCCTCCTGTGCCTTAAAAGATGGGAAGAATTTGCCACAAATTATTAATCAATGAGAGGAAAGATGCATAGCCATATTACCAGTAAAACTGCATGTCCCAGTAGACCATTCACAATCACTTAAAATTGAACTAAACTTATGCTTGATTTTGAAAGGGTTTATAAATCATATATATAAATACCTGTTTGACCTTCTGGGTCATTGGTTCTCAAACATGGCCTTCTATTAGCTACTAAAATAAAATTTTATTTTATTAGAAAGGTTTTTTTTTGTTTTTAAAAAGGATTCTTGCCAAAACCGGTTTTGGCTCAGTGGATAGAGCTTTGGCCTGTGGACTAAAAGGTCCCAGGTTTGATTCCAGTCAAGGGCATATATCTTGGTTGTGGGCACATCCCCAGTAGGGGGTATGCAAGAGGCAGCTGATCGATGATGATTCTCTCTCATCAATGTTTCTAACTCTCTATCCCTCTCTCTTCCTCTTTGTAAAAATTCAATAAAAATATATTTAATAATAATAAAAAACGGATTTTTGAGCATCACCCCAGACTTAAATGAATCAGAATCACTAGAGGTAAGACCTGTTACTCTCACTCCCCACACCTCACACATACCCAACTATCCCATCTATTAAGGACTTTATAAGGTTCCAACATAGCAAATATAATCATTGATATTTGAGATTATAGGACTTATTACAATTAGATCCATTAGTGAGTATATTTGTGTGTGTGTGTGTGTGTGTGTGTGTGATTGAATCATCTTACACCTTATATACCCAGTTCAATGCTTTATAGTCTAGGCTAAACATTATAATTACCTGGAGAACTTTATAAATCTTGTTGCTCAAGCTTCTTCTCTGAGCAAATAAATCAGAATCACAAAGCATGATACCAACTGTTTGTAATTTTTAAAGGTCCCCAATTGATAGCAGCATGCTGTTAAATTTGAGACTGTCAGTATATAGATAATACCTTATATTTTTCTGCATCCTTTCTAACACATAGTTACATAGCTCAAAACCCAGATCACTGCCTGGGAGGTATGTAGGCCAACCTTAAATGATCCACTTTGATGGAACACAAAAGTGAGATGACTATTTGTGGTCACATTACAGTAACTCATTTTTGTTTTAACTCCATGATTGCTATGCATATATCTCAAAAACAAAAGATGAAAGAAAACAATCATACCCAAATCTGTGCAATGTACATGTCATTATTCAAATATGTCGAGATAAGATCATACAGGCCACTGATTCAGAAGGAGCTACCTAAACAAGTAACATGTGGAACCAAGTCTGAGTGACACCAGAGCTTATGATGTCTGCACTATACCAGTGATTCCCAAAGCATGAGACCAGCAGCATCAGCAGGTCTGAGAATTTACAAAAAGGGTACATTCTCTGTCTCTGTCTCAGACCTATTAAATCATAATCTTTTGGGCTAGGACCCATTTGTTTATCAAGTCCACCAGATGATTCAGAGTCACACTAATGCTTAAGAAAAATGGTATTATAGTCTCCATTTCTATCAGTTGCCTACTTTTGGAGGCCCAGTTCAACCTGTGGTAAGAGAAATAAAAATATGGGGGTGACTCAGTGCATGATATGGGATGAGGGGCTGAGAAATCCTCCATTACTATTTTCTTTTCCCCATTTATATATTCTATCAATATATAATAAAAGGGTAATATGCAAATTGACCGAATGGCAGAATGACCAGAATGCCCACACCCCTTGCTCTGGCTGACTCCCCCCAAACAGGCCCCCCAAATCCTGGGCGGGGCTGACTGGCAAACTGCCCATGGCCTCTTGCCCCGGCTGGGCCCACCCCCAATGGCCTCCATTGGGGCGGGCTGGCTGGACCTCACTAGTGCACGAATTCGTGCACCAGGCCTCTAGTATATATATAATTGATTTTAGAGAGTAAGGTAGAGGGAGAGAGAGATATAAACATCAATGATGAGAGAGCAGGGGACCCAGCCTGCCACCAAGGCATTGTGATGTGACTGGTAATCGAACAGTGAACTCCTGGTTCATAGGTAGACACTCAACCACTGAGCCATGCTGGTCAGGCCTAGACCTCATTTATATTAATAATCTATGTTAGAGTTGAGGGAATGCTGTATGAGATGCAGTGCTGGTAAAAGACGGGGTGACTCTGGGGACCTTTACCCAAGGTGCCTTGCTGTGGTAAGCCTCTTCCCTGTGACTATTTTAAGATGTTGATGACTAGTTTATCCTTTTAATAAAAATGTGGAGAGTTTTAAAAGCTTTCATTAAAAGTGAATACCTTAATTGGTTCCAGAAAAATTATTTTTTTATCTTAAGGGCTTGAGATAATTAGTGTTCAGGAAACCAAGGGTAGGTGGTTTGCTTTCTGTGATGCCAAGCTGGTTCTGATGCTGCCATCCTGAAAGACATGAGTGCTGCTGATCTACTTTATTGCCTTTCTCTCTATATTTTAGGGCTATTTTAAAATTAAGTTGTACATTTGCCTAAGGGAAAATAAACACACATTAAAAGAACACTCTTGTTGGATTTATCAGAGACACCAGTTAATATTTTTTTGAGCAAACCGTGAAATCATTTGTTTTAATGATGTAAAATATACTTTAGGCATATAAAGGTTGGATGGAAATTTTTTCATGGGGTGGGGGAGGGCAGAAAACAAAGAAGAAAGAGAACAGAAAAAAATAGAGAAAAAGGAGGAGAAAGAGTAAAAGAAAGAAGACAAGAATTGATAAGAGGAAGAGACAATGGAAGGGGAAAAAAAGGATAGAATGGATAAATGAAAAAAGATAAAAGATATGAAGGGTAGGAAAGTGGGGGGGAAGTTGGGGTAAGAGGTTGGAAGGGGAGAAAAGGAAAAGCAGAGTGCAAGTAGGCAAAGAAAACATTAAAGAAATAAAACAATACAGCCTTTGGAGCCTGAGAAATATTTTGTGAAGTGTGACTTGGATAAGACTTATGCAGACTTGGCTCCTGAGGTCAATCATGATTCCAGTTTGCAACAAATGGGGTGAAAGGTATCAGACCCCACATGGAGAGACCTACAGTGACAGCAGTGGAGTAATAATGTAGCAGCCACCAAGAATACAGGGATGCTGGGAAGTTGGATTACATTGTTCTTTATTCAGCAACCACATTTTTATCTGATGCACAATCCAATGTTAAAAAGAAATGTGTTTTCTTATTATAAGATTTTTGAACTAGAGCAGAGATGCTTAGATATTCGCAGGAATGCATTTGAAGTTCTAATTTATAATAATAAAAGAGTAATATGCAAATTGACTGAATGGCCGAAAACCTGAACAACCATCCTGACATCCTCTGGACAACCTTCCTGATGAAACCAGGATTGTAGCTGTGGGATCAAGTCAGCCGCAGTGGCTGTGAGAGAGAGATCGAGGCAGCCACAGCGGCTGCAAAGGCCTACTCTTGTGCAAATTTCATGCATCAGGCTACACTATTTTATATTATATTAGTTTGTCCTTAGGATTTACTTAGGGCCAGGACTTGGTCTTTCTCACCTCCTTTCTTTCTCCATCCTTGCCACTCACTCAGTGATTTGCTGCGGCCAGTGGTCAGTGCAGCTGTTTCATTGTAAGTCTTACTCTCTTTGAAGTCTACATTCTAGCAGCATAGGCAGAACTCTAAAGCCCCTTTCTCTTCATACAAGTTTATGTATGTGTCATCTAGATACATTACACACCAAGATCCCTGTTAATGAGAGTCCTCTATCTGTGCAGTGAACAGATTTATGATAGCTCCTCCCTCCCCACCCAGTGTACCCCACAAAGGCCTGCATGTTAGTTAGCAGAGATCCATGTTTTTGAAGAATAAGGCAGAAAAAAATTTAGAACATCCAAGCAAGGAGAGTGGTAAGGAGCAGACTTGGGATAGAGACAGATGTCCTGGAGTCAGAGGGATGATGGATGGTCGTTTGTAATATGCATGAAGGAACCTAAAAATATATTCTGAAAGCTCAATTAGAGTTACCATAGTTATACCTGGATCACAGAGACTGGATGCAGGGGCTACCTACAGACACTTGTGGGCCAGTCAGTGGCAGCATGGTCTTTTAGGAGCTACTGAAATTATGGTGATCTTTCCCCAATGCAAGGGAGGAATTTCCTTAATGGGCTCGATTTATAGCCAATTTTCAAGTCAAACACCAGACTATCATTTTAAAATGAAGAGATAATTGGGGCTTATTGAAATTATGTTATTACTAGAGGCCTGATGCACAAAATTCATGCAAGAGTAGGCCTTCCTTCCCCCGGCTGTGGGCACCAGCTTCCCTGTGGCACCCAGGACACAAGCTTCTCTCCAGCTGCCAGCAGGAACCTGGGACCCTGGCTTCCCTCTGACCACTGGCAGGAACCTGGGACATGGGCTTCCCTTGCCACCCTGGCTTCAACCGGAAGGTCATCTGGAAGGACGTCTGGTCTAATTAGCTTATTACACTTTTATTATTATAGATGGCTGGAAAGGAAAAAAATACTAAGAATTGAATCGAGTAAGCATGTCTCCTTTGCTCATTCTTGCTTTATGTGTACCTACAATGTATGAGCCTTGGTGTGCCCAAGTGAGTCATAGTCCAAATGGCCACAACAATAGTCACATCTAGGAAAGACTGGTATGAAATGTGCAGATGGGGGGCACTTCCAGAACTGTATATTGCCCTCTTTTCCTCTCTCTTCTCTGTGCTCCTCTGAGAACGGGGTGAAGGTAAAACAAAAAAGGAGGTTCTTACATTCTTAAATCCTCGGTAAAGAATCTGGAGCTCCTTCTTCGTGAACTTGCTCTGGGCTTCCAGCAGTTCAAGGGCCTCAGGCCGATGCCTGACGGTGGCCATCTCCAGCTCATCCTCCACGCTGTCTGTGGAGGGAAACCAAGCAGAGTCTTAGAACAGCCAGGGCTCCCCAATGCTTATTCAGGAAAACAAAGGAGCATTTACTACCGTACATGCCTATTATTTTTCCAGAGGGATAGTTCTTACACTGCCAATCAATATGCATATTTCCCAGAGTTTAGACTACAAAGCTGAGCTAATACTACATAATATGTTTTCATAGTTTCTAGTTATTAGACATTACATGCTAACATTTCCCAGTACAGTATGAAAAGTGGAAAAAAAAAAAAAAAAGGAAAACTTAAAACATTGGATTTGTGAATATATAACAAGTACTAGTAATAAAAATAGCATTTTAGTTTAATAACAAATGACATTGCCTTTGTATCTGAGTTAGGCCTTTGCTAATACTCAACAAGTATTATTCTGAAATAAAGTATTTCTCCAGGGGCTGCAAATAAAGTAGTCAGATCAAATGAGAAAAATCAGCGGCCAGTATGTCTAGCATAAACCCAGTCTCCATGGGTACAGGCTGGATGGACCAGCACCTATGGGAACTTCTGGTAAAACCCTATTTTACAGACAAGGAAATCCACAGCTACAGATAAATTATAGAATATTGCACTTTACTTTGTGAATTATATATTTACTACATTTCTCTAAGGTGCTCTATGCAAACTAATTTTCAGTCTTATATAAATTTGGGAAATGTAAACATTTTCAGAGTTTGGGAGCAAAACACAGGACTATGTGGCTTAGAGAGAACTTGCAGCAAAGAATTCTGTTTAGCTTTGTTTAACCCAATTAACCCCAAAGGGTATTTGTCCATAGAACACTTCTTCCCCCCAAGTAACATCTGGTAACATCTGCATATTTGCTTTAGGTTCATTGGGAGGTGTTGGGATATGGTAGGATCTGGGTATTTGCATCTCAAAAAGTACAACATCCTTAATGAGGTCCAGCTCTTTGCAGTGGGGCCCAATGGAGGCCTAAGGAATTCTTCTGCCATAGTTCAGCTCAAACCTCTGCTAAGAAACTCATCAGAGAGAGAAACATATAGGCCCAGAGCTGAGGCCATGCCTTCCCTCCATCATATTCCTTCCTCTTGGCTACAGATTCCCAACTTCAAGGGCTGAAGCTCAGGAGAGTAGCTTCTTCTCATCAAATCTGGACTCAGGGCCACCACTACCCCCAATTCCACTTTGCATGTGTCATTTGGAAATGTAGTCCTTGTTGATTACAGAAGTCACATCATTTTTTATACTTAGTAATGCTGCTTCTCTGGTTCTACCAGAGGGAGAAGGAGTGGAGGGAGCTAGAAGAGGGTAGAGGAAGAAGACTTGAGTTAGGGTGGTGGTGAACACACAGCACAAATTAACAGATGATGTATCATAGAATTGTGCACCTGAAACATATGGAATTGTATTAACCAATGTCACCCCAATAAAATTAGCCAAAAAATTATAATTCTGCCTTTCACTAACATGTGTACCCACTTACTGTCCTGTCTCACTGAAGTAGAGCTCTGGGCCAGAACTCTCACTTAGCAGAAACATGAAGGTCAGGGGAAGTCTGATTGCCACATGTCCTCATCACTGCCCTCATGGGGTTTACGAAAGACCAATAATGGCAATGAAACAAATACTCGGAATGGTTATGCTTGTCAACATGAAAAAGAGGATGTGAAAGCAAATATTTGCTTTGTACTTTTCATATCAAAGTAATTTATTTTACAACAGTGATCTGGAAAAGCTACAGAATAGTGATTGATGGGTAAGAATAAGAAGAGGGACATGAAAAAATGGCAAGACCAAGAGTCACTCTGAGCTGACAAGGATAAAATCGATGAGAATTCTGATGGTTTGCCTCTAACGGATGTGAAAGGCAGCTAGGCATAACAGCTTGACCTCAGGCTGGGCTTTATGAGGCAAGAAAAAAAAATGCCAGAATGGGCTCCTCCAATTTTCCCTGTTGTTCATTGATGCAAACAAGTTGATTCTACTCCATGGATGCTGAGCAGAGAGAATGAAGGAAGATGGTATTCCCTACCACTGCTGTGAATCCAATGACTTGAGCTGCCTGGTAGTTATTGTCGCTGCCAATGGAGAAATAAGTTTCACAGAACAGATCTAATGTAAACAAACAATTACAAATAGAAAGACTCTGCCTTCTCAAAAAATGTCCTGGTATAAGCTCCTTATGAACCATGTAGAGTGTCATTTCCTCAGCTTAAAATATTCCTCAGTCCTTTTCTCACCTGGTGGAATGTGTGTATCTTTTATGACCAGTTCTAATATTACTGCCTCTCTAAAGCCTTCCCGATTGCTCCAGCATATAGACTGGTGACACCCTGGTCAGAGGTCTACACCCTACCCACCTCTCACCCAGCATGTAAAGCAAAATATTGTGATCAGTTTGTGTCTGTCTTCTCTATTGTGAGTTCCTTGAAGACAGTATCTTACAGATCTGAATGTCCTCTGGACTTGATACAGAGTCTCATATCCCATTGTGGCTCAAGAATTATTTGGTGAATCAATAAACAAATGATGTTGCTGCTAGAGTTTCCATTCTTCTGGAATCCCTGGGACCTTAGCTGCCCTCCAGAAAATGATTTCTCAAACTGAGATTTGTGGACCACTGGTGGCCCTTAAATGCTTTCTTTGGAATCACTGTCTTGACTGTGCATTGTTCTGAAAACACAGCAAGGCAGAAGTCCAGGAAGTTTTAATCAGATTTTCTGAGTAGCCTTTGAATCACAGCATAACCTTCTCTCGACCTAATGGGCCTTCTACTAGAAAGAAACAAAACAGCGCATTAACTTTTTGGCCTTTGCAACCACACAGCAGTCTGAACCACACACCCAGCACAGTTGCTTCCCCAGCTGTCACAGACTTGCAGATGCCAAGACTGAGATGACAGACCCAGCACCAGAGGTTAGCGCAACTGAGTTAAATGTGTGTGATGGGATGAGCAGCACATGCAATATTCAAAGCAGCACACTTGAAGTGCCTGCCTCAGGCTCGCTTGTTTTCCCGGCTCACTGGTACCTTACTTTGTAATGACTCCTGCCTGCCAAAGGGCTGTTTCTATTTCCAGGAGGCTGACATGCTCTAAACACACACCTGGAATCACCAGCAATCACCAGCTTATGGTAAATTAAAAATGCAACAGCATCTAACCCAATCCAAACTCTGATTCCTGGAGGCAAACTCTGTGGAGGGCCCAGTGCGATTCTGTAGAGAAATACATGATGTGACTCAGTCACCACCGAAGAGCATGCATTTGGGGATGGGGAGGATTTTAATATAGTGCTTAGCATTTACTGAGCTCCAATTATATGTCAGGAGGTAGACTCTATTGACATTATGGTAGTCTTTGCAGTAACTCCAAAATGAGCTATAATTGTCCATTCTTTACACATGTGAGTACTGAGTCTCATAGAAGTGGGGGAGGGGGGAATGAGTGGCAAGATGTAACACAGGAGAAAAAAAAGAGAGAAAAGATCTATATCCAAGTCTTTAAGGACAAAACATGTTCTTCCTACTTTGCCACTTGCTCTCTTAACAATGATAAAATTAATGACAACCCCTCTCTTCTCCTGCATTGTCAAATGTCTCAGAGAGCTTGACTTTCTCCACTGGGTTCATTTCCTACTTCTTGCTTTCTCCTTAATCCATTGCTGTCTGATTAATGGCCCTTTTGTGGGTTGAATTGTGTAATTTGTATGTTGAAGGTCTCGCCCCCCAATAAGACTATATTTGAAGATATGCCCTTTAAGGAGGTAAAGTTAAATGAGGGCATAGGACCCTAATCCAATGCAACTTGTGTCTTTATAAAGATGAGAGAAAGAGAAAGAGAGGTACCTGGGATACACATGCATAGGGAAAAGCCATGTAGACACAGCAAGAAGGCAGCCATCTGCAAGCTACTAGGAGAGGTATCAGGAAAAGAAATCAAGGACTCCTTAATTTTGGACTTCATATCATCAGAACCATGATAAAATAACTTTCTCTTGTTTAAGCCACCAGTGTATGGCATTTTGTTATGGCAACCTGAGCAAACCCGGAACTGTATTCAAATGACACACACCAAGTATAAAAGCAGGTCTTGCTATTCACCAAGTTTGCCCAGTGAGTGCTGGACAGTTTGTTATTCAATCATATTATTTGTTCTTTACCTTGACCATCAAAGAAGTGATTGTCATCCCCAATCTACTGATGAGAAAACTGAGGCTTGGGGATTCTAAGTGGCTTGCTCAAGGTCAGGTGCTGGTTAGCAATGAAGCAGATAAGTATCTTTAGGAACCTAAAATCCAACTTTCTAAGCAGATTGTTAACAAAAACCATCATCCTATGGAGAGCTTTTGCTCCAAGCCTGGCTGTATGTTATCTCCTTCTGATACTGACAAAAATTCTGTGATTTGTTATTGCCCTTATTTTACAAAGAATAACCTGGGACTCAATGAACTTGAACAACTTACTCAAGGTCACACAGCGAGTAAATGACAGAGCTGGGATTTAATCCCTGTTTTGTTTTGTTTTGTTTGACACCAAAGATTGTGAGTTTAGTCAACATGCTATTTGAGATAGTAACAGTTACATATTTTGGTCTAAAAGCCTAGGGAAAAAAAAAATTGAAACCACAAACCAGGTGGCCACTGAACTCCATCTCCTCAGGGGAAACATGCCCAGCCACCTTGAGGGGTCACTATGATGGTGGTCGATGATGTGCTGACCAGAAAAAAGTAGAATAAGGTGTGGAAGTGATGAAATCTCAGAACTCAAAGCACATGAAAGGTAGTTTGCTCTTCCTCATTTTATCACTGAGAAATGTTAAGTTCCAGGAGGCTCAGGGGTTTGTCTGGAATGAAAACCAGCACCACGCGGGGACTCAGACTTCTTGAATCATCTCCAGGCCTCGGTTAACACATACCAAGATGCGTTGCTAATTCCAGTGCTGCCTTCACATCCTGAGATAATCTGAATACAAATAGTAATTTAATTCATGCATCTTCTAAGGGATTTCATTTTAATCAGACAATAAATTCCCAAACGCAGACCCCTTGAGCTTCCTGGCTGTCTCTTTTTATATTTTGCACCTTAGATTTAAGTCTCTATGTCTGAGTCAACAGTTCTCTTAGGCCATGACACAGTTGGGCTAGAAATTGGAATTCAAATCACTTGGGAACAACATAATGAGTTTCAAAAATAGTAATCTTTCTCCCCTTTCTCACAACTTGTCTTAAAATAGAAAAGGAAAAAAAATACAGTAGAATCTTATTACAGACCAACTCATAATTACGTGCACTTTTCTCTATCCGAGGTCAAGCCATACCCTCCAGAACACAACTACAGAACATCTTTCTTTCTAAACAAACATGAATGTGAGGCCTGTGGCCTGAATACACATGTGTATAAGCAAGGCCTGTAACGCTGAAATAAAACCATTTTAAGAAAAAAAATCACATTTTAAAAATGAAAGTGGTTCAATACACAGGTCAGGCACACAGAGTCAAGTCCTTGCCTTATCCTGTCATAACTTTGTGTGGCCATTGCCTTCATGGATTCTCCTAGGATCTGACAGACCACTGGCTCCACTGGTCCAATAGCATCAAAAAGTGCTCCATAAAAAGCGTGAAACAAATGCATAACTATTTGAAGCACCACAACCAGGTCACTTTGTGTCTGTAAGGAGATCCATTTCTCAATAAAATATGACCTTTCTTAAAAATATCTATCTGTTTTTCATTATAAAAAGATTATAGATAGTATAACTTTAAAATTCTATTTGAACTAAAATCGATTTGTCTGAGCCAAAGATTCAGCCAGCTTGACTTATATTGCTTTATCTCATTTATAAAACACCCTGAGTCTTTACTCCTCCTGTTGACCCTTTATTAAATTGCTTTAATAGTGACTTGATCAGAATGACAATAACATCATGATGAGAACAGCTACCTTCTAATGATATGTTTGTTACATGGTATTATTTAGAAGCAGGGTCTAGTGGTAGGTTTTTGGAGAAGAGTTTGACAAAATTCACTCCAGACTTTAGCTTCACACTAAACAATACTGTAGGATTCTTGATTACAGCATTAGAAACTACTCCTGAGAAATCCTATATAATAAAAGGGTAATATGTAAATTGACCAAATGGTGGAACAACTGGTCACTATGATGCACACTGACCATCAGGGGGCAGATGTTCAATGAAGGAGCTGCCCCTTGGTGGTCAGTGTGCTCCCACAGGGGAGCACCTCTGACCAAAAAGCCGGGGTGGCAAGCACAGTCAGTGGCAGTGGCAGGAGCCTCTCCTGCCTCTGCAGCAGCACTAAGGATGTCTGACTGTGGATGTAGTGCACTGGGCCTCTAGTTCTAGAATAAGATGATGTTTAATGTTCAGTCTGACACATCAGGACAAAGATGAAGTTGCCTGGAGGAAAATTTATTTCCAAATCCATTTTACATGACATGCAATTTTCCCCCTCCCTTCCTTTCTACATCAAAATCTTGTATCTCCATATACTCAGAGTGTCCCATTTCTTAGTTCTACGCCCCCAGTGATGCTCAGATGGTTTGGCATTATAATCAGTTGAGAAAAGAGATTTTCGAGGGTTAAGAAATTTGCTCAAGTCTGCACAACTATATAGCTGATAAGTGGGGAGCTGGGATTGGACAAAAACATGTCCTTCCTCTTCCTGTTCTTATATTTGACTTCTCTGGATGGAGAGTTTACACCTGGGTCAGACTCTGGCAGTAACTCTTATAAATAACATGTTTTATTGATTACAGATAGAGGAAGCGAGAGGGAGAAAGGTATAGAAACATTAATGATGAGCAAGAATCACTGAGCCATGCTGGTCAGCACGGAAGCAACTCTTTAAACTTTGCCAATTTCAAATGTTTAACTCTCAACTCTTCTTGTCTTCACAACCATTCACCTATCCACTCACCAGGAGCCATTTTCAGGCACAAGGAAGGTGTATGAGCAGTTAACTCCAAGTTGTTTGTGCACAGGTCAAGAGTAGAAAGCAAGCCATCTATCAAAACACTGTGGAGTCCTACTATTTCCCAGACCACCCAGACCAATTGGAATCCCTCCACTTTCTGTCACTCAATCATGTGTTTTTTCAACTCTGATCCTAAAGTATATTAGGAACAAAAAAGCCCTTTATCATTCTACTTTATCCTATTTAATATTCATATGTCACATGGAAAATGAAAAGTACTTTGAAAACAGCCAATTATTTTCAATGTGTTGTATTAGAGGTGTTTGTTGGCAATGACATTGCTGTTCTTATTCCAGGAGAACCTATTATTTTACAATCTTGTGATTTAATTCAATCAGTTATAAAATATAACTACTCAGAAGAAAAATGCTCACAGCACAAAGGAATGCATTGTCTTTACCTTATTTATAAACATTAATTACCATTTATGCAGCTTAGATTTTAAAATATAATTACCTATTGGAATGCTTATTATTATTATCATTATCCATATTATTATTACAAGTCATGAAGGGTCCCTTATAAAAAAGGCATTATTTTATAGATGATAAGGTCCTATTTGCTTTTTGGTAAGTGAGGGAAATAAACATTATTTTGCCAGTCATTAAACACAGAGAGAAAATCTACAGTAAAAATGCTGGGGTGAGGGCAAAAGGAAACTGGAAATGTGATTGAACTTGCACACAGAGGCCGACTGAAAAGATTGATACGCTAAGATATTCTTGTTGTCAGGAAAGGCGATAGCTGAGAGCAACTATGATCAAAGAGAAAAATTTAAAATGTAGTGAAACATGAAGTGAGGTAAAGAAAGATAGTTAGTGATACTACACTAACAGAACAATGCCCTAACAGTAGAGCTTCTCTTGAATTTTGATAGACTTTCTCCTATTTGTCCTAAAAATGTAATAATATTAGTAAACCCCTTTTATTGCATTTGATTTGTGTAATCATTTTACATACATTAACTCATAAAATTCCCATGAGCACACTGTATTATGTTCTAAAGATGAAGACACTGGCACAGAGAGTGTAAGTAACTTGCCCATGTTCACACAGTACCAGTCAGAGTCTGAGGTCTCATTCCTGGTTCATGGGCTTGTTCATGGCTGCAATCTCACCACTAAGATTAATGTCTCCTATGTGGCAGGTATTGATAAAAATGTGTCAAATGTGCCCCAGCTGGTTTGCTCAATGGATATAGTGTAGGCCTGCAGACTAAAGAGTCCCAGGTTTGATTCTGGTCAAGGGCACATCCTCAGTGGGGGGCATGCAGGAGGCAGCCAATCAATGATTCTCTCTCATCATTGATGTTTCTCTCTCTCTCCCCCTTTCCCTTCCTCTCTGAAATCAATAAAAACATTAAAATATAAAATAAAAATGTGTCAAATGACTAAATGACCTGGGCTTGAGTTTCAGCTCTACCACTTAGTAGCCTTACAGTGTGGGACAAGTCACTTCAAACCTCAAATCTTTATTCTCCTCAGTTGTTAAATGGTGATCATAATAGCATCTGAATAATTCTGAAGATTAGATAGAATCTGTAGGTAAAGGACTCTGAATAGTGTATGGTGCACCATCGGAATCCATATGCATACATTCTGGTATTATTATCGTGCTTTTGCTCCCTCGGCTCACCTAAAGCATGGATTGACTGTACCCTGTCAGTGAGCTCAATTAACCATGATTTTTATTGCCTCCAGGAACACTCCCTGGAGAATTTTCCCACCTCTAAGCAGATTCAGAGAACACAAAATGTACTGTGGAGCTATTTTTCTACCCAAAGTCTCCAATGAAAATGTTTTGCCAAAAGGTGAATAAGCTTTCTTATGTCAGTTCATCTCCAGAGCTTGCTGTTTTGTTCTTCTTCTTCTTTTGTTTCCTCTGAAAGTTTATGAACAAAGATGGGCCAGTGTTCCCCAAAAGGACTCCTGCCCATCACGCTTGCAGCTCTAGATCCCCTGGCAAAAAAAGCAATTTGGAAGTAAGGAGGTTAAACTTGAACCCTGCAATCTAAGCAGATAATAGAGCAATTTTATAGACCTGGTGGGGTGTAAAACTGAGTCTGCTTAAAGTGTTAGATTCCTATGTCAGTGTATAATGGACACCAGCAAGAATTGGCCTTGCTACTGTTAATGTTTAGTCCAAATATGACTCTTCAGGTCAATGCAAGTGGACAAGTGGTATTTATGAGTCCTCCTGGAAACTGCACAAGTGATCAATTATGAAATCATCAATAAAAGAGACAAAAAACAAAACAAAACAAACAAACAAACAAACAAAAAAACAAAAAAAACAGAGAAAGCTTTTTAAATCTAAACTTCTAGCCCTGGCTGGTTTGGCCTGCAGACTGAAAGGTCCCAGGTTCAATTCTGATCAAGAGTACATGCCCAGGTTGTGAGCTTGATCCCTAGTAGAGGACGTGCAGGAGGCAGCCAATCAATGATTCTCATCATTGATATTTCTCTCTCTCTCTCTCTCTCCCCCTCTCTGAGATCAATAAAAATATATTTTAAAAAACACACACTAATCTTCATTACGAAAAATAAAATAAAATAAATCTACACTTCTATGTAGCTTTTTATAGGTAGTCATCACTCCATTCTTTTGGTCCAAATTAGCAATTAAAAGAATATACTGAAAAACAATCAAGTAGGAAGAAGAAAGATTTCATCACACAGGTAACCTGAACAAAAAAGATACAAGGATTGACAATAAAGCTTGCTTCTGGGAATGGCTTGTGTTCTTCAGACACTTTACCATGTCGAAAACCAAATGATCACCTCTGCTTAACTTTCAAGGCCTCTGTTCCTCGTCTTGCTGAATGCACCAGTATCCCTCTGGTGGAATCCCTTTGTACATTTTCTATCTTTCATTCACTACCACCAACTGTTCTGCAGTGTTTCCAGTTGCACCTTCACCATGCATTTCAAGTCTTTCTTCTCCCTTCTATAACTGCCTCCTTATATTGAGGCATTTGTCCTCTTCTCTAGACAGGGAAGTCTATGGTGAAGACCTGTCGCTCTGGCATTATACTGAGGTGAAACCCCTCCTTCGGCACAGAGTAATTGTGAGGTCTTGAGTTAGTGATTTCATTGCATTGTTTAATTCTCTCACTTAAGTGGAGATTTTATGATTTATTATCGTGTCATGTTCTCATATTGGGTTTCATTTGGTTCCTTGATTCAGAAATCAATACCCAGCTAGCTTTTGCTGACAGTTTTAACACCCTGTGCATGTCTTACATTAAACATTACTCTTGATTCTTTGCTAGTCTTTTCTCTGACTTCACACCATCAAAACTTCTAAGGAAGAACTTGTGTCCAGCTCCCTTGACCTGTGGCTAACTCTAGCCATCTCAAAACCCAAACAGAAAAGAATATATTCCCCATTTTGAACCAGTAATCAAACTTCTGGGCATACATTATATATTCAAAGGAAATATCAGTATATTAAAATGATATCTGCACTCCCTTGTTCATTACAGAAATATTCACAAAAGCTAAGATATGGAAATAACCAAAGTGTCCATCAAGAGATGTATGGGATAGCTGAAACCGGTTTGGCTCAGCGGTAGAGCGTCGGTCTGCGGACTGAAAGGTCCCAGGTTCGATTCCAGTCAAGGGCATGTATAATACATTGGTTGCGGGTACATCCCCAGTAGGGGGTGTGCAAGAGGCAGCTGGTCGATATTTCTCTCTCATCGACGTTTCTAGCTCTCTATCCCTCTCTCCTCCTCTCTGTAAATAGTCAATAAAATATATTAAAAAAAAAAAAGAGAGAGATGTATGGGATAAAGGAAACTTGGTATAGATATACAATGGAAGTTATTCAGTGATGAGAAAGAAGGAAATTTGGCTGTTTGTGGCAAAATACATGGAACTTGAGGGTATTATGCTAAGTTAAATAAGCCAGACAGAGAAAGACAAATTCTTGATTATATCACTAATATATGGAATTTAAAAATAAATAAATAAATAAATAAATAAATAAATAATAAAATAAAAAATTCAAATTCATAGAAACAAAATGAAAAAGGGATTGCCAAGGACTGAAGACTGGGGTTGGGGCATGGGGAGGGAGGGAATAGGGCAAGATTGGACAAACTTTCAGCTATAAGATAAATAAGGGTTGAGGAGCTAATGTAGAACATGGTGACTGTATTAGATAACACTGTGTTGTATAATTGAAATTTTCTAAGATAGTAAAACTTAAATATCCTATCCCTCCATAAAAAAAAAAAATCTCACACTAAATAAAAATGAAGTGATGGATGTGTTAAGTATCTAAATGATGGGAATTCTTTCACAATGTATAAAGTATCACTTCACCATGGTGTACATTTTAAAATCTTTCAATTTTATATGACAAATAACTCAATAAAGCTGAATTAGAAGTAAATAAATTCAAGTGTTGGATAACTCCCCATCATCTCGGCCTTTACTGCAGAGAAAGGTCCAGACTGATGTTGGCACTAAGAATCTACAAATTCTGGTCCCAGAGCACCTTTTCAGCCTTCTCCTCCAGAGTTCTCATTCTTTCTATCTTAAGCTTTATCTTTTCAGGTACCTAGAATGTTCCCCCTGCTTTTTCTGTCTCCAGTGAAATGATGATTCTTCTCCAAAGAGCACTGCTGAAATATTCTCTCTCTGTGAAATGCACTGAGGAGAGATTCAGTCTCACATCTGTGGCTATAGGAGTCATGATCATCATAGGATAGAATAACAGCATTGGCAGCCAACATTTAGGGACCAATTACTAGCCAGTAACTGTTGTAAACACTTCACTTGCTCATTTGAACTTTTGAGGGAACATATACTATTGCTACTATTATTTCCACTGCGCACAGAAGGCAATTAAACTCAGAAAGGGTAAGAAACTTACCTAAGAAAACTTATAGTTTTCTATAGCTAGTCACAACCGGGGTTTGAACCAAATAGGCTAATCCAGCATTATCACTCTTAACTTTGTAACTTTTTAACCTCTCTAGACTTGCCTCTCACAGCATTTTTCTTGAATTTGCTGTATCTGAGGTATCTTTGCATATGTCTGTTTATTTCAGTACATCATGATCTATGTGTTCCCCTGTTCCGGGCACTATTGCTTTCCCCATAGTTAGTGCTCCATAAACATCATCTTTATCTACGTGACATCTACTAAACCTGCCAACAGGAAATGGCTGTCCTGGGATTCCTGCCTCTGGCTTTCCTATATCAAGACTCTTTCGAGATTTAATGAAGATTCCTGGTAGATACATGATAGACCAGAAATAAAAAATAAAAAAAAGCCCATCTTCCTATTTGTCACTAAATAGCTATGCAACTCTGAACAAGCCACTTAATCTCTCCATTTTTCAGTTTGTGAAAAGAAGGCTATAATTCCTGTGATGTGTTATTCTCCCAGAAGCTTTATGAGGGTGATATAAGATAATCAAGGGAAAGAATTTTAAAACCTGTAAAATCCCATACAAAGAGAAGGGGCAGTTATTCTAATTATTACAACACACAGTTTGCGATAAGTGACAGGCTGGTTGGTATTAAAACGGGATTAAGTAGAGTTTCCAATTTTCCCACTTGCTGCCTTTTATGAGTAGCAAAGTACCGGGAACAAGAGAAATTAAATGCAGGCTTTGGAACATCCTCTGCCTCCGCCAGAAATAAGCTATGCTGTCTCAATGTTCCTGCAAGGCTAGATCTAGGAGATGAGGCACAGTCTGCATTTTTCATTTGAACATGATCAGACTGAGGTCAGGAGAACAATCTCTCTGGACAACATGAGCATTGCAAGGGTGCCCTATGTTGAGTAGGTAAGTGGGGAAAAAAATTAAAAAATAAATATTTATTATTATTATTATTATTATTATTATTATTATTATTGTAAAACTGACCAACACAGTGAATGTAGCTAGAGAACTGGCAAATTACACAGACTCTGGCCCTGCCTCCTCTTACTGATGAGGTGATTCAGGCAAGCGAATTAGCCTCTCATCCCTCAGTTGCCTGTTTTGTAAAATGTGGATATAAAGTGTCCATTTTATAGGACTGGTTTTAGGATAAAATAAATTAAACTTGCAAAGTACTTCTTTTTTATTTATTTTTAACATCCATCAGCTACCTCCTGTATGTCTTCTATTGGGGATTGAGCCTGCCCTGACCAGGAATCAAACCAGCAACCTTTGGTGACCAGACAATGCCCAACCACTGAGCAACACTGTCCAGGGCATATGCAAAACACTTAGGTCTATACCAGCTACATAGTAAGAATTAGGTGCTTATTAAATAAGTAAAAATAAAATCTGAAAATTCTATCACAAAATTTTTTTAGCTCATACAAATGATAAAGTTGAAGTACCTTGTTTCAGACATACACATTGAGTTTACAAACCCTCATGGGTTATGTTTCTGTTCTTCCAAAAATTTTCCTGACTATATGCCCAGGTCAGAGCTTTTAGCTAAAGTCACCAAGGAATTAGCATGAGATTAATTAATTGTCAGAAGGCTAAATATTTTTTTAAAAAAAACTTCCTGGAGATTACTGTTGTATTTTTAATTGATAGCATGTTGGCAGTTCAAGTCATTTTTTTTTTTTTTAATAAAGCCAACAGCCACATGTTGATGGCTTTTCAGCCAAGAGAGGCATCCAAAACTTTCATGATCAATAAGCTGCCAGGAAACAAAACACTTAAATGTTATGCTGGGTTTGACACCAAAAACCTGAAGTAGAGTTAAGAAATTATGTTTTGTGCCGAAGCCGGTTTGGCTCAGTGGTAGAGCGTCGGTCTGCGGACTGAAAGGTCCCAGGTTCAATTCCGGTCAAGGGCATGTACCTTGGTTGTGGGCACATCCCCAGTAGGGGGTATGCAAGAGGCAGCTGGTCGATGTTTCTCTCTCATTGATGTTTCTAGCTCTCTATCTCTTTCCCTTTCTCTCTGTTAAAATTAATAAAATATATTTTTAAAAAAGGAAGAAATTATGTTTTGCAATTATACAAGGCAATTTGATGATGGTGGCTTATGGGTTATGAATAGTCTAGCTTTATAATAACCTTGTTGCATTTGCTCTTTACCTGTTCAACAAAAACCCCTGGAATAAGGCTTTAACTTGTTGAATCAAGTATTTTGATTGAATGAGGGCACTGAGATTCTACTGGGTAAATCCTATATAGGCTATGTATCTGTTGGATCCATTGGCCACTCAACCAATCAAAGCATACTATGTTAATGATATGCTAAGGCTACTCAACTGCTCATTATAATGCTCACTGACCACCAAGGGGCAGACACTCCAAACAGTAGGTTAGCTTGCTGCTGGGGTCCCACCAATTGGGACTGAGTGAGATGGCCAGACTTGCCCTGGAGCCCCCCCCTCCCCCTTGTCCTTCCCTGGCTGGCCAACCTACTGTATCTCTCCCTGGCCCCGATCATGCACTGGTAGGGCCCCTTGGCCTGGCCTGCACCTTCTCAAATCTGGGACCCTACAGGGGGTGTCAAAGAACTGGTTTCAGCCCAATTCCCTGAGCCAGGCTGAGGGACCCCACTGGTGCTTGAATTCATGTACCAGGCCTCTAGCATTATTATAAAGCAAATTTAAATTTAAGATACACACATACATGCACACACACACACACACACACACACAATCAACTGTTTATTTTTTGCATTTATTCCTTACCATTATCTAGTGAGTAAACTTTGGTCACCATCATGTCCTTTGCATAAATAGGGAAAGAACTGGGCATGGAGAAAAAAAAAGTGAATTATTCAGTAAATGGGGAGATATAGCCACAGATTTGGCAGTGCTTATTTTTAAAGAAAAAGCATTTGTGCTCACATAGAGAAGAGTAGCTAGCAATTTCTTGATTCTAAGCCATTCGTGAAATAGCTAAATTCCTTAATCCTATATTTATCTACTCAATGTCAACATGTATGTACGTGTGAGCCAGCTGTTAGCCTTCAAGATGTGATGGAATTGGGAACAAATCTTACAAGAAGAAGAGCAGTGTGCCTGGCTCTGAGAATTATCACTGGTCCTGTAGATCCCCAACTTCTGGTTTATAAGACAACAGAATGTGAGGCTGATTTCTATGGGTGTAACCTACACTCCTATCCGTTAGGTTTGGCCAATGGGAAATACCAACATGATCAAGAAGGAAGAAAACACAAAATAAAATTGATTCTTTGTGTTCCCTCCTTGGTGGCATGGAGTTGATAGTAGCTATATTGCTCTTCCAAAGGCCAGAGACCCTGTTGGGGAGACATCTATGATAGTTATACCTATAACTATGGTTTTATTCATCTTCTGATAAGTGACAGTCTAGAAATGATAACATTCACACCAGCCAGTTGCAAATAATCCCTTCATTAATTTACCCTCCATTGCCCCATCTGAGTGTGCCTTGTGTTCCTGTCTGGACCCTGACTGATAGTAAATCATAGAATCTCAGCTTTGAAAAATACTAGAATTGGAGTTCAATTTCTCATCGTAGATATTTTTATTATTTTATTTTGAGAATCAAAATCTGGGGACAGTGAAATCAGCAAGGGTTTAGGATTAAAGGAGCAACAGGAGAGACTAGGTGTGGCTGCTTTAGGTCACTGGTAAATCAGAGAAAAGGGGGCCTTGGAGACAGGCTCGGGGTGTTAGCCTAGGAGGAATTGCCACTGCCCATTGCTCCCCTGGTTGCAAGCTGTGTGGGGTCCCTTAGAGTTTAGGAGATGTGCACTTGTGAGGGAGGAAGAGCCTAGATTTTTTTAAATAGCTCTGTAATTTTGAGCAAATTATTTCTATTATCTGGGACTCCATTTTCTCACATATAAAATAGGCTACCCTATATAATTAATTCCTAATATGCAAATTGTCCCCTCTGGTGGTCATTCAACTGGGAGACCAGGAGTTTGACTTCTCACTATAACATGCACTGACCAGTAGGGGGCGGCGCAGAACATGGTGGGCATTGGTGACATGTTGCAACCTCTCACCGACTACCTAGGGGCAGGGATAACGGGGACAGAGATGCGATGAGAATGCAGGGTGTCCACTGAGCTCACTCTCACTCCCCTTGTTACTCTTCCCCAGGACGTCAGGGTTCACGTGCCAGGAATGCCCCCGCGCCCAGGTGCCGGGCGCCCGTGAGGAGCCTGTTCCGCACCCATGCTTATCTTCTGGATGAACCAAGCTGCAACCCCTGGGACCACAGGAGCCGGTTGGGGTCCCTGTGGGTTCGTGCAGGAGCTGGTCTGCGAGGCCAACTGGGAGAGAGCACACTGCCTGCCCAGCTTCTGTGCAGTGCGACTGGACGGCCTAGAAGCCCACGCTGTACCCCAGCCCATGGCATCCATCCAGATGTGCTCACTGCATTTCAAAAGGTAAAAAAGTGGGGACTTGAGAGCTATTAATCAGGTGGAGGGTCGAGGTGGGTGTGTAAGGGCCCAGGGGCCCACGTGTTGCCAAAGGCCCAGAAATCAGCTGGGACCTGCCCATCCATGCCAAATATTTGTGATTCAATCTCCAGCCAGGCTTAGGGACCATACCTGTGCATGAATTTTGTGCACCAGGACTCTAGTATTCTTTATAATAGGCTGTTATTATTGTTATACTAGGAATGATATTCATAGCATGTAAAATATGATGATTTTTTGATTAGAAGTATCTAATCTTTTAGGTCATGTGGCAACCCCATGAAACTGGCCTTTACTCTGTTTTGGAAATTTTCCAGCAAGAATTATTCTATTGATATGACAATCCCATACCTTGCAGCTTTTCAGTAAGAGTATCTGTGTCATAAGACTAAGGGGGCTTGAATGGGTTTTATTCCAATTTCTAGGTATGCAATTCTGCACAAATCATTGCAGCATCTTAAGGCCAAAGTTGCCTCAAGTGTGAAATGGATG
Source organism: Pipistrellus hanaki (assembly GCF_964339955.1). NCBI lineage: Eukaryota > Metazoa > Chordata > Mammalia > Chiroptera > Vespertilionidae > Pipistrellus > Pipistrellus hanaki. The sequence continues at coordinate 200,644,880 of NC_140503.1, read as the reverse complement.
TAAGCCTTACCTTCCCTGAGGTAGAAGGTCAAACCAATGCTTTTCCATAATCCTTCCCAATGTGAAGATCTGTGATTCACATTATGAAAAAGAGCTACAATTAGAGGTCCAAAGGTATATGTTGATTAGATAAACATAGATTAAGGATTTTAACTAGTTATTTCAGGAATGGTTTTATTGTGAAGAAATCCCTAGCTACTCTACTCTCTGTGAACACACATAATTTTTCTTTAAAAAATAAATGTTGTTAAGGCTATATCTCCTTACTGAATAACTGAGTAACTCACTTTATCTTCCCATGCCCCAGCTCAGCTTAATAAAATGATGCAGATAGCAGACTCTGGTGTCAGAATCCCAGCTCTGATCATCAGAAAGTTGTCTGACTTATCTGTGCCAGTTTTCTGAGCTGTTGTGTGGGGAAGACAATATGCCTTCCTCAGAAGGGAGTATCAATTTGACTGAGTCAATACTTGTCCTATATTCATTCTCATTCTGTTTCATGTGCCAAGTGCTTTGCATAAATGATCTTGTTCAGTCTTCACAACAACCTGTTTTTCTGATGACCAATGGTCTTTCCTTCTGCACTGTGAATAAACTACGTGGCTTTCCTCTTCCTTGGCACTCTCTCTCCAGACCCTCACATTACTGACCACCCCTCGTTAGAGTCTCAAAAGTCACCCTATCAATAAGGCAAAGCAGTTCTACCCACATTCAGTGCATTACCACAGGTTTACCTTTTATAACATTCATCAACTCCTGAGACTATCTTGATATTCATTTTTATCATCTCTCTTTCCATAAAAAGCTCCATGAGGACAGTGAACTGCTATGTCCTATTCTCTGCTCAAAAGCCAGTGCCTACAATCATGCTTGCCACACATGGTCTCCCAAAAGGATATTATGGGATGAATGATTTAGTCAGGAGAAACTATGGGGCCAGAGAATTTAACTAAGTAACTTCAGGCACTTTGTTTAGTAAAAGACAAGAGAGGAATTCAGACCATGCAGATATCACACTAAAGCCCATGCTATATCCATTTTTTCTTTTCTCAGTAGTTGTTAGGAGATAATGAGTGTCTAAGCAAGAGACCTACCACAAGAGATAAAAAGGAGAAGTTAATTTAAAAGATATTTCAGAGAAAATTGACCAGAGTGTGGTGATGGTGGGTGGGTGAGCATAAAACGAAGGGAAGATGATTCTAATTTCAGCAACTATTAGCTTATGGTGCCAATGAAAGATATAAGCAACCTGGGACTGGTACTGAGGAATCGTGATCAGGCTATTGCATCAGGCTGGTTGCTCATGTTTGCATCCTGGCCTGGGGTTGCATAGAGCAGTGAGCAATTGGCTGCACAGGGGGCAGGGCCAAACACTTGAAAGAGCTAATCCTTCACTCATGGTCTAGGTATTAGCAGCCCCAGTAGCTATCCTATTCCTATTCTTGTTGGGTGAGGGGGGGTTCTTAGTGTCAGAAGGAAGACATCCTAATACTCACAGTGATTCTCAGTAGAACATATCTACCACTCCTGCTCCACTGGAAGCCATTGCAAAGAGCTGTTACCTCCTTCTCAAAGCCATGTCTTATTCCTCAAACCTTTCCATAGCAGTTGGACTTCGATCAATATTTGTCTGACTATCTTCACAAACATGGAAGTCAAGATTTGTGGTTTAACAGGAATCTGGACTTATCCATTTGTTGCTGTTTGTTATAGATGAGTAATATATTTTATTTTAAAATATTTAAGAATAGTCTATGGTTTTTCATGCTAAAAATCATTGTCATGTGCTACTTCTTTTAATGCTTTCATTTGGGGTACAGATAGCAGAGCTAATGTTTATGTCTGTATTTAACAAGTAACTATAAAATACATATACTTTCCAAATATTGAGCATATTAAGTCTATGCAACAAAAAAACTCAGGAGGCAATATGTATGTGTTTAAATACTTGAAAAGCCAACACAATTTTTTTTTCTGATATACATTGGGAAGCTTGCAGTCACATAATTTTTTCATCCAAAAATTCAAGTTTGGGAGAAAATAATCTAAAATACATATATAGCTATATGTACATAGATATATGCACAGAAATGTTTATCCCAGGGTTATTTATATTATGGGGGGAAAATTCAAAAGGGAAGAAAATCTAAATATCCCCAAACCAGGAAATATGGTCAAATATAATTTATAATAACTATACAATGTAATATTATGTTTGCCATTGAAAATGACTTTTCAGATTTTTTTAATAACAAGGCTAGTAATGATGAAAATATGCAATGTAATAAAGGATAAAAACTAGTTAAAGCCTGGCTGGCATGGTTCAGTGGTTGAGTGTCAACCTATGAACCAGGAGGTCATAGTTTGATTCCCGTTCAAGGCGTATGTCTGGGTTGCAGGCTGGAGCCCAGTGTGGGGCATGCAGGAGGCAGCCATTCAATGATTCTCTCTCATCACTGACGTTTCTATCTCTCTACTTCTCCCTTCCTCTCTGAAATCAATAAAAATATATTTAAAAAAAAAACTTGGTATAGATGAGATCTCATTGATACACACACAGAAATGAAAAAAGATGTTCATACTTATTTATTGATACTTCAAAGGAAAGGGGTATAATAGGACTATGAGTATGTTGTGTGCTGTGAGTGTTGTGTGTGTGTGTGTGTGAGTGTGTGTGTGTGAGTGTGTGTGATTTCTCATCTATTTTGCACTTTCCAAATTTTCTGCCATGAACTTGAGTAACTTATGTAAATAAACTATTCATCTTCCCAACCCCCAAGGGGAAGGAGGAGGAACAGGAAGAGGAGGAAGACTATGGCATGGAAGAAAGTGTTGACACTGAAGAATACTCTCAAGGACAGGACTATGGTAGAAGTGAGAAGGAAGGCTTATTTGAGTTTGCCTTGAGGAAGGATGCCCTTAAAGCTGGCTGTCACTAATGGTGGCTTCCTGAAGAATCCAGGCTGCTCCCTGGTCAAGCAAGAGTCTGGGAACTAAATATGGCTACATGTCTTTCTATGTTTCCTCCAAACTTGCAGGTTCTTAATTGTGAGAATCTAAGTGCTCCATAGTTTAGGAAAATGTAGGCTTTTCTGCAGGAAATATTTTATTTTGTTGTTGTCATTTGTGTAATATGGATAACTCACATTTCCTGCCAAGAGGAATGAGAGTTCTTATTTCAATTTGCCTTCCTGGAATAATAAAATGAAATTTAGGGTGAATATTGGCCTATATGAAACTCACTTTCAGCCCCTAGCTTTGAAGCTGCGTGGGTCAGGTTTAGAATATTTCCACCCCGCAGGTCTGGAACTGGCCCATCAGGCCTCCCTGCCCCTAGGGTTCTGTATGTGGTCCAGCATGCAGACCTGTGGGCCCATGCTTTTCCTCCTGCCACTCCGGTACCACCTGCCTTGTGCCTCATGTTCTCATGTCATCTTTTGAGTTTGTGTCCAACTGCTTAGGGCCCAGATCATAAATAGGGATCTGATGAAATCACTATTGCAAAGTAACATAACAATGGAATTCATGTGGTCTCTTTTCCAAGCAACTTACTTCCACATGCTAGGGTTTTCTTGGGATGGGTAGCTAATGGGGAAAAGTGGTGGCTACTGAAGGCGGGAGTTCTATATCTATAGACCATTTGGAGCTCACACATTGGCAGCCATGTCTAGTGCTGATTCACTATCAGCCAGTTTTATGAACTTCCATTTTTATAAAAATAGTTTTTGGAGTCCTTCTGCACATTTTTTAGCATCTTTTTTTCCCCAAGAAATGTTCTGACATATTCCTCATATCTGCTTGGAAATTGCAGTGTACCCACTTATTTGTGTGCTTTACTGAACATTGGAGCAGGAGGCATGCTCAAGAGGACTGGGCGATTTTGTTCTTCCCTAAGTAAACATAGCGATCCATTTGAAAATTACATTTCACCTGTCTGCTTTGTACAAATGACCATATTTTGGTAACTGTCTAGTGCATTGGCAAATTCGACTCCAGCTTGAAAGGATAAAAGCAATGGCTCTAACAGCCCACATTTGCTGACAAATTGAGGCAAGAAAAAGTTCTGCAGCTTCAATGTCATACAGGACTAGGTTTTGGCACAATTCTTCATGATGGCCTTCTGGGTTGTTGATGACATGTCATGCTTTGTTTTTGAAATGGTGTGCATGTGTGCAATGAAAGAAAAACATCAAAGCAATGTTTCTCAACCATATTTCTATTTTGTGTGTGTGTCCATATTGTTATTACTCATAAAAATAATTTTGTCCTGTCCCCTCTCTCCACAGAATGTCCTAACAGGACAAATCTTTTTCAAAGCTGTTTTCTGTACTGGTCTCTCTCCCAGCACAAGGACAAGGCCTGGCATATAATAAATATACATTGAATGACTAAATGAATTAATTAAATCTTATTATGATGATATATTACCTTTGGTCAGTGCCACTGAAATGATTTACCATTCCATCCTGGGACTTTTGACTGGAATGTATTGGGTTGTTGGAAGTACTTTACAAATTTTCTCCATTTTTGTTGTGAAGGTAAGTGAAATTTCAGAGCATTTATATTTTCAAATCATGAATTGAGTCTGTCAGTTCCTACAACATGGTGTGGCAGTGTATAAAGAGAATAGGTGAAGACATGGGTTATTCTCATTTTTAGATTTTTCTTTTCAAATCTTTTCCATATGTTGCATCGAAGATTAAGGTTAGCAAGTGAAAACAGAATCATGCAAGTAAATCTTTCAAATGACAAAAGTAAAATTTGATGGCTGTTAAAACCTTAGATAGACAGTAAAATAAATATCATTGCAAGAGTTAAGTGATTAAAATTTCAATATTCAAACCAGAAATTTAGCCCTGCACCTAGAAACTTTCTTTTAGCTTCTTAGTGATTGTTTCCTAACTGGGGAAGAACAACACTTCTGTGTGTCTCACTCCCACTGTTCTTTGATGCTTGAAAAAAATATATATGCAAGAATGTTTGTATACATAGATATTTGTAAATGTTCATTATGTACAGCATTTTTAAATTTTAACTTTATTAATCATTAATCCTCACCTGAGAATATTTTTCCAATGATTTTTAGGGAGAGTGGAAGAGAGAGGGAAAGACAGAGAGAAACACCTCTGTGAGAGAAACACATTGCGTGGTTGCCTGCTCCAGACCAGGGCCTGGGCTGGGGAGTAGCTTGCAACCGAAGTACATGCCTTTGGCCGGAATTGAACCTGGGGCCCTTTGATACTCATGCTGACACTATTCACTGAGCCAAACCGACTATGACTGTATAGCATCTTTAAAAAAATAAATAAATAAAGGGTTTCCCTTCAGATATCATCATTTTCTACACCTTAAAAGTGGCATGAAATTGGAGAAAGAGAAAATGGAGAGTATGCTGGCTAGTCTATGTGTCTCACGTTGTCTAGGCTATAGAACCCATTTATTTAATCAAACACTAATCTAAGTGTTACTGTCTAGATATGTTGTGGATGTGATTAACATCTATAATCCATTGGCTTTCAGAAAATGAGAATACCCTGGATGTGGGTGGACCACATCCAATCAGTTGGAAAGCCTTGGACAAAAAACAGAAGTTTTCCTGTAGAAGGAATTCTGCCCAAGCTTACAGCACCAAATCCTGTCTGAGTTTTCAGCCTGTCAGGCTGACTATGCACGTCAGACATGCCTGGTCCTACAGTAGTGTGAACCTATCCCTAAAATAAATATCTTTATATGTATGTATGTAAATCTATATGTGTATATACATGTATTAGTGTATGTATATGTAAATGTATATGTATGCATCTGTATGCATTGGTTCTGTTTTCTAGAGAACCCTGATTGATAAAGGTGGTGAGTGGGCTAAGAAAAAAAAAAGTCACATCTGTGTAGTAAATGTTTTTCACTTTATAGTAGTTTTTCGAAGCTAATGATATTTCTGAAGTTTGGCAGTATCTAAGTTATAGCACCAAGTGCATGTAAATGAGTCAATAAATTCACAAGGTAAATACACTTTAAAGGGTACACTGCTCTGAACCCAAGAGTCATCTGAGCCTCAGATCAAACAGAAACTTCCAAATGTTTTGAAGCCCAAGCTCCTGTCACCAGCACTGCGCTGTCCATCTGCCAATCAGGCAGCACCTTGACATTGCACAAAAGTTCCCCTGGGTATTTAGGTAAACACGTACACATCCATAGAGTTGGTCTTGTGGAATAAAAGGTACCGATTCTCTTCAGAAGCAGAGAACTGCTGTGCATGCAGACCTAAACAAACAACACACACATTTGTGGGGAAACAAACGAGAACAAACAAACTTGCTTTGAACAGCAGGAGACGACGTTTTGGCAGCTGAACAGGGCAAGAGCTTCATGAGGCGCTCTTTGATGCTGCGCTTGGTGCTGTTCTGAGCGTAGAGGAAACCTAGAAGATACCGACAGGTTCCGTTAACTCTGTCTTCCCCGGGACACTAGGGCGGGCAGGCTGCACCGGTATCAGAGGAAGCCAGCAGGCAGGACCTATACTCAGCCAGCAGCTCAGGCAATCACAGGCAGTAGGTTGGGACTCCAGAAGGGAAAAAAAAAAATCTTTCCCCTTTCTGTTATTCTTATATTTTGGGTTTTTTTTTCCAAACCTTTTCCTTGTGTTACATTAAACATAATGATTAGCAAGTGAAAACAGAATCATGCAAGCATATCTTCTGAGTGACAAGAATTTGGTGGCTTCTTTTTTTACCTTAGATGGGAAATAACGCAATATCATTGAAAGAGTTAACTGGATTGAAATGTAAATATTCAAACCAGCATTTAAGGGCCCCATGGCAGTGTTCTGTTCTCATTGCTCCTCATCTCTGATTGCCAAGGAGAGAGATGCTTTGCATAAATCATTCACACTGCAATCACCTGTTAGTACCTTTGCCTTCCCTGAAAGTGAGAGAATAGATGTCCTTGATATGCAGCATCATTAGCATAAATGACAAGCCTAGAGGGAGACAGTCCTTCACATGTCCACATTACTGGATGGAATTATTCAAGCAGAGTAACTCCAAAACAAGCAAGGTATGTTTGAAACTGTTAACCAGGAGTAGACGAGGGTGTCTGTGACTTCAGGAGATAGTCTGGGAGAATTTAAGAAAAATCATGAGTCACCCCCGTGGGCAAGGTCCCCAAACTTGACTGTCTAATGCAGATTCAGCCTGCCTACTCTGCCTGCCCAGAAGCCTGAATTTGCACGTGAACAGATATATTACCTCCCCCATATCCATTTGTAAAGTATTGAATATAAAGTGACAGCAAAGGAAGCTATTTAATTAAAGTTAGACCAATCTTTATAATATGGGCCTTGCAAATATATTGCTTGTTGCTTTTGTACTTTATAATAATTTTGATCTCATACTTATAAGAAGTTCTGATCAAAAGGCTACTGATCTCTTTCCCTTTGGAGCTGTTTCCCTCCCCCTCTCCCCACCTTAGTGTCTATTGGCTATAAAACCTGATAGATCTCTTGAATAGGAAATGACAATAAATTAGTAGATACATAAATCAAATTAGATCATACTTCCTGCTTAAAAGCCCTTAAAGCCTTCATGTTGTCCTTTGGAGTAAAACCTCACTTGCCACCATATACCCCTGGCCCCTTCCTCTGACAGTTTTTCTCACCACCCTCCCTAGTGCTCCTAATGAGGCCTCAGCCATTGGCCATACCCAGTGTCTTGACTTTGTTGGCCTCTCCCCTGGTCTTGGCACTGACTTGGTGTGAAATGTCTTATTCACTCCATCTCCCAGGTGCTGGCTGAGGGTCTGGTACATAGGAGGAGATCAATAAATGTCTGGCAAACTAGTGAATAAATTCACTTTTGATAACAAAAGAAGACCTGATTTCACTTTCTAGATTAGTATCTAGGTAACCTTTTAAACTTCTAAAACAAAGTAAATCCGATTCACATATCACAGATTATATATATAATCTTTTTAAAATTTAATTTTTTTTTTTCAGAAAGAAAGGAAGAGGGAGAGAGAGATAGAACATCCACACCTGGGATTGAGCCCATGACCCAGGCATGTGCCCTGACTGGGAATTAAACCATGACCTCCTGGTTCATAGGTTGATGCTCAACCACTGAGCCTTCCAGTCAGGCTAACATGGACTCTTTAGTTGGACTTTTTCTACTGCTTTGTGAAGGGCACATCCATCTAAGAGCCACCTCCTTCTTAGAACATTGGGTTTTGCTTTACTCCCCAAGCATGATGCAGCTTCTTCCCTTCAGGTCACTGGAAGCTTCCATCCCACTGTATGGGGAATCTGGTGGGCCCTCCAATTACCAATTTCTAAATGCCCATGCAGACTTTCTAACTCAATTCAAATACACTTGCCTCTGGCAAGCTGGCCCTGTTGTATCCTGACAACTTCCCCTCCTCTGCTCTAACTTCTCTATTGTTCCCCAATCATAGTCTATTGTTCTGAATGTCACACCCTATTGCAGAGTGAAACCCTATTCTGACAAAGAATTAGACAGGAAGGTTCAGCCACATGCCTTTAGTTTTTTGTTTTTGTTTTTAATATATTTTTATTGCTTTTTTATAGAGAGGAAGGAAGAGGGATAGAGATTTAGAAACATCAATGAGAGAGAAACATTGATCAGCTGCCTCCTGCACACCTCTTACTGGGGATATGCCTGCAACTGGAATCGAACAGGTTTGACTGGAATCAAACCTGGGACCTTTCAGTCCACAGACCAATGCTCTATCCACTGAGCCAAACCAGTTAAGGGCCTCTATTTCTCCTTTATCACAAATCTAAATTTACTTTATCTTTATTATAACAAATATAATTAAAACAATTAATAATACAACCATGGATTTGACATATGTCTTCCCTACTGCAATGTAAGACTGAAAATTTCTACTTGCAGACTTTAGAGAATTAATGTTACTGGATGTGCTATTCTGCTCTAAGCAACTGTATAATTGGACCAGCTGTGTGAGAAAACTGTTTTCAAGCACTGAACAACAAAAAACTCTTGCTTTAATTAATCTTACATTATAGTCGGGGAAGAAAAATAATAAACAAAAATCAATTGCAAAATAGAAAGTTGGGTAGGGATAAGGTCTAGAGACTTCTGTTGGTGGATAGATAGGTAGGGAGGTGTGGAGGGGAAGATTTGTAATTTTAAATATTGTGGCCAGGGAAGGTGTAATTGGAGTTATATTTGAGCAAAAATATCTTGTGAGATGAGAAAGCTCATTACCTTATTTGGATTATTAGCAAGCAGTACATAGTATTACATATAATCTTAGTGCTAACATATATTTGTGGAATAATTACTCATTTATTAAGTTATTCAATGAACATTTTTAGTGCTTACTACGGACAAAGTAATACCATAATTATTTGGGTATATAAACTACTGAGTTTAATAATCTATTTACAAATTTATTGCCTTAGAAATGAAAATGACATCAACTCCCTTATCTCTGTGTGTAGAAGTTAAACCAGTCCTTTAGTATACTAGCACTTCAAAAATCATGTAATAGAACAATAAAAAAAAAAAAGAATACTAAGTAAATGTCTCAATTAATAGGCCACTTTAAATTGTGATGGAAATGACTGAAAATGCAATCATTTTTTTCCCATTGGGAAAGGTTTTATCTTATAAAATCTGAGCTTACTGAAAACATATCAGCCATCAGCATCTCCCTATTTCTGACCCTCCGCATCTCAATAGAGGTATATGCAAGGGGTCATTTTTCACTGACTGCTTTTCTCTTACACACAAAAATGCTGGTTACATGTCAGTGTCAGGTTTCAGTAGTGGGTGATGGGCTATGAATTATGAATTCAAGAAGTAATGCCCATAGTGATGGACTTGGCAATTTTCCATAACAAGAATCATGCTTATCTTCCTTCTTTTTGCAGTAGAGCTGATAGCAAAAGCGCATATTCTCTGTGGCGTTGCATGGGAATAAAGGCTCTGCTCCGTTATTCAGAACCCTGTTCAGCCTCTATCTTGTGCTTTTGAATTATGGACAATGTTTTGCTTCCTAGACACTAAGCCTGTGGTGTAGGAAAATGGCTAGTGATGTTTCCATGCCCTTCCACAAATAAACAACTATGATAAAATTATTAGGAGTTTCAATGGCCCTGTGATCCCATCTGCGTCTCCTCTGGATCCCTGACAAGGTAATTCATGAGCAGTGACTTCATGCCGGGGCTGGGAAATACACTCTTTATTGGTTGCAAATGTGAACTTACTTGCCAGCATGTCTGTTTTTTCAATGGACTACAGCTCATAAATATGCAGAGGATTTAAAGTGGAATACTAAAAATATTTAATTAACCCCCAATTAGTCAGGGCAGAGGAATAGATAAGTAAAGAGAATACATAATAGGGTAGTAGACTTTGATGAAAACAGATCAGAGTTCATTTTATATTTTCAAATTTATTCCTGAAGAAACAGGGTCCCATATAATTTGGAGTTCATACTCTGGGGATAATGTTTGCTGAAAATCGCTGCCACACTATACTGATTGCTATTGGACCCTGCAGTCACCCCTTTTAGGATGGATAGCAGCAGGGTTGGTCACTGGAAACCATGGGAAGATATCTATCCTTAATTGTGTCACTATGAATTTTGGAGGCAGAACTCTGACCCTTGCTAATGGGCCTGTTTCATTTTGCCTGATTATAAAATTACCTCTTCTTATCTATCAATTAATTAAGAAGGAGGAAACCGAAAGGTGCTTGAGTGCTTGAATTTGCTCCAAATGATCTACAAAATCTAAATGCAAATAGAGTAAATTTAACTCTTAGAACTGCCTCTTAAAGACGTGTTTGCCATAAAATAAGTGCTGATCAGTCTGTCAGCCTCTCAGTCTTGCGTCTCTGTCTCTCTAGCTCTGTAAGCCTCATTCTCTTTCTTAGTCTTTGTCATTTCCTCATCTCTCTATCTCTCTTGCCCTCTCTTTGCATGCTTCTGTCTGTCTTTGTCCTTCTATGTCTCTGTGTGTCTCTCTCTTTCACCTTTCTCTGTCCTCTATCTCTGTCTGGCTGGCTGTCTTTGCCTCTGACTCAATCAAGGGTGGGTCCCATTTCATCTGCTTTACTTTCGTGTTGATTGCATGCCTCATGAAACATTTAGAGAGAGCCTTAGTCTGCTGAGGACAGGATGGTTATTAGCTGAACTGCATGACCGAAAACCACAGTGCTTTCCAGATCAAGACTAAATGCTTGCCATTGTCCACGAGATTGCTCTTCTCTATTGGCAGAACTAGCCAGAGAACACAGCAGAAAATGAGAAGATAAAAGCATCAGTTTTCTTTGGGAACCTTTAAGAGCCATGATGGAAGCCCAATTTTCTTTTGTTCCTCTGCAAAAATTACCAAAAGTGCTTACTTATACGGTGCCCAGGGCATGAATTCGTAAGTGCTAGAACTAGTAAGGGCTAGAGATCTGCTCTACCATGTGGTGCCTGTACTTAACCAAACTGCATTGTGCATTTAAAAATGTGTTGAGAATAGATCTCATGTTAAATATTCTTACCAGCATGAAACAATGTAAGTAATTTGGGGCTCATTCATTGTGACATGTAGTAGAAAGACTTAGAGCTTTGTAGTCAGAAAACAACTACAAAAACCAAAAACTGGTTTGAATCTGAGCTCTGCCACTTTCTGTAAGGCATGGAAGAGTGACCTCACCTGGATCACACCAACACTAGTACTGCCAGACCTGGCTGCATCCCAGGGTGGTTAGAAGGTTCAAACGAGGTTGCCTATATGCAGCCCTGGCTAGTAATATTCTCTTCCCCTAGCCAGGGGATGCTGGGAGAAATGTATAAGGTTTGGCACCCAGAGCAAAGAGGAAGATTTCCAAAGTGACTTTTATAATAGAGCAGCAATTAAAGCACTCCCCAAACCCCAATGTCTATTTTGAGTGTGCCTGTTTAATAATATTTTTTATAAATATTAATTAAACTAAAACCCTACTGCACTATTTCTTGTCTACAAGCTTACACAAATAATCCATGGTATGTAAAATTTAGTTCCCAAAAAATTCATGTTCATTGAGATATATATATATATATATATATATCTCCTTTGAGGTAAGTAAAAAAAAAAAGCAGAAAATTAAGTAAATTTAAGTGGAGTTGACTCTTCTGATGACAGAAAACACAAATATAGTTTGTGAATTGAGTTTTAAAATGATGTGGAATTATAAAGTTCATTTTCTTATCCAACAGTGTTCCTTTATTTTTAATGAACCTTTCTCCCCCACCCCTCCCCCATCCACATTATTTTTCATGTACTTTAGGCTACCCTGTTCATTTTGTGATTGGCCAGTTACCTGATTTCTGCCCTTTGAAAACATGCTTAAAAACATTTTAAAAATATTTGTTTTCTTTCATTCTATTCAGCTTCTTTTAGTATCAAACCCTGTAGAGCCTCATAGTTCATTATAAGCACTTTGGCTTTTACTTAGAGTGAAATAGGGAGAAAATAAAGGACATTTGAGAATAGAAGTGCAGTAATCTAGCTTATGTTTTATTCAAGAAATATTCATGATGCATTGGCAAAAATGAGCCTCGTCCCTGCTCCCATGAAACTTAAACTCTAATGGGGAAGATAATTCAGCAGCAACACAGCAAAGCTTTCTAAACTTCACTTGAACATGATCTGGCCCCAAGGAAAGATATAGATAAATAATTCTAAAAGACAGTGCTCCAGGAACAATCAGAAGATGAGCTGTCCCTATGGCAAGTGCTTCACAAGCATTATGTCACTTAACCCTCACAAGAACTCTATGTGGCAGAGGATATTATGATGGACAAATAACAGTCCAGAAAGTTAAAGATAGAGAGATGCTTGCAGTTTATAAGGGGCAGTGATAAGATATGATTACCACATGTCCATCTAACTTCTGTGTCTGATAGTCTGACATCTATATCACCTTATTATTACACTATAACGGCTCTAATATAATTAGCCTATGTCACTTATTGGGTCTCCAACAGTGTAACCTGCAGCTACAGCATATGTTTTACTTTGTGCAGTGGTTTTTATTTCTGCCCCTCCAGTTAGGCACTTAAGTCATCCTATTTTGAATATGGTACAAAATCCTGGTGACCTGTGCTCCTTTGTTAAAAATGCTGCCTCTAATTCCATTTTCTATAGCACATCCATCAAGTTCTTGGTGGTATTAAAAAATAATGCACTTGAAGAAAAAGCTGTGCTTTGCTAAGAGATCCAATTTCTTCATCTGAAAAATGGGGGTAATAATATGTGACACTTACTAATCTCAAGGAAGTTAAGAGATGAATGAAGTAATTGTTTCTGCAAAATCCTTCAAATGCTAGAAGAAATAACACATCATCCATTATAACTTCCAATACTAAAAATACTTTCCTATCCTTAGGGTCATTATATTTAATTCTCATCTTTCAACAATGTATTTATTCTGTAAATTGATTTGTTCATTAATTTAACCAATAAATATTTATTGACTATATATGAAGTAGACACTGTGTCAGACACTTGGGATGAAAATCAAATAAGATGAGTGATAAAGCTCACATACTTTCAATTTTGTGAATTCCAATTACTTGGCCCTGGCTGCTCATTCGAATCACCAGGTAGCTTTAAAGATAGCCATGCCTGGTCACTCCAGACCAACTGAATTGAGTAAGTCAAATGTGAAACCAAACTCCAGCAACATTGTTCTGTTCGGGGCTAATCCATGACAGGTAGATTTTCCCAAGAACTGCACCTTACAATTTTGATATTGCAAACTGACCTCTAGTTGTTTTTCCATAAACACTGGACTGAGTTGAATAGTTTCCCAAAAATCCAAGTTCACAACGTACCTCAGAATTGACTTATCTGGAAATAAGCTGTAATTAGTTAGTTCAGATGAAGTCATACTGGATTAGAGTGGGCCGTAAGTCCTTGTAAGAGAGAGGACACACACACACACACACACACACACACACACACACACACACATGGAAGAAGTCCATGTGATGGTTAAAGCAGATACTGGAGTGATGCAGCCAAGGAATGCCAGTGATTGCCAGCAGTCACCAGAAACCAAGAGACAGGCATAAAACCGATTGTCCCTCAGAACCTACTAAAGGAGCCATCTGTTCTGTCACCCTAATTTCAGGGTTCTGGTCTCTTAAACTGCAAGAGAATAAATTTCTGTTGTTTTAAGCTATTCAGTTTGTCACAACTTATTACAGAAGCCCTAGGAAACTAACAAACATCAATTCATGGATTTTCAGGAACATCAGAAAAATTAAATTAGACCATGGCTAAATATTTACCCTCTACTTTATACAGAACATTATTTAATTTTTAAAATATATTTTTATTGATTTCAGAGAGGAAGGAAGAGGGGGAGAGAGATAAAAACATCAATGATGAGAGAGAATCATTGATTAGGCTGCCTCCTGCATGCCACCTACTGGGGATCGAGCCTGCAACCCAAATATGTGGCCTTGACCTGAATTGAACCCGGGACCTTCCAATCCATAGTCTAATTCTCTATCTACTCAGCAAAACCAGCCAGGGCAGAACATTCTTTTAATATATAGAATTGGTGCTGTACTTATGGTAGCTTCTTAATAGAACTGGAAATTTTTTATAAATTGCTACCCAGTATATTCCTCCTGGGAAAATTAGTCACCATTCACTACAACTGAGTGGATTTCTACCCCTGTAGAGTTACCATGTTCTATATTTGACAGTAAATCTCTATTGAGTCTAAGCATTCACATATGACTAAACCAGAGTGAGGATCTTCCCATTTTGGTTTCAAATTAATGATTTAATGACTCTGATATTTATTGAATGCCAGTTGACTTTTCATATTAATGAGGCTAACAGCCAAATTCCCTACAATGGCCCACAAAATGTGTACAATCCTCCCACCAAAACTTATCTGTCTGTCTTACATTCTACTTACACTTCTCATTCTGTCTTTGTCACCCACTGGTCTCTGCCTGATATGTCTCCTAAGCAAAGAGAGAGGCCCCAGGAGAAACCAATTCTGATGGCACTTGATCTTGGACTTCCAGGCTCAGAACTGTGAGAAAAATACACTTCAGTTGCCTAAGCCACCCAGCCTTTTGTTATAGTGGCCCTAGCGAATGAATACAGTGAATTACAAAACGTATTGCCCAACTTGGATCACCACTGAGGATGAAAAAAGGTCACTACTAATAATGACCAGGACAACTGGCATAAACTGTGACTTCCCAGGTACAGTGGGGTCTTTGGTATCCTACCCATAGTCCTGTTACTATTAAAATGAAGTGTACTTAATTTACTTACATGATTATTGCCTGCTGGTCTGCACCAGATAGTACATTCTTTGAAGGGAAAGTATTTCTGTGTTTTCACTGCTCGATACCTAAATGTCTTGCATACAGTAGCTTCTCCATAAAGATATGTGGCATAAAAAATGTGAACTGTGGGAGTGGCTCTTTATATAAAGATGTCAGTGTTCACTGGTTTTTATAAAAAAAGCAGCTATCTCAGTGTGACTATTGATTATTTTGCACCTGATATATGCTAAGCAGAGGATAAGGCATTTTACATACATTATCATTCACTCTCACAACTCTGCAAGCTGGGTATGATCCTTAGTTTACACTCAGAGAACTGAAATATCTCAGAGGGTGTAAGGTCACTTCTTTATCCCTCAGCAAGTACCTAAGGATTCAAATTCACGTCTGAATCTCTGTTTGTAAAATTAAGTTAATTGGGGTATCATTGGATAATAAGATTATGCAGGCTTCAAGTGTACATTTCTATGATAGTTGATCTATATATTGCATTGTGTGCCCAACACCCAAAGTCAGATTATCTTTCGTGATTGTTTCCATATATTTGACCCCTTTGAGCCTTTACTACCCCTCAACCTTCTTCCCTCTGATAGTCACCATACTGCTTTCTGTGTCTATGAGTTTCCGTTTTCTTGTTTTGTTGTTTGTCCACTTGTTGCTTTGCATCTCTTGAAGCAGAAAAGATGTTTGCACAGAACTGCATTACATTGAGCTCCACAGGGACAGTGCTGGGGCATGTGTGAGACACTGGGCACTGGGGGACTGTGTGCTTGCTGAGAAAAAGTAATTAAACATGGGCCAGGGCACTCCTAAAAAGCTGAGAGGCAAAAGGTCATCCTATGCTTTCTTTGGGCAAACTTGCCGGGAGGAGCACAAGAAGAAGCACCTGGATGCTGCAGTCACCTTCTTAGAGTTGCCTAAGAAGTGCTCAGACTTGGAGGTCCATGTCTGCTAAAGAGAATGGAAAAATTGAAGACATGACAAAGCTGGACTAGGCCCGTTTGTGAGAGAGAAATGAAATATTATTTCCCCCTTAAGGGAAACTTTTAAAAAAGAAATTCAAGGATCCCAATGCACCCAAGAGGCCTCCTTTGGCCTTTTTCTTGTTTTGTTCTGAGTATGGCCCAAACATCACAGGAGAATATCCCCGCCCATCCATGGGTGATGTTGCAATGAAGCTGGGAGAGATGTAAAATCACACTGCTGGTGATAGCAGCCTATGAAAAGAAGATCTTAGCTGAAGGAGAAATACTAAAAAGATATTGCTACACTGAGCTAAGGATAGCTGTCAGGGCTGAAAAAGCAAGAAAAGAAAGGAAGAGGAGGAAGATGAGGTAGATGAGGAGGAGGAAGAGGAGCAAGAAGAGGAAGAAAAATGATGAAGAAGAATATAATGATGAATAAGTTGGTTCTAGAGCAGTTTTTTGTCTTGTCTATAAAGCATTTAACTCCTCTGTATACAACTCAGTCCTTTAAAAAAAAAAGAAATGTAAGGCTGTGTAAGGTGTGTTTATAAACTTACACTTTTTGTTTGTTTGTTTAGTTAACAAATGTGTCTTTTGATACTCCTGTCCTGGTGGTATTTTTAATAGTTACTAACTTTCCTGGTACAATATGGGGGTTGTAAATCGGCATGGAAATTTAAAGCAGGTTCGTGTTGGTGCCCAGCACATATTAGTTATGTAGAGGGATGGTATTTTTTTTCATCTTCCGTTATTCTAATATAGCTTAATACAAAATAATTGTTCTGTTAAATGAATACCTCTCTGTAATTGCCAAAAAAAAAGTTGCAGCTGTTTTGTTGACATTCTGAATACTTCTAAGTAAATACAAATTTTTATTGGAAAAAAAAAGATGTTTGCACATTCTCAGCAGTTAGAAAGGAACATAAATTCAGATTTGCGACTCATTAAGCCCATCAAAATGATCAATAGTTACCAGTCACAATATTGTACATGTCGATGTACAAATGATATCCACAGATTATGTCAATGTGAGTTTAGAGTTAGTCAGATTCAATGAAACAGTGTAGGTGGAAAGATTCCCTAATGATTAGATCTTAAATTCTCCATCAGCTCAACAGAGAAATCAAGGACCACAAATCAATGTTCCTAAATGGGTCTGAGTAGCTCTTCCTTCTAATTTGATTTTTAGTAACTAATTTAGACTGACACCCAATGTGAGATATTGGCCTTGAAAACATGCAGCTATATCTGCTGCTTAACATTTTATTTATTAGAAACTGAGCCAGGAAAATCCATTGTTAAACTATAATACAGCTATTGAGGTGCTATGTCCTAAAGAAGAAAATTACTTTCAAGCCAATAAAGTAGACACTCTGAGATATATTTTTATAAGTAACTAGTATCTTGAACACATCAAAACGTGCCTATGAAAATTTTTTGGAATTACATAAAGTGAAGTCACACTTTGCATGCAAAATTGAAATAGTGCCATGTAAATGGTAAAGTCTCACACTATGAGAAAATGTGCAAGTAGTGCGATCCTCACATGCTTGATATATTTTTAAAGAAATTCATAGCTTCAAAGCTGGCAGACTGACTAAATGGTGGTGACCTGCTTTGGATATTGCTTTAAGACAATCTACTATCCCTTAAAGCTTGCAACAAAAATTCTGGCCATCCTTGTTAGCCTTATGGAAACCTTAAATTACTTGACATCAACATGAACACATTCTTCAAATAAAACACAACCTCTTTATAATTCACACCTACCAGGCTTTATTTGGAACACAGTGGAAAAAAATTTTAATCCTGAAAATCCTAGCATCACTCAATTTAGTTCTACATATGTCTGTTGATGATATAGACTCATTAAATGATCCTTGGTAGGTTCTATTCACAGGGATCTTCATGCTTTCTTGGAAAAAAGATGAATTTTTGAGACATAAAAGTGAAAACATGCAGAAAAACGTTACTTCACTCCAGAGGCTAATTTTGTGCTCATCTCTATCAATCAGAACTCCCTCCGCTGTATAGGATCTATCAGACTCTCTGGCTCCTCCAGATCACGGCATGGGCTAGAGGGCTGCTTAGGAAACCCAAGGCCATGCTTTAGAAATCTGCCATGACTAAACATTGTAAAAGGCACATTATAAATACAGGCATGCTTTGGGGATATTATGAGTTGGGTTCCAGACCATCACAATAAACTGGGTCGTGATCTTTTTGCAGGTGGTGAGTCTTGACTTCGATTTGTAAAAAGCACATTGTCCCTGAAGTGCCATAAAGTGAAGCATAAAAAAACTAGGTCTGCCTGCACTGTCCTATAAGAATCATTTATCAAGGGAGACACTTAACTCAGGAATGCTTTAGTTTGCCTAAGATCAGATGTCTAAGAACTAATGGAATGTGTCTAGGAAGCTGGTCTGTCTGAACATTAAGGCCACACACATATTCATGTTTCATTCATCTCTGTCTCCCAGGATCATGCCTAGCCTAGCATTGACTGTTCAATGCACATTTGTTAAATGAATGAATCGATGTTGGTGGAATTTCAAAGCAGAAAGAGAGGCTCCTTTAATATGAATAAGTTATGACTTTTTCAAGGTTTCTAAAAACGATTAGCATTTCATTGGGACGATCTGAAATGCCAGACCCTAGCAAACCTATCTGTCACTCAGAGAGCTGAGCCTTAAAACCTTGCAGAGCCAGCCCTGACTTGGTGGCCTTCAATGTTAGGCTCTGCTGGTTAGTGGGAGTAGGTAGGGCAGGGGAAAGGGTGGTAGTAGGGACCCCAGCATTGTCAACACACTTTAATAGTCTTGAGAAAACAGTACTGATAAAACACACTTAGATCATAATAAGGAACAGGCCAGAGTTATTGTTCTGTATTTTTTCTTAGTAAGAAATAACTGTTTTCCACTTGAAAATAGAAATTTTATCTTGCTTAGAAAACATCTGTGGCCTATAATTTTTTATTTGCATCTTTAAAATTCATAATGGAAAGAAATGTTTCTTCCTTTTGTTTGGCTAGTGAAAGCCTGTGCTCTTAGGTTAAGAGGAGGGCACTGGGCAGTGTAGAAGGAGGACCTGGCTAAGGAGAACATTTTAAAATCTAAGCCATGGAACTCATCACCTCTGTTAATATTTGCCCTGTGGGAATCCAGCTGACAATTAAAATGTCAAACAGTGCAAAATAAAGATCAACAGAAAGATATTGGATTGCTATTTAGTAAGAAAAACAACAAGAAGAATTAAGACACTCCACTTAAAGTTCATTTTGCATTATTAAGTTCATTGTATGACAAAGGCAGTGTTTTCAGATCCTTAGCCTCAACCTGGTTTTTAAGGGTTTGCTAGCTCTGTAAAGAATAATGACTCTGCATCAAGAGCAGCCTCCTATACCTTTAGACTAGTCGTTTATGATATCTTATTTAAAACTGCACACCACACATATTGAGACTAAGAAATTCTTTGAGTACAACATTAATTAGTAATAGCTCATCTTTGTTAGCACATTGTAATAAAGCATTGTTCATGTTCCTTGTCTCATTCAGAATAAAATCAAGTCTTCCTACTGCCTCTGCACATACCAGAGACAACACAGCCAGTTAAATTTATTCTCAATCCCTTTTTTTAAATACCCCGATGCACAAGCATGATGGGGCCAAGGGACTGAATTGAGGACACCGCAGTTGCTTTTTTTCTGCTAACCCTGCTGGGATCCGTTCTTTTCCCTGGAACTCAATACCCACAACTTCCTGTGGCTTCCCGAACCTCAGCACGCCCCTCTATCCTCTTCTCTCCTCTTCTCAAGAGAAGTTATCTGAACTTCTCAGTAGCTATGTGACTTTTAAGAATAATTTTTTTAAGTTTATCAAACCCTAGAAGGGCCAGAGTTCCCAAAAAATGTTGGCCTTTAGAATCTGGGTGTGGACAAAAATGAATAATACCCGAGATGAAAAGTCTAGAAAAATGTAGCAAGGGTTTGCTTTGGGATAATTTACTGGAAACCCACAGTGATCTAGCACTACTTGGAAGAACTCCATAGATCAGTGTTAATGTGAAGTGAGTCTCAGAGATTGTGTACAAAGGATGGAATTAATGAAGAACCAAGAGAACATCTTTAAAGGTTTTACTTTTCTTTCTTGGTGAAATACTATGTAGTAGACAGCTAGGGTAATCTGCATTGAGTATCATGCTTAAGAGAGTATGCTGAAGGCCTGGGGCAGGTGGGAGGGGGCTGGAGAGGGTGAATGGTGGAAAAGAGGGGATGTATATGATACTTTCAACAATAAAGAATTATAAAATTATATATATATATAAATAATCTGCCTCTGTTTCTTTTAATCTTTGAAAATTCATTTCTATCTTAAATCTCATTAAAATTTTATTTTTTATGTTCTGTCTTTAGGTTGTTTACTTTTTACCGATAAATCACTGTGCTATTATATCATTCTGAGTTTTATTTTATCTTTTTATTGACTTAATTTTTGCCGTGTTCCTCATAATTTTTCACCACATTTCATTGTACTTTTAAAGTTTTGTCGCATTCTTTTATTCTTTTCAGTTTTTATAGCTTTATATTTTATCACTATTTATCATTTCCATGTTATATTTACTTTTCCTGTCAAGACCAGGCTTTTAGCCACAAAAATTGCTTTCATTTTAATTTAGATTTGGCTTGTTTCTTGTCTTAACTCAAGTTTTTATTACCTTTGAAACACTTCTTAATCTAATTTTGTTTTGTTGACTGTTTTTAAATATACTTTTAATTCTTCATTTTTAATGGTAGGCAGAGAGAGTGGTCATAAAAGTGGTGCTTGGAAGCAGAAACTTAATCTAAGCAAGGGAATCTGTTCTGGGGACAGACTCCTTCTCCTGTTTGTGCCTTTCTTTTTCAAAATAAAAGCTCCATGAGAGTGGTGGCCCTTGCCTGCTTTTGCTCTTGTTGTATCTCTGTTATCTGAGATACAATGAGCCACCTAATAAAATTGTTGAAGGGTAATAATGATGATCGATAAGGGTTCCTAGAGTTACATGAGTCTATTAACAATTTATTATCACCAGGTGTTAGACATCCCTCTGATGACTTTCCATGCAGTAACTAACTTTTAAAAAAAATAAATCTTTATTGCTCAGAGTATTACAATTGTTTCTCCTTTCCCCCCCACCATAGCTCCCTTCCACCCCTTTCCCATCCCCACTCCCCTTACCCCCCCCCGCCATTGTCCTCATCCATAGGTGTACAATTTTAATCCAGTCTCTTCCTGCACCCCCCACATCCCTTTCCCCCTGATAATTATCAATCCACTCCCTTTCTTTGCCCCTGATTCTATTATATTCGCCAGTTTATTCTGTTCCTCACATTTTTAATTCACTTGATTTTTAGATTCACTTGTTGATATATATGTATTTGTTGATCATAATTTTAACAACACTATGCATAAGGCATTATCATCACCCCCTCTAAACACGAGGCCCCAAGAGATATAAAGCGGCTTGTTGGGGTCACTCAATAAGTAGTAGAGCCAGGACTTGAACCCCAGTCATGTATCTCTGGTTTCAGGGCTCTTAATCACTTGTCCAGTGTCTGCCATATCACATAATTAATAACTGATCAATCAGAGGAGTTATGACTTTAAAAAGACCTTTATGAAATCACTACGCGAGACACAACAAAGATACATGTCCTCTCATATATCAATGTAGGCTTCCTACATACAGAGCCTGGAACTTCATGATTAGCTATTTCTTCAACTGGCCGAGCCTACTTCTTTAAGTAGCCTGCCATCACCTCCTCTCTGCTCTGGGGCAGCCCTTGAAGTCCCACTCTGTTAAATTATCAATTTTAAATCAAACACAGCAGGTGGTGCCTGGCTCTCCTAAGTGGGCACCTCCCAGTTGTCCAATGATTTATAAAAGCAGTATTTTTAAAAAATTGCATTTACCCAATGTGCTAATTTTCTTCTCAGTTTGAATTCCATCACTCTTTAGCCCAGGGAATAAAAAGTGAATGAACTGAATCCAATAAATATAGAGCTCTCCACATTTCTGTCTGTGACATGTTACCCTTCACCAGTAGAATAACTCTCTGCTCCCAGAGTCAAGCTGTTCATCCTGAGTTGAGAATCAAGAATCCAGAGAAAGTTTTTATATATCCATTTTAAAATATCTGGTGTTACTGATTTAAAAAACATTGCTTTAAAATGACACAAAACTTAATTTACCCAGCAATGAGTTGTGACAATATTGAATTATTGTTTTAGAAAATCTCATTAAAAGCAATACCTAATGTTTCTATTGAGGTCAGGTCACATAGACACACTCTGCCTAGGATGTACCAAGATTTCACACTCCCACAGGAAGTCAGGAATCCACTATAAATCATATTTTATGTACAGACAAGTTAGAAAAATGAGCCACTCTCATCAGTAGGGAATAATGTGAACCCTCTCCAAATGTAAGTTCCCAGAAGCCAGACGAGGGTCAAACTTGCAAGCAAGACATACAGATAGCGGTCTCAGGCCTGTGTCCTGACTGTTTCCTACCCAATGCCTGAGGGCCTTTGGATGAGAAAGATTCCTGGCTTTTGAGGGGTCTTTGCAATGCTTGACTGGAGGAAAGCTTGACAGTGAGGGGTGCCGACAGCAAAGCAGGGATACAGTGGATCTCTGTCTACTCTCCCTCTTATGAACAAAGGAGACAAAAGCTTGAACAATGTATGGATTACTTATATAATCTGCTTATTTTCCTTTCATTTTTTGATTTAAGATTATTTAAAATATATTAATATAGTAGGTAAGCAAAACAGATACCTTTGGAAGATAAGTGGAGGATCTTGTGAATTCCCCATTAAAAATTATTTCTTAAAATTTATTTTTATTGTTGAAAGTATTACAGATGTTTCCTTTCTCCTTCTCCCCTACTGATCCTGCCCCTTCCACTCTCATCCCCTCCCCAGTCCTCCACACCACTATTGTCTGTGCCCATGGGTTATGCATCTCTGCATATAAATTCTTTGTTTGAGCTCTTACCATCCCCCCGCCCCCACCACCACCACCAAATTCCCTCTGAGATCCTCAGTCTGTTGCATGCTTCCAAGTCTCTGGATCTATTTTTGTCAGTTTATTTTGTTCATTAGATGCCACATATAAGTGAGATCATGTGAAATTAGTCAGAGAAAGACAGGTGTCACATGACTTATATGTGGAGTCTTCTTTCTTTTTTTATCTTACTGTTCATCACAATATCCATCAGAACAAACAGAGGTGATTTTAAACATGAGCTGCATTCCTGAAAAGCACTTCACATAATATGTTTCTGTGTTTTACATGTATTAGAGCTAGACATTTGAAGTCAACCTCTGCAGAACCCTTAGGAAATGTGAGGAATCCATTCATAAAGCTCACTTCTAAGTCATTCATCCTGTAAATCGGAGTTGAGTGTTCTGAGACTATGTCCCCCATTGTGGCTCACATGAAGTCCCCCTAGCAGAGTTTCTATGGGAATCCCTCCATATACTGATCTTTCTGGAAAGCACTGACCTCAGAAAAGCTTCTGTTGGATTTCTTGATACCAGCTGGCATTTGTGCTATCAACTGAGCTGCTCCTGATCAAATAATCAAGCTTTGGGGCACTGAGAATAATTATCAAGCCAAAAATAAATGGTTACACCCCTCTAAACAAAGCAAGAAATTATAAAATCAACCATTAGTATCAAAATACAGCCTTATTGTACCTTTAAAAAGATATTCTTGCTGGTATTATTTTGGGATCTTTATCCAAGAAAATGAGTAATTATTTTCATGAGCAGAAGAGGAGAAAGAAGTGTGTAGAGATAAAATATTTAAATTGCTGTTTTCTTTGAAGTCATAGTAGTAATTGTAGCTTGTGGGTCTTCATTATTATGAATGTAATTTATCCCTATTTTAAAATATTTTTTGAGGATCATAATGTGTTTTGTTTACAGTTCTTTGAAATATAATAAAAAATAAAAAGTTAAAAGGGTTTTCCTAATGTAATATTAATCCTTTCACGGAGTAACAATAATAAGGAAAGAAAAAAGATGAAGACAAAAATATTTATTTCCTGCTAGCATTTTCACTTCTGGAGGAGAACTTAAGGCTGAATTCTAGTTGTTTTTAGTATTTAGTGTAGTTTAAACTGAAATGTGTGGGATTTAGTCATAATGTTCTAATACTATTAAGATTATATAGCCGAAGCCGGTTTGGCTCAGTGGTAGAACGTTGGTCCATGGACTGAAGGGTCCTAGGTTTGATTCCGGTCAAAGGCATATACCTTGGTTGAGGGCACATTTCCAATAGGGGGTGTGCAGGAGGCAGCTGATCGATGATTCTCTCTCATCGATGTTTCTAACTCTCTATCCCTCTCTCTTCCTCTCTGTAAAAAAAAAATCAATAAAATATATATTTAAAAAACAAACAAACAGCCGAAACTGGTTTGGCTCAGTGGATAGAGCATCGGCCTCTGGACTGAAAGGTCCCTGGTTCAATTCAGGTCAAGGACATTTACCTTGGTTGCGGGCACATCCCCGGTAGGGGGTGTGCAAGAGGCAGCTGGTCGATGTTTCTCTCTCATTGATGTTTCAAGCTCTCTATTTCTCTCTCCCTTCCTCTCTGTGAAAAATCAATAAAATATATTTTTTTAAAAAGAGTATATACAGTTTCAGTACCATAGAAAATACCACTTTTATCTATATTTTTAAAAGGGTGTTTTTAAAGCTATAAAACAACACTACGGCATATGTTTTTAAACCACTATTTGTCTAAGTAGTGCTATATTAAAATGTCTTTTGTCCTAGGGCTTGTTAATAATTGAAGACAGGATTTGTTTCTAGGGGACTAACTCAATTTTAAGAGGAACAACAGAAAGAAATACATTAGAACAACACCTAGGAACTGTGTGTGTGTGTGTGTGTGTGTGTGTGTGTGTGTGTATGGCAAAATATGTTGAAAGTTAAAAAATGAAATTTTGGTGTATGCTCTATTATGTGGTAGTTTGTTGTCACTTTTAAAGTATGTAAAAGTATAGATTACATTATCTTATGATTAGAAAATATGGATTTTCTAAGATAGTTTTAATTTCATCACATCTTTTTGTTTTTCTTTTCTGTTTTTTACTAAAGTGGACAAGATAAAGCATGAGAAAGTGCAGATTTAATTTTCAGACTTTTTCTAAGGTTTTTATATGCATTAAAATTTTTTTCCATGACACAACTATAGTCTAGGAATAGATCTGGGGTAGGTTGTTCAAATCATTCATTCATTTAAAACTCATTCCTCCAGGATCTTTTATGTGCCATATTCTGAGATTACATAGATTTAGAAAACAAAAATAAAAACAAAACTAAGTAATATTCTAAATATCTTATCATTCATCTATAGAAATCTGATTATTTTCATTCCAAATAATACTTACTGAACACTTACTCCATGTCCAGAGCGCTAATACATATGAACAAAAATCCCAGTGTTCTAGTCTGCAATATCAAGATTTACAATATCTATCTCTAGACTCATTCAATATTCCCCATGCCCTGCCTATATTTACTCATCTTTTTATTCTCCAATATTTTTGCATATGTTTGTATCCTGAACTAGTCCATAAGCAATTGGGAGAAAAATGTGTGCCTCTTCTTTATTTTTCAAACCCTCACCACTTCTCGCCCAGTACAAACATAACAGTTAAAATAAAATTTAGCCCAAGGCTGATACCTGAAAAATGGCTAGTAATAAAACCAGAGCTAATAAAGGCATAGTGCAAGTCACAAATATGCCTGAGAACCTTCCTGTAGCTCCTCCGGACTTCAGCACTGTTTTAGGGTCTGATCGCAGGCTGGCATATCAGTGGATGAATCTGTTGCCTAAAGGAAAGACATCTTTTTCTTGGTGTCTGTTCTACGCCCCCCCTACAGCTTTGCTGCTATGAAAGTAGGTGGCAGGGAGCTTTCAGGGGGCAAAGGCTTGCTTGGTGCTGAAACACTGGCCTGGAGGGTATAGCCACTTACATGACCACACATATTTCATGAAGCCAATCCAAGTTCTTCACTCCACACTGGGTCATCTTTTAAGGACACGCGGAAGGCACTGGCAAAGGTGAATCCAAAGAAATTTGACACATAATTATCATAGGAAAATCAGAATGCCTTTACGTTATCATTTAGAATTGATTTTCAGTACAAATGGAGGAAATACCAGAGCATTTTTCACTTTTAGGACTTTAAAAAGTTTCACATGGCCCTGACTTGGAGTAAATTTAGGATGTCTCTTGGATGAGGCTACTGCTACTCACACAGTGAGATTCTTGCTTATTAGCAGTCTAGCTTCCAATCTGTCCAGGGTATTCTACAGATAAATGTTTAGGTCACAATTATTTATATAAATTAATAAAGGCAAGCCATAGGTTTAATCTCTCTTCAATTCACAGTCTTAACTATCATGATTTTTAAGATAAATAATTCTTAATTTTTTATTCTCAGATATACAGAAAGATTTTTTAAAAAAGCTACAATAGGTAACTGTATCCTGTTTACTGGTTTTCAATTTTAAAGCACGATAAAAGAAACAGCTAACCAAGCATGACTAGGCTTTCACTAAATTCACATCTGTAAGTTCCAAAGAGATAGAGCTCATGCAAATGTCTGCTGGAATGTTAAAGGAAATTTAAATGTGGTCACATCAAATCTTACCTAGCCCTGGCTGTTTTGGCTCAGTGGATAGAGCCTCAGCCTGTGGGCCAAAGGGTCCAAGGTTTAATTCCAGTCAAGGGCAAATACCTGGGTTGCAGGCTCGGTCCAATGTGCAGGAGGCAACCAATCAATGATTCTCTCCCATCATTGATGTTTCTCTCTCTCTTTCTCTCCCTTCCTCTCTGAAATAAATTTAAAAAATATTTTAAAAATCTTACCTAGTTTTTTCTCATATGAAAGGTTTTACTGGTGCATTTTTTCAGTATCAGTTCACTGTTCAGCTAAAGGTTAGTGATGAATCAGAAGAAACAATACAAGGAGTCAATGAAAGTGTTTACCTTTACTATTGATGATCGGCTCAGAGATTAGTCATATTTCACGAAACCAATCCAACCTGGCCAGTGTTCCTACTACTGTGTTTGTCACCACTTAGAAACTGAGGACTTATGAGAACTTTAATATCATAACTCTTGGCCCAAGATTTTTACTTTTGCTATTTGAACTGTGAGGCTGCTTTAGAGTCTTATGACTGCTCCTTGGACCTGGAAACTGCCTGCAGAGAAAAGTCTCTCAGCGCTGTTGGATTTCTATAAGTAACCCTGAAGCTTTTGTTCTACAAGCTGGAACCAGAGCTGAGATATTGACAAATGGCCAATCACATGTCACCCATTGTTCTCATCTCCTAACTCCCCTTGCCAACCACTGAGTTATTCAACTGTTGAAAAGTCCAGTTGCCTCTTCTAATCAGAAAACGAATAATGTAAGTTTGTGATCTTGTTTTCTCAGCAACTGATAATCAGCTTTTGCCTTACAACTGTTGCCTTTAAAAACCTTGCTCCATTCCCTCCATTTTGAAAGTTGCCTTTGTTTCCTACCCAGGGGTATGTATGCCCTTGACTTGCAAATTGTATATGAATAAAGCTATCTTTTAATTTATATTGGAATTTTGTTAACATAACAAAAGTCACCATAGATCCTTTTTATATTTTGGCCTTTGCCACTATTCTGTGATGACTAGTGTCCTCAATTAGCTAAGGCTCCAATAGGATTAGGCTTTAGTTCCTCTTCCCTAGTGTCCCTGATCACTAAGCACAACACTAGCCCCTCCCACTCTTTAATCCCACAATACCATCTAAACTCTAGACAAGACTAAACCCCTTAGAGTTTAATCAACTATTACAAATTGCCTCCCCATCCACCCCTTTCCATGGAGATATCTAGGATCCATACTTTGTCATAGGAACAAAATAAAACAAAGAAGCAAAATCCCCCTTCCATATTCCAGTATTGTAGAACATTCTGTCTTTACTGAAACTTGGTTTAGTCCAGTCCCCCAAAATAAAAGACACCATGCCTCTGATGAGCTGAAATTCAATCTCTTTATAATCTTTATGTGAACATATTTTGAAATACTGTCTTATGATTATTTCTCCAACGTATCATTGCCCATTCACTATTTGATCTACTAGAAGTGATATGCCCCCTTATTCCTCTAGAAAAAAATTCTTGACACACTCATTTACTATCACCTAATCTTCAAATTCAAGAAATAATT
The DNA here is from genome assembly GCF_964339955.1 of Pipistrellus hanaki. Classification (NCBI taxonomy): domain Eukaryota; kingdom Metazoa; phylum Chordata; class Mammalia; order Chiroptera; family Vespertilionidae; genus Pipistrellus; species Pipistrellus hanaki. Next base: position 200,616,319 of record NC_140503.1, on the reverse strand, counting down.
TTAAGATCATTTATTAAACTTTCCTGTTGCATTTGACACTGTGGAAAGTCCGAAATTTCTAATGTTTTCTGGTAAATCACCCTAAATCTGTAACCATACTCTTACCTTTCCTCATCCTTAAATATTGCTGTAATGTATTGTATTATTTTTGTCCTCACTCTATCCGTTTTCTTGAGAGATCACTTCTGTGAACAAACAAGTGTTGGTTTAATAAATCATAATTCCCCACTGGCTACATCATGGTGGGTAGTCATGCCCCAGACCTATAACTTCTTTAGTGAAAAGTTTTGAAGCAAGCTATGTCCATTGTTTTGTGCATGGGATAACAGGCTTTTGAAATGCCCGAAAGTAACACTCCTCAAAGGCAAAACCACTCCCCAGAGAGCACATAATCTTAACTATTATGCAATCCAATTCCTGCCTTGTTTTCTCCTACCTAAATGTAATCTTCCTTATTTTCTCTTTTTAATTTCAAATGTATAAAACAAATACACAATATTTTCTGGAGCATTTGGGATCTTGCTTCCTGGCAATTGTCATCAGTTTGACTCAGATAAACTCATGAATGTTCTCTACAGGTTTAGACTTTTGTTATATCGAAACTTCCAACCTCTGTCCTCATTTACTATCTCCACACTAAGACTTGATCATCTAAGAGCCTATGAAACATATTCTCCTAGAATTCTCATGCTTCCCACATTGCTAGGTACTAAAATTTTAAAACATATAATCTTCTCCATTAAACAGCATACACGGCTTTTCTTCTTATCTGAATTGAAGGTATCACCCTTTCAACCAGTCACCCTTATTGCAAATCTGGAGTCATCTTTGTCCATCTTCAAGATCACTTTCAACTAATCACAAAATGATACTAATTTTAGTTCTGATATGTTTATAGGATCTATTGCTTACTCTTCCCATCTGTTCTTTACACCCCATGACTACTGCTCTGGTTCTGGCTATTATCAATGTTTGAACTTCTGCTCTAGCACCCTAACTTACCTCCTTACCCAGAGCTTTATTCTCCCCATATGTAAACCCTGAGCAATGCTCCATGAAGATGCAGGTGTGAGTATGTCATTCCACTTCCAGACATTTCTTACAATTGCCTGGCTGGCACTTTATATAGATCCCTGCTTCCACCAAGTATTTAGTGACTGTGTGTCTCTGCTTTTATAGGGTTCTTCTCTACTCGAAAACCCTTTAGTTCTACTTCCAATCACCTGATTTTCACTTGTCCACTAAAACACAGCCCAGTAATCATTGCCTCTACGGAGCCACCTTGTCCATCCTAGATTGAATATGATGAGTATCTCTGTAGTTCTATGGTGGCCAATTATTACAGTTATTGCTTAACTACTTTATATTTATCTGTTCTTATTACCGTCTCCAAACAGCCTGTGGGCTACTTGAGAAAACTGGCCATATCTCATTTATCTAAGTGCTCCCATAAGCTTGCAAGGTGACAGCCACAAAATAGACATTTAAAACTTAAATCAACAATTGAGGGAGTGATTCACATTCCCTTTCTTTTTCCCCACGAAGAGCAGAGAGAGCATGTGCCTTTCATGTTCAGAGACAGATGGAATTAATAGGATGAGTACTTTCTCCAGACCTTTATTTTTAAGTATCCAGGTTATAGAACTCATGAAATAAATGTTTTATGTAGTCATTTCCTATCCAGGACAAACAAATTGCTGCTCATTTCTTAGGAAAATAAAATTCCTAGAAAATAACTTCTTCAAATGATCACCTAGAGGAGACATCCCTTTAACCAAGAATTTTATCAAGGGCAAAACTGTTTATCCAGAAGATTGTTCTAAGATTATTTCTTTCGTCAGTCTTTATCCTACCTGTGCCTATACTGTTCTGCTAATACCCATGACTAATCATTGGAAGAGAACATGGACATTTACTAAGACCCTGGAGAAGGAAAGGCAGGGCAGGATTGTGGAAAGAACATGGACTTAGCAAATAGACACTACATTACACTGCCAACCATTTAACAACTATGTCGTATTGAGCAAATTTCTCAAACATTCTGGGACTCAATTCACATCTTTTTTTAAAAAGGAATAACAACACTATTATATAGAATTATTTTGCAATTACATGAGCTGAAGCCTTAAAAACACCTGGCCTAATAATGTAGTTTCCCCTTTCTCAATTTAAGAGTTGTTGTTTAAGGACTATATAGAAAAGTATAAAAGAGCTAAATAAGTATTTGTAAATTTGAATTGTTTGCATGTTCCCTAAGTCATGTTGACATGCATAATGAAAACAGGGCTTCTTAAAGGTAATAGCTTCAGTAAATTAAAATGAAAGTATGGTATAAAGTTTTGTTTTTCTGTCTTAGTAATGAACTTACTTCTGCTTTGCTTGACTGGTTGCAAAGTTTTATCCTTGACTATTTAAAAGTAGAAATTGGATAAAGTTTTCTTAATTGGCAAGAAAAAAAATACAAACAAATAAATAAAATTACTTCAAAGCAAAAATAATAAAAATAGATATTAATAGAAAGCCTAGTATAGACAGAAAGTTGCAAATGAAACATTCTGGTGGCAAAGGAATAAAGAGAGAAGGACAACAGAAGAGAAACTTGTAAACAGAAATTATCCTATTATAAAGATTGATTCTTTAAGCAAGGTTAGTGTTTGAGGCTTATGGACCTGCTATGTTTAAGATGACAAGCAACAAAATGCTATTGCTAATTAGACAGCCAATAAAATGTCACATGGAAAGGTTAACTCTCTTAAAGAATGGTAGGTGTTCTTGTATTTAAAATGTCATTGTTATTAGTTTTGAAACAGAGCTCACTGATAAACAGGAGCAAACATGTGTTTCAGAGAAGAAGGTAAGATTATTTCATCATTTATCCAGTATATAAAAATATGAGAGAAAAAAATCATAGTGACCTTTCCTTCTTCATTTGTAACATTGCATTTGACCACTTCTATGGTGAAGTTGGCCAAGCATCATTTTGGTGTGTGCAGATTTGAAAACAACAACAAAATGTACATATAGAATGCTAAATGTTTTCTGCATTATCTCCTTTGGTCCCTAGAATACCCCTATTTGGGAGAGCTGTTATTATGCATGGTGCTCAGGTTGAAGCAATAATAACAAACAAACAAACAAACAAACAAAAGGAAACAAAACAAAACTGTTGTTAGGGATGTTTAAGTAACTTGTTCAAAGTGACGGTGGAACCATAATAAAAGCTAATTCCTGCTATTTGATTCTTTCTAAAAATTTTATGTATTTTGCCTGAGGTTTTTTATTTCAACCATAAATGGGTATATTGTATCTACCTGTGGAGAATATATAATATAGGCATTGCATTTATTTTTTGATTCAACTTATAATTATTTATTTTATCATTTTATGCCGACACTTATTATTATAAGTCATTTAAAATAGAACCAACCACATATAATTGATGAGAAATATGGTATGTTGAGGTTTCTGTTCTCCAGGAGGTAAGAGTCTGCCAGGACCTTGGTTTGTGGAGCCTCAGCTACAAACACTCTTAGCAGCCAAACCAGGTCACACACTATAACGACTTAGCCTTTCTTCTGGGTGTTAAGAATCCTATATAGTAAAAGGCTAATATGCAAATTGACCAAATGGTGAAATGAGCAGTCACTATGACATGCACTGACCACAAGGGGGCAGAAGCTCAACATAGTCAGTGTACTCCTACAGGGGAAGTGCTGCTCCCCAGAAGGCAGGCTCACATCTGGCAAGCACAGCAGTGGTGGCTGGAGCCTCTCTCACTTCGGTGGCAGCACTAAGGACCCCTCAGGGAATGTCTGACAGCCAGCTGGCAGTGGACATCCCCCAAGGACCCCAAACTTTGAGAGCACAGGCTGGGTTGCAGGTACCCTCCTCCCCACAGTGCAGGGATGTCGTGCACCAGACCTCTAGTCTATTAATAGCCAAAGCTACCGTTTGTGGAAGAGGCAATATTTTAGCAATTAAGAGCTGCAGTTCAAATCCCTGCTCAGCAATTTACTACAACTCATCTGCGGCCTACTGCAGCTTCTCTGTTAAATCCTCATTTTGCTGATGAATGCTCATTATGGGCCAGGGGCTATTCCACACACTTTACTCTGAATACCCCTAATACTCCCAAGTTGGATTATTAACCCAATTTAATAGAGGAGACAACTGAGCTCAGAGAGGAAAAAATAAATTGATAATGGCCATACAATTAATAAGCTGCAAGGCTGGTGTCAGAACCCCAGATGTCTCTAATTTAATAGCCTGGGCTTCCCTCAGTGCATGACACAGCAGGACTCAAGAGGGGGTGACAATGGGAAAGAAACAGCATCAGCTTTGTAACAAGGGCTCGGTTTACAGAATCCATGCAAGCTCAACAAGGCACTTTTTCCTCAGCTCTAACAATTGATAGGTTATTTTCATTAGGAGTCCAGTCTAGGAGCAAAGGGGCAAAGGGCCACACTCTTGGGAATGTTAGGAGAGTAGAGATGTCAGAGGATGGAAAAGTTGATTCTGAGAGCTGCAATAGGAATCAAGTAGCAAGGTCAATATAAATAATCACAGGATGCCTTGGCCAGTTGCTTCCCCTGAGACTATCTCCTCCCTGTTCCAGCCAACTCATTGGGGATTATGATCAGCTATGTGAAAATAGATACCCTACTCCATTCCTGTGTATACAGATACTCACCATGCTCCCAATGCAACCCTACATGCAACACTTTGTCCCTCTCAGGGGCAGCGGCCCTGCAGGGGCCTCTCTGGCCACCCTGTGCAATCTAGAGAAACAGTTCAATGTCTTTGTTGAGCATGACAGTCATCTAGGCTGTGGTCTTGCAGAGGCCAACAGACACACCTTGAACATGACTGCAGCCGCATTTCCATAGACCAAAGACAAGTCTGCCCCATGCATTTCACTCACTGTGATTAGTGGCCAATCAGAGAGGACTGTACATTCCTCAATGACTGAGGATTCAGGTCCTGATAAGGCACAATAGAAAACCTGCTTGTGCTTCTCTAGATGATGAAAAGACTAAAATACAATGATTTATGTTCTCTTTATCAGCCCAGACATTTTCTTCTGAATGCAAATCCACAGAGGCTTGCCCACTGGGACAGTGCTTTGCACTTTCTTTTGGCAGAGACAAAGAAAGCTGTGGGTCAGTATGGGTATTTATCCCAGGCTTTGCAAGGCTCTGGGAAACCCAGGAGCCTGTCTAAGCCTCAGGCTACTCAACAGCCAGATAACCCTTCCTCTAAACTTCATCCAAGGTAGAAGGTATGGGGACAATATTTAGTCACTTACTCCTATGTAAAATGTCACTACATTTGGGGAACTCAAATTTCTGTTTCCAATGTCTTGCTTGCCAAATACCTCCTTTCTTATGAGACTTAAATTATATATCATTGCTCTCTGAGATATAATTAGATTTCCATAAACCAGCTCAATCAGACTAAGTGATTTCCCCAAATATCCCAACTGTAGTTCATTAGAGCAGAGCTGCTCCAAGTCTAACATGAGCCTGAGAACCCCAGGGATCTTTATCTATCATGTCCACTTAATTCTCATGCCTCACTCTTTGAAAGTAGTTGGGCATCACTTGGGAATTGTAAATAATCATTTAAAATGCAGAGTAGTGAGCCCTGTTCAGACCTACTGAATCATCACTGCAATTAACCAAGAACCCCAGGTGATCAGTTGACACTTTGAAGTTTGAGAAGTACTGCCTTGGATATCATTCAACTCCCTCATTTCCCAGGAAGGGATACTGAGGTTCAATCAAATAACCTTCCAGAACATCCCAAAACAGCAGAATTCAGTTTAGATTCCAGGATTTCAATTCAGTAATCTTTGGCACTATCATAAACCTCCCAAGCCCTTCATTTCCACATCAATAAAATGGGGATACTCCCAACTGCCTATGTGAAAGTATTTGTGAAAGTATTTTATTAACGTTAAAGCTTTATGCAAACAAATGTGTGTACCACTATTTCAAACCAAATAACCTAAATCCTCAAATACTGTATGGTTGTGTATGCACTCAGGTGCATGAGTCTAGGTATAGAACTGAGCCCTATGTGAAAAAATTTGCCCTACTTAATTTAGGTTGTAACCTAATTCTCAGACTAGTTGCCAAAAAAAGAATCCTCTCTCCTCTAAACCTCAGAAGGTCTCTTAAAATGGATGGGCTCTCTGGGACTCACTGACATGTTTCCACTGCCAAAGTCAAGATAGCCTGAGATCATGGGTGTTAGATGGGGGTCATGAGCTCAGGTGGAAGATGAAAGGGGAGAGCAGCTGGGCAACTTCTTTTTCTTTTTCTTTTTTTCAAATTCCTGACAGCCACTGAAATAAAGTGTGGTTTAGAGAAAGAAATAGAAAAATAAAAATATCGGGGAAAGAAGGTGGGAGGAGGCTTGATAGTACCTATCCATTCATTAAACAAATATTTATTGAGATATTTTTATATTCAGGCACCATTCTAGGTATAATGGACATAGCCATGAACAAGGCCAGCAAGAATCTACCCTTAGATGTCTTAGCATCCAGTGGTGCTGATAGAGAGGGGGACACATTGAAAAGCAAACTAAGTCCAGGAAATAGGGGTTATTAAAAAGTGCTTTGAAGGACATAGTGACTAAGGGGTTCTGTTTCTAATCGAAAAACTAGGATGGCTCATATAAGATGGAAATTTAACTTAGGATAAAGGAAAATGTGTCCCAGGCAATGCCAGTTCTCAGGGGTGAAGTCGAATTTGGGAGTTTGGAGGAACAGAGAGAGTGGTGGTGAGTAGAGAAGGCAGGAGGTGAGGTAGGAAAGGCTGTTCTAACTTTTTATATAGGGCTTTGTAGGTCATGGTCAGTAGTGTGGATATCAGTTTGAATGCAGTAGAATACCACTGTCAGTCCAACTAGTGATCTACCTCAGAGTAGAAATTAGAATCTTGAAAACACAGTGGCATAGGGTAGTAGACTTAAGGTGGGGAATACTTTTCTTTCTACCTTTCAGTCTTTCCTCCTTTTAGATGTTAGAGCACCTATTATATGTCAGCTACTGTGTTTCTGTAAACATACACATCTGACCAACCTTCTTAAGTTCACTTCATCTCCGTGAATTAGTACCAGATGCCTAATCAGAAGCAATCAGTGGTCCCCCACTGCCGAGAGCAACTTCAGTTTGTTTTTACCAAGGAACTTGTTACAAGTAAAACTAGGATTCCATCCAGCTGTACTGAATAAGAATTTTTAGAGGTGGGCCTGCTTATGTCTATTTTTAGATACAAGTGATGCTGAGAGCACACAACCTCCTCTCTGAGCATCTCCCTAAAGTACCCAACATCTTTTCTGTGCTTCTCTAAGCTTCCCTAAGTCTTTAGGGATCAGTTCAAAGTCCCTATCTTCTGTTATCAAGTTTTCATGAACATCTCTAACTCATGCTACTGAGTGCTCCTCCTGGACAATAAGTCCTCAGTGGTCACCCCTTGTAGCTGGAGAATAGTACCTTGAGAACTTAAGCTGATCCTTTATCATTTCATCATCCCAGTACATAGCCTCCCACTCTATATGCAATAGAAACTCAAGACATGGTGATTGCTGCTGATAAAAATAACCTCAACACAGATGTCTCAATAGGCAAAGCTATCTTTTAACTTTATTCTGGCTCTCTCCAAGATGGGGAGAAATAATTTCAACAACAATAATCAACCAATGACATTGATAATTGCTAGTTTGTACTGAACACTTATTGCATGCCAGATACTAGGTCAACTACATGCAGAATCTCATAATCTAATTTGTTCATTACCAAATCCTTCTTCTGGGTTTGATCCTAAAGGGTTTAGCTGGTGGGAAATGCTTTTAATTAACTTGGATCCCAATTTCAACAATGGTTAATAGAGTGATCCTTTTCAATGTCCTTGAGCCTCAGTTTGAATATTTGAAAAAAAAGGGATAATAAACCCTTGATTTTTCTCTTTTCCACAGTTGTTGTGAGGGTCAAATGAGGAAACATAGTAAGCACCATGCACACAGGTGCTAAAGAAGCATAGACATAAAGAAAAAAAAAACACATAACTTTCATCTGTGGGGCAACACCACAGTTCCAAAAGTAATTGGAAGTTCATTTCCCTGTTTCATAATTGAACCTTATTTATTCTCAACATTGCCAGGTTGCTGGTTAAATCACAATTTATTTCAGAAACAGGTCATACGTGAAAGAGTTGGATTCAATGTAATATTGGAAAGCCAAAAAGCCCAGGAAAGCAAAATTCAATAAGTATTGACCAGGGTCCTTCATTTCTAGTTTGCTTTGACAATAACCTTTATTTTTCAATTATTAAAGTCAGTGTTTCCTTGAGTGAAATAACAAGCTTGACTTAGCAGGGTCCAGTGCCCAGCTATCTTGTCACTGCCACCCTCCATGCTTGTTCTTTTGAGCCTTTTTATTTTGCAGAGGGCACATTCCCTCCCAGTCCCCCCCCCCCCCCAAGCTGGCTGAAGAATCTTCAAGGAATGAAATTATAATCCATGGGAAACACTGCTTAGACACACCATTCAGGATGTGGCTCTTCAGGATTTGAATAGAGTTAGGAAAACACTTTTATTTCCTTCTCAACAACATCAGCATCATTGTTGTTTGAAATTCCATTGCTGGAGATGATTTACTTTATTTTTTCCTGAAAGTTATTTTTAAAATAATAGTAATATTCCTGAAAATGGTAATATAAAGTAATATGCCTTAGTGTCAATTGTCTCTTGGATCCCATTTGCTAACAGGAATGAAGTTAAGGACCTTACAGAATATATTTCAGGCAACATGTAAGGCCCATTGAGGGTATCATGGTATTGAATCCCCATAACCTTCTGTGTGGTGAGAACTGAAGTTCAGAGGATGAGAGTAACTCCCTGGAGGAGCACAGTTGATAAGTGGCAGCAATATTTTGAGTACATATATTTGTATAAGGGTAGCCCTTTTCTACTATCCCATACAACCCTACTGAATAAAGGGTATGATGACACATTTTATGGAAAAGAGAGAGGCTGAGATTTGGGTTACATTGGGGAAAAAATTCTTTATGAATACTGAACACCAGCCACACTGCTTTTGTAGCACTATAAAGTCCAGAATGAAAAGTATTATAACTGTCATTTAAAAAAATTATATCCAACACCCCTCCATGCTATCTAATAGATTCTTTGTGGGAGAGCTGATTGGGGGATGGGGAAGAGTGTCTTCCCTTTGGACTTCCTGCCCATATGGATTTCCTCTGCCTCCAGTGGAAATACGAATGCTTTCTAAGGAGATTTCCAAGGAAATAAATGTCCTTTTGATTTGAAGGATCTATAGCCATTAGCTAGTGTGATGATCTATCATCTCAGCTCGGTCTTTTTTACCTTTTGACCTTTTTCTTGACTTTGAGTTGAGATGTTGTATGCAAAGAAAAAAAAAACTTATCAAAAGTCCCATTTGCTTCCACTGCTGTGGATATTTCATTCTGTCCATATTCCTTGGCTAGAATGAATAAGCCTGAGTTGCTTTTAATCTCCATTGCTGTTCTTTGATATTGGAAAACATTCCACTCACAGCCATTCTGTAATCAAAACCTCCAAGCCGCTGAGGAGAGATCTAACTAGATTCTTGGTGGCAATTTAATTCTAAGTTGATGCAATCAATACTCTGTACAGGCTAGTGTGATGCCATTAGAGGCTTTAACCCCTTTGTAGGCTCACAGACTTTGCTTTTCTAAGCAGTAAAGCGACATGTGATGTTGAAGCCAAGGAGATTATAGCCTTTGAATCAAATTCTGCAGTTATTAATGCAATCATAGTCATTTTCTCTAGGAATCCTACAAAGCCAACTTGACTTTCCCCAAACAATTTGACTCTGGAATGCACCACGGAGAAAAATAACATTACGTGCAGAATGCCCAGTTTGGCTTTGGTGTTATTGTTTTGGCTCAGCTTCTTTTTTGTTTTCCATTAAAAAAAATCCTCACACTCTTCTGAGGAATACAATTCTAAAGTAATATGGGGATCTATTTGCTATGGGCTGAATATCTGTATCCCCCCAAAGTCCTATGTTGATGCTAAGCTAACCTCCAGTGTGATTGTATTTGGAGAGGGGGCCTCAAAGGAAATAATTAGGGTTAAATGTGGTCATCAGAATGGGGTTCTGATCTAATAGGATTAGTGTCCTTATGAGAAGAGACACCAGCAAGCTCTCTCCCTTTCTCCTTGGTTGTACAGAGAAAATAGTGTGAAGGCAGCCGTCTACAAGCCAGAAGAGAGACCTCACCAGAACCTGACCATACTGGCTCCCTGATCTTGGATTTTCATCCTCCAGAAATGTGAGAAACTAAACATCTGTTGTTTAATCCATCCAGTCTTTGGTATTTTGTTATAGTGCTCAAGCTGACTAATAAATAATCCAGGAAAGTCTAAATATTTGCGTCAATTTGGTAGAAGTGTAAAATGACTTATTCTAAAATCCTTGCAAATGTGATTAGAATTAATAATGAGGAGAAAACTTTTGATCATCTAGAAGTAATTAACCATATGATCTTTTTGTAAAAATGTCAAATGACAAGTAGCCGCTTCTAGATATGTAGTTTCCTTCCTAATAGAAGATTAAATTCAAATTCCCACCTCTTTCTCTCCCCCCACCAAAACACTTATACATCTTTTTTAGAAAAGGCATCATCTATTTCTGCTTAAAGGTAGTAAATTTTCAATATAATCGAGAGCAGACTAACAGTCTATTCTATTCATTTGAGAGCTGGGCCTGCAAATACTGTTTTACTGAAAAACTGAATTCATTTTTCTGATGTAGGAAAAAAAAAAACTCTGGGCTTATACAGCAGTTGAAGATGATACAGTGGGTTTGGGAATGGAGCAGTCAACAAGCATTTGCTCTGAAGGACCCAGATTTGTTCATTTCTTTCCTTCTTAGAAAATACAGGGTCAGGCAAAAGTAGTTCTACCATTAGTTGTTCCTATGGAAATACAGAAATTGATACTCACAAATGTAAACCTACTTTTGCACATCCTGTATAGAGTATTTTTGTTTACAAGCAAACTTGTCCCTCCTCCAGCTATAATAATAAACATATACTTTGTTTACAGTTATATCCCTCTAGGTGACATGGTGTCTGGTACATAGTGGGCACTTCCTAAATAGGTACAAATAAATGACTATTAATAATGTGCACCTAAAAACACATTTCTTAATAAGAAGAAAAAAACTGTAATGTCTGCTTTTATTTTTATCTATGACAAACTTTATAGTAGAAGAGATTGAAATCATATTAAGTATTTCAGCCATAATCTACAATATCTCAAGGTATTTTTTTTCTGCAAAAAGCGACAGTGATTTATTGCCATTGTTAAATTGTGTAGTGTGAATTTGAATCACTGTCTATTTGAGTCAACAGTCTTTGTTTTCAGCAGTGAAGCATGAGCTGCCTTCTCCTCCTCTGTCATCCACCTCAAGGACTGAGTCTCTCCTCAAAGATGGTCATAATGACTTGTGCAGAGTATCCACCTTTTCATAGTATCTGTCCCTTCATCCCCTAATAACCAGATATAGCTCCAGTCTTCCATATCACAGGGACCTAGCACAGCATATAAGCATAGAAATAGTCCTATATAATAAAGATGTAATATGCAAATGGTAGTTAAACCATGAAGTGTAACTACCGACTGCATAACGACCAGATCACCGATCAGCAGGAGGGTTGGACAGTGAGCTACAAGTAGGTGGCAGAGAGCTACAGGAGGGGGCAGAGTAGCAAGTTATGGGGGGGAGGGGAGTAAAGGAGTAGGAGGAGCTACAGGAGGGTGGGGCAGTGGGCAGAGAGCTACTGGAGGGTGGCAGGGAACTACTGGCGAGCTACTGGCAAGCTACTGGCTCATGGATTTGTGCGCAGCAGTATAATATAAAAATAAATACACTGTGATCTATCTACTGCAGGAATTGATGGTGTTAATAAGATCCATCTTTGTATTCCATAGCCACACATGCTCTAACTTCACCAATATTCCCTCCATATTGGTCTTCTCCAGGAAGAGTTATCAAAAGAGAGTCATTATCAATCACCAAAAATGAGTCAGCTACAAAGGGATAATTACCAGAAGGGAGGGCTGTAGGGTTGAGTGAATAGCACAAAAGATATATTATTAACTATATTGTCAACAATATTACGATAAGCTTATGAGATGACAGATGATTACTAGAAGTAGTGGGGTGATCACATTATCTATTATAATAAAAGTGTAATATGCTAATTAGACTGGATGTCCTTCCGAAAGATCTTCCAGACAAAGCCAGCGCTGAGAGAGAAGCCTGGTCCCCGGTGCCTGCCAGCGCCCAGAGGGAAGCCTGGGTCCCAGGTCCCAGAGGGAAGCCAGTGCTGCCAGATGGGGGAAGGAAAGCCTACTCTTGCACAAATTTTGTTCATTGGACTTCTAGTAAGGTATAAAAGTGTTGAATCACTATGTTATAGACCTGAGACTAATATAACAAATATAAGATTATATACCAACTATACTTAAATAAAAATTAATTAAAAAATACATTGAAAGAATATACTTGAACTTTCAAAAACCTGGGTCAACTAGATTATTTTCTCCAAGAAATGTAGTTAAGTCTGTACACTGAGAGTAGGCTAAACAGGTTAGCAAATAGAGTCACGTGAAATACCTTCGTGTGTTTTCCTTAAGAAGTAGAGCTTTTCTGTGCAGAATGTAAGAAAAATTCTGTGCAGAAATCATAAATCAACATCCCCATTTCAAAGCTTTCTATGTGATATATACCTGTTTCCCCTTATAGCAAAACTATTTTTACTAACAAAGTATCAGCTCAAGTGAGCACATGAGTTTAAGTGATGACGAGAACATGAACACTGGATGGGCTCAAAGTAATACATTGAGTCCATGATTCATGAACAAGTACACCTTATGAATTGTTTAAAATGAACTGATTAGGATTCTGGAAACAGGGACAAAATATGTTCTTTTTAAAAGGAGACTTAGGAAGATGCCTTAAAAACTAAGTCTGATACCATGCCATATGATAGCATTTTGTGCAAAGTGAACTTTTTTTGATGGAATGATTGAGACTTTAAAAATCAGATTAATATATGTCAAGTACTATGCAGGGTGTAGAGATGATAAATTCATCAAATAAATTATAATTTGCTTTATTTGATAAAGAATAATCATCATGATAATGTGAAGAAGTCAATCAAGATGTAATTAAACAACATCAATATTCCACAAGGCATTATGGAAACGTCTGCCAACCAAGATGGTCAGGCAGCAACTGACTTATGGGAAATAGTAGCATTTATACAACTTTGATTGCTTCACGCTCTTGCTTCTGGCAGACATCACTAATGAGTCCCTGGGCTTTATCCTGCTGTATCCAGATGCATCTCTCAAATTTTCCTCAATTCTCTGTTCTTGGCAGCCAATTACAATAGCTAGAGCTGGCTGGAAAACTAGAATCTATTTGTTACCCTGTTTTATATTATTCATTATATGATGTGATTTGGTCCCCTAAATCTACTACTTACCACTTTCTTGAATTCTTGGCTGATGGTCTCAGTTGTCTCAATATCTATTTCAATTGAGCCACCCTTTGTTGGGAAGTTAAACCCTGTCTTATCCAGACTCCCTTGCAGCTAGTGTTCCATATTTCACTTGAATTTGTAATGGAAGGAAGGGAGGCAAGTCTGGGGCAGAAGCAGCCTAGTTCTGTGATTGCAGCTTTGAATACAGGGTCTCATGTTGCAGGAGTCAGCTTTCTGATCATGGCAGAGATGGGGTGAGTCTGGAGCTGGGAGTCGTTCTTACAAGTTTTTCCTAGAGCTTATTTCTCCAGCCTTTGTAATTAGTTTGTTAAGCCACCTAACACCTGGTAATAAAAGCCTTTCTTTCTAAATATGATAGAATGCTCTTGTTGCTGTAACTGAACTCTAATCAACACAACTTTTCTTCCTGAAGCAGCTCCTGATATGAAGTCTGTGTAGCACTTAGAACAAAATATATTTCTACCGCCCAGTCATCTAGAAATTAGATTTCTGTGAATGGACACTGAAATCATGATAGGTATTGGAAGTCTTTAGCCACCAGCCCTATGGCTAAGAGTCTAAGTTTGTACAATTCTCTCAATCCCTCCGAGGCTCAGGTTCCACATCTGTAAAATGAGAGGATTGTCCTGATTCATGCCAGGGCCACTTCCATCTCTAGCATTCTTTACTCTTGATAAAATGATTTTCCAGCATGTACCTTTAAATAGCTAATTATACAAGACATTTGAAGAATCTACTTATCATCAATACCCTACTTTCTTGCATAAAGTGAATTAAAAAATATAATGATCACTTCAGAGAGAGATGACTTGAAGCTACTTCTGAGATAGGAATCCCTATTTCATATTACAGATATGGAAACTGAGATCCACTAAGGAGAAATTCCTTCCTAAATTCATACAACTACATGCAGAGTGTCGCTCATTTCTTCATATTCTAAATACAATAACAGCCTCCTTTCATTTTTCCAATTGAATAAGAGAAAAACAGGGAAGAATAAGGTGTGGACTAGGGTGCTTATTATTTGACTGGAATAAAGGAGGCAAACTGAGAGCTTACATTTTTATTTCTCAGATTGATGTTACACAATCCATCTCTTTGTGTATTCCTGATACTTAATTAACTTCTAACAAACACTTCATGTCTATGCAGGAATTTCCAAACTGGACTGCAAATCTTTTGTTAAGGATCTGCTTTTCCAATTGCAGTGAATCCCAGTATGTCTTGCATTACATTGGCATTCAATAAATGCCTGCTATTATTTAATTAATTTATACTTATGAGCAAATAAACTTTTACCTCCATTAACAGTGAGATGGTTAAAAATTCAGAGTACTTTAAAAAAAAAGTTTTCTCTGACTTTATCATTATTATTATGTAGTCATTGTTTTGTTATTTTTTCCCACCTCATTTGAGGTGATGTTCAGAAATGTATATCCACTGCAGAAAAATAAGACAATAGATTAAAAAGTAAGATGAGTGAAAAAATTAAAAAACAGGTTGAAGAAATATGCTATATTGCTTTTAATAATCAATAAATTTGTCACTGAGTTTTCTAGTAGCCAAAACAAGAAGTAAAACATAACCCTTCCCCCAAAAAACAAAAAAAAAACACACACTTGGCACTATATATAAATGTATAAGGTGCTTGAAAGAACAGCTTTTGCTAGAACTAAGTAGAACAATATGGTGAACACCACACTGAATGTAAGTCAGAATAATACAAATAATTACTAATATTTTCATAGTATGTAAAATATAGAGTATTAAAAATACATTGAAGTTCACCTAAGTCTTATAAGTTCAATGTATATATTATGTTTATTAGCAATAGTTATTTTCTAATTTTAAAAGAAAAGAGAGAAGAGAGAGAGAGAGAGAGAGAAAGAGAGAGAGAGAGAGAATGATCAGAATGATTATGTTTGTCTAGATTCAAAATCCATGTCCTACTGCTAGTCAGGCAGCCTCCTCCTCACTAACCAACTACATGATGTGGAACAGGTTGCTTACACCTATGTACTTCAGTGCCCATGACCTTCAGATATGGGATCTGTGCCTTTCTTAGTACAAAGGTTTATGGAGAAAATAATGAGATACATGTGGCAGCTTTCTGGAATACCAATAGAGTCATTGCAAATATACTAATTACAGGGTGTATTAATATCATTGTAATTTAACCACCAAACTGAGAAATTATAAAATTATATAAAAGTAATGGTTTAATTTGCATATGTTCTAGAAAATAATGATGGCTATTCTCAAACTTTCATGGTGTTCTCTGATTTCTGGCCTCAAATTCCTGCAGAGGTGTAGCCCTCACTGGATGAAAAAGCAAGGCAGGTGTCTGACCAGTGACCCTCTTTAAAGAACACTTGCAAAACGTGTGTCTGCTGCCTCTTCTGAGAATATTAGAAGTCAAATCCTGGAGCCAGGCAAGGATTACATTTGCTCATTTTAACCTTAGCACAAATTGCTACTACCTGGGCCTCTGGTTTCCTTAGTAACCTTGGTCAATAAGCATTTGTGGGAAAGTGTCTTAATGTTAGCATCATAGAATGCGAAATTCTCTGGGCTGTGGATTCACTTCTATGGTCCGGAAGATGTGATAGCTTAGGTTCCTAATGGCCAATGAACTGCCTCCTCAGGAGAACACAGATCCAATGTGACATCCACAATACCAATCACTGTGCTAATTTCTTCAGCCAGAAAATAGGGAACTTAATGGGGAGTGAACGAGAAAGGAACCCTTCCACTGAAGCCAAAGGGCAATAGAACCTTTTGGACTTTCTAACACATTCACACTGTTGAGTAAGCCAGGCAAGTTCCTGATTACCCTGGAAGGCAAGAAAATCTACAGACTTTTCCCTTTCACTGTAATAATAAAAACTGCTGAAAAGGAACACAGGGAATGTAGTTTCTCCCTAGGCAGATTTCAGTAGACATGTTGTTATACAAAGAACGATCTTCAATTAAATGGAGAGAGAATGAAAGATTGAACTCCCTATATGCCACTCATTTTGCAGAATGACAGCATTTTTCTCAGACGTGTATTAAAGGATATCTTCCACAGAGCTTGACTATTTGGGGGACACACCTCTAAAAATAACATATGCTAAAGTTGCAAATATCTTGAGCTGACAAGAAGTATCCAAGTATCCCATCCAACTCTGTGTCATGGACATCCTACAGTACCTGGAGAAGGTGTTGTGATTTCCACAGCAAGAATACTAGCACTTATAGATGCCCTCTTACTAGGGTAGGAAAGTGATGTACATGAAAAAATTGACATTGCTGGCCAGTGCTGGGAATTAATCCTTCAGAGCTGTGGGATGCCAAGGAAAATTGAAATCCAACAGAACATGTTGAAACCAGTAGGTGTATGTAAATCTCTAAATGATTATTTCGGACAAGTGGGAAAAAGTTCTATTTAATGCTTGCTAGATAAAGTTTAGTGGATGACCTGAGGAGGAAAGAAATATTTAAAATGAGGTGTTTTTATGTGCACTAACACTGTTATCCAAAAATAGCAATGTGAGAGGATAGTCACAGGTCCAAAAGAATGACATGGTCTAACTCTCAGCTCTTGACAATAGGTGGCTAAAATAAGTGACTGTCCTTTTAAATAATTAGTATGCGTTCACTGTCTTCTATGATTTCAAATGCTATCTTAACATGATATGCACATAGACAGCATTTCACATGTTATGGTTTCAGTCAGTGGCCTATATATTTATTTACAAATGAACACAAGTTAAAGTTTGGTTTCAAAATATTCCAACTGTATCTGCAAGGAAGAGAGTGTGGGTGGGGTTTACTGAAAACTAGTATAGTAAGCTAATCATAAAGGAGACTGATTATGAAAATGTTCCCACCTTTTATCCTCAGTCTTTGTCCCCTTCCCCCACCCAGAAAACCACTAATCATCCCTCAAAGCCCACTATATCACCCCTCTTTGAAGATTTCCCAGCTCCAGTAAACAGAATTCAATGTCCTTTCTTTCTAACATACTACTTTGATCACATTTTATGACATTTATATATCTTTCTTCCTACCTGAACCCTTTCAGAATGAAACTCTATCATTAATAGAGTTGGTAAGTGTTTGTTAAAAATAATATCTGCAACCAGACTACCAAACCCTGCTTCCATAGCTGTGCGACTTTGGGTACAATCCTTAGTATCATCTGTAAAATGGGGAAAGTGGAAATATCTACTTGTTAAGGAATTGCAAGGAATAAATGATATCATAACAGACAAAGTGCTTTGAATATCACCAGGCTTCAATTGAGTGTTTTGCCATTATGTCTTTTTTTTTTTGTAATTTACTTCAGAGAGAGGTAGAAAGAGATAGAAATGTTATTGATGAGAGAGAATCATTAATCAGCTGCCTTTTGCTCATCCCCTACTGGGGATCGAGCCTGTAACCAAGGCATGTGCTGAAATTGAACTGTCACCTCCTGGATCATGGGTTGACACTCAATCACTGAGCCACGCCAGCCAGGCCATATGTAATTTTTAATATTACCATTTTCTTCTTTAACATCAGGCATAGTATACACACTAATATTGTGTACACAAAAGAGGGAAACATTCCATAATGAATATGTACTTCTAAGGTGTTTCTTTATCAGTTCTCCAAACTATTACAATTGAATAAAGAGTGTATATAATGAAAGTAGGTGTTCAGGGACTCAACTTGAATGTCCCCTAATCCCAAATTATCCTCCACTTATTTACAAATATATTTTACAAGAAACCAAGAGTATTTGTAAACATACTTACACCCTGCAGAGTTCTAAAACAATTCAGGCAAGAATTGTGGCTATGGTTGGCTGGGTTTGTAGTAAATGACTTTCTTCAGAAACACTTTGACAAAATTAGGTACAGCCCGTGAAGCAAGAGAGAATCTGTTCCTTCTCATTCAATGAAAGCCTCATCACTGACCTCCTTGTGGTCAAATCATGGACATGTGGTGCTTGTTCCTGCTCTGCCTCTTACGTGCACCTGCCACAAATGCCTGAGGAAAGACACATGCACAGGGAGCAGGTACTCCAGTACATGTGTAAGGAATGGGGTTCCCTCATACTGAGAAAGATTTCAAGTAGCAGAGGCTATAACCCATTGAAATTCTAGCAGAAATGCAGTCATTCATTCAACTAATATTGAGAAAAGCTATGAAGTTCCCATGCTATTTTAGGAGCTAGGAATCCAACAGTGAACCATTGAAAAATAACAACAACAACAACAACAAAACAATCAAAACAGCCCTGCAACAAAATAAAGTCTATTAGGAGATAATAATGTGCTATAGGGACAAAGGAAACAGAAAATGTGCTCAGATGGTCCCAGAAGAAAGGGCAGGAGGTGTGCACTTTTCAGTGGGAGAATGAAAGAATGGTCCTTAGAGACTTCTGAGATTTTTGATCATGTGTACAACAGACTGAATTGTTTGTGTCCCTTCCAAATTCATATGTTGAAACCCTAACCCCAATATGATGGTGTTTAGAAGGGTGGCCTTTGGGAAGTAATTTGGTCATGAGGGTGGAGCTCCCAGGAATGAGATTAGTGCCCTTGTAAGAATTGGCCAGAGAGCTAGGTCTTTTCCCACCATGCAAGGATACAGTGAGAAGTTGACTGTCTGAAACCTGGAAGAGGGCTCTCACTAGAACCTCATGCTGTCACCTGACTAAGACTTCTAGCCTCCATAACTATGAGAAATAAATGTCTGTTGTTTATGCCACCCAAGTTATGTTGTTGTTTTTTTATATAGCAGCATGAATGGACTAAGACAATGTATGTGAAACGCATATATTAAAGTCTTTATATTTTTAACAATAGATTTTGTTCTCTTTTGTATAACTCATTTCATGGAAAGGAACTTTAAACATTTATATTTTGAAAACCAAGAAATACTTTCCATTACTTTTCTACTTTATAAATAGACATAAAATCCTCTGATATAAAAAGCTTCAAAAAAAAATATAAAATAGAACTTAAAAAGTCACCAAAATTTAACTTTATATTTATTAACTTTTTAAGAATAATTCCCAACAAAAATTTAAAAAATGTGAAATAACAAATTATTTTTATGTCTAGGACTATTTAATAAACAAAGGTGTTTTTTTGTTTGTTTGTTTGTTTGTTTTAAATCTTTGGTAAGCTTTCCTTCTTTAACCTATTTTGAGTTTATAGATGGATGGACCTGGACAGTAGTATGCTAAGTGATATAACCCAGTTAGAGAAAAATAAGTACCATATGATTTCACTATTATGTGGTCTTTAATGAACAAAATAAAATAACATGCAAAATAGAAATAGAGTCATATATAGAACAGAATAACAGCTGTCAGATGGAAGGGAAACTGGGGGACTGGATGAAAAAAATGAAGGGATTAAGCAAAGAAAAAAAATCCTCATAGACACAGATAACAGAATGGTGATTATCAGAGTGAAAGTGGGGGTGGGAGGAGGTAGAAGATGATAAAGGGTGGATAAATGATGATGGAAGAAGACTTAAATTGGGTTGGTGAGCATATAATACAATATACAGATAATGTAGTATAGAACTGAACCCCTAAAACCTATATAATTTTATTAACCAATGCCACCCTAATAATTAAAAAAAAAACACCTCTGATAGCTCAAGTAAAGAAAACATACTAAACTACGAAGTTATTCAACTTCATCACTATCTCTATTTGCTATCACAGATTGCTCAAAGTCCACTGTGTAAATAAAAAACCCCAATTTCAGAAAGTTTGAAAGACACTAATGGTTTTGAAATATGAATATAATGATTTCTGATGAAAAAAGAAAGTCCCAAAACTCATCAGATGCAACAATTCAAACTATTACTGAAAATGATCAAATAGTATTCACTTGGAACATAAAGAGTTTTTTAAAAATGAAAATTGGTTTCGATAACTCTGATTTCCATTATTGTTTCATAAACTTAAATTGCCTTACCATCACCTGGGTGTTTATTAAAAATGCAAAGTGCTGGTTCCAATCCCAAGATGCAAATTTGAAAATAGAACCAGGAATATGCATGATAATCAAGTACCCTACAGATTCAGGTCTCCGGGGTCCCCAGATAGCAAACTGTGGTCCCTAAAATGCAATGAAAACAAACAAATAAAAAATCCACTTCTATATAAGGAAATATCAATGCATTCTACATAAAATCTGTGAATATTTCCACACATTCGATTAGAAGTGGCTTTTAAAATTAACAATACATGTCTACTTCAACTCGTAAAACCAACACTTTTTATTTGTAGATTATTAACAGGTCAGTGTTAGGAAAGACATCTCTTTTCCATCCTTTGGTTTCCATGACAACACATCTTCTCTACACCATCCTGGCACCATTTGACCCTCCCTCCCTCCTCTTAGAGAAATGACTTATTTGATTGGTAAGATAAAGTTTCTGCCATGCTTAATTTTTCCATTTTGTCCTTCTGGGATCCAAATGACCACACAGAGCAGGATTCTCCTTTGTTCCTCCAATCTTAGTTTCTCCTGAGCAGCACTGCTCTTCCCAAACTGTGGGCTGAGAGGTCCAATCCGAGCAGCATTGCCTGTAACTGAGGTCAGTCCACCCAATTCTAAATGCATCAGCAGATCCATGTGGCTCTCACATGGGGTTACAGCCTCTGGTTTCTGTCATCAGCAGACCCCATTTTTTCCTCCACCTCCTTTGCCTTAGTTCTTAATCACTCAGAACAAGGTGCAGTAAAAGGTGATGCTGTTTATCTGGCTTCCTTCAAAACCCAGAGAGTCAGAACAAAGGCTATTGCCAGATACACATGCAGACATCCATCAGAAGAGCAAGGTTGGTCATCACTACTAACACTGAAACCAACAAGCTAAGCTTGCCCCCTTTTGTTTAAAAACAAGCCTAAAAGTTGTATTTATTTTATCTTTCATTCATTCAATAGAAAACAAAAAAGCACTAAAAGTAAAAATTCATACTATCCAAATCACATAGTGAAATGCTGAAAACACATAAAGAAATATAGATAGCAATCATGATTTATAACTATCTTGTAATTTTAGCTTTTTAAAAATATATATATTTTATTGATTTTTTACAGAGAGGAAGAGAGAGGGATAGAGAGATAGAAACATCTATGTAAGAGAATCATCAATCAGCTGCCTCCTGCACACCCCGCACTGGGGATGTGCCCGCAACCAAGGTACATGCCCTTGACCAGAATTGAACCTGGGACTCCTCAGTCTGCAGGCTGATGCTCTATTCACTGAGCCAAACCTGTTTCGGCGCAATTTTAGCTTTAAGACACTTACTCAAACCTCTAAAGTATCATTCAACTCATTCATTATCCATCTGATTTGGACTCATAATAAGGTATAAACATTTAGTAAGAATATTTGTCAGAACATTATTAGGAAGTCATTTAATTTCTCTAACCATCAGTTTATGTATCTATAAAATGAGTATACAAAATCATTTCTCTCCCTGTAAAGTTGGGGCAAAAATGAAATGGGAGTACATATCATAGTGATTTATACATAATAAAATAATACACCATTATAAATTATTACTGCATTTCTTTTATGAATTAGTATTTTCATTATTGAGAAAACTTTTTTTTTTCACTCAGGAATCATATAACTATTATATGTATATCTTCAGATTAAATAATAATGATTTATTGATGAAATCCTACATGTACCAGGAACCTGCTAAATGTCCTATGGATGATAAAGAAATATTAGTGCATACCTCCTGTGCTCAAGAAGCTTCTACTGAAGAGAAGAGATACAACAAAATCAATGGGCCAAAAAAGTAAAAGATGAATAGGACAGATGGTTTTGTGCAGTAAAAACCATTAGGAAAGAGGAGGTTAAGAAATATAAGGGGAATAGGCTTACTTCTAAAGATAGTTTAGACACAGACGGATGGAGGAGAGCAGGCAGGTAACTTCAGGGGAGACAAACTCGTGGGCAGAATTAGACAGAGGTGTGAATGCAGGAGTGGTCGGGCAAGTTGATTTCCTGGCCTTGGGTCAACAGCTTACTAAGTATTTTTCTGTTTCTTCAAGTTAAAGAAAGGTGTATGCTCATCTCTCAATTATATATATTTTAAAAATTTTTTTTTTTTAATTTCAGAGAAGAAGGGAGAGGGAGAGAGAGAGTCAGAAACATCAATGATGAGAAAGAATCATTAATTGGCTGCCTCCTGCAAGCCCACTCTTAGGATTGAGCCTGCAAACTGGGCATGTGCCCTGACCAGGAATCTAATGGGATCTCCTGGTTCATAAGTCAACATTCAACCACTAGCCATGCTGGTCAGGCTCAATCATAGTTTTTGTTAAGAATGTGGCAAAGGCATGGTTTTAAAAGTCTTTGTAAAAAACATCTCTAGATTTTTTTTAAGCAATTTTCCAATTTGTTCTACTTAGTCTAAAAATAGTTGAGAATGCATTATTGTAGACTACTACAGAATTGTCATTATATTAAAGTACGCTTATATTACAGAGCCTTTCATAACTAAGAGAAGTTAATATCTATTTTTAAACCACACAGTTTATGGTGATTTCTTTTTAGCAGCTTGAATAGACTAAGACAATGTATATGAAGCACATATATCAGAGTATCAAAGAGCTGTTGTTTTTAAATTTTGAAAATAGATTCTACTCTTATTTTATGGAAAGAGAATATTCTTAAACATTTGCTCATTTAATAAATTTTGAATATAAAGGAATAATTTTCCTAGAGTCTCTCTCTCTCTCTCTACACACACACACACACACACGGTCCTTAGCCCATAAATTTTACAAGAACCCAATAACAGTCTATTGTAACTTTATATGAGAAGCTTGAATCTTTGAAACTGACACAATTTGTCCAAAATCACACAGCTTGTAGTGGCGGCATAAGAATTCAAGCTTACTTCAACATTAAGCTCTTGACCACCTATGCATAGTCTACCTCTGGCACACTGCCCACTGATGGGGTAAAAATTAGATTTTATCAGGAAGTTTAAGAAGTATACCCCAGCAATGGCTAAATATGTGATTCAAATATTTCATCATCTGATATCATCATTCTTTATAATCTATATAATCACTACTGAAAAATGTACTGCTCTAGCAATGGTCAAAGAAAGAACACTTCACACTGAATTTGAGCAAGATCAGTATTTCCTTCTACAATCATTAACTGAGTGCTCTGGTTTTCATTCCTTTTTTTCTGGTAATTTTCTCCAGCTACTCAGGGTTCAGATTCTGTCACAAAAATTATCCTGAGCCATTTTGATGCTTATTACATTATTTCTCCATGAGTAGTAATGTTCTGAATACTGAGTGTACTTAAAGTGCTTATTTGATACAATAAAAATAAATATTCAAAATATCCAATTTTCCTAGCCTTTGAAGGAAAAACAGAGCTAATAGGGAGTGATTGGTGATTAGACAGAATAGGGTCAAGTCCAATGTCAAGCATCTTAATTCTCACAGAGTAAGCCATTTATCATTATGTTAGAAAATGATTAGGGAAGATTATCTTAATTAGGAGGCACATTGCATAAATATTTCCTAGTAGAAGATAAATTAGGAAGGGAAAAGAAACACCTTAATCTTTTACTTTATTTCAAGACAAAGTTTAAGTAATTCTATTTAACCAAAGAGAAGGTGAAGAGAAGAAAATAAAAATGTAATTAAGCTTAACTTTGAACCCTCGAGTTGGGATTTGCCTCTACTATTTCCCACTACATATAAGTGTGAATTTAGTTAGCATTGTTTCATATTCAGGAGAAGGCACGTGAAGAAGCAAAACAAGAAGAGGAAAGCCAGAGTTAGTCAATTGCTGACCTGTATTCCTGACTATTCTTGGGATTGGCCTCAAACCAATACTCTTGTTATCTCAGAATTTATAATGTGCTTAATACATTAGCAGACTTTTAGTGGCTTACTATGAAACACATAAGCCAAGTCCAAGAGCGAAGAACATGGCACTACAAAGGAAAATCATACCTGACACAGTTATAACGAAATGAGTGAAAGAGGTAATCACAGTATAGATGTTCTGGCATAAGGTCTCAAGCTACCCATATCTACTTGAAAAACTCCCATTTCCAGCCTGAGAAAATTTATTTAAAGGAGCTGAGAGACTTTCCTTAAATCTGTGGTCAGCAAACTGTGGCTCACGAGCCACATGCCGCTCTTTGGTCCCTTGAGTGTGGCTCTTCCACAAAATACCATGGCCTGGGCAAGTATATTTTGAAGAAGTGGCTTTAGAAGAAATTGAAGTTTAAAAAATTTGGCTCTCAAAAGAAATTTCAATTGTTGTACTGTTGATATTTGGCTCTGTTGACTAATGAGTTTGCCAACCACTGCCTTAAATAATTGTTCTAGAATTAAGTTGTTCTGTAAATTACAGACATATTCAGGTCTCCCTGGGAGTGTGGAGTGATGGAATTTGCCTTTGTAGAGAAGTTTCTCCACTCATGTTGGTCAGCCAATGACAAGAATAGTTCCTATTACTGTAAAATGTATGTATATAAAATATTTTAGCTAGGCAGGCCAACTTTACAAAGATTTTGCAAATACAGAATTGCTTTGCTGATCTTGCATTTCCCCTCCAATACACCTATAAAATGCTAAGCTATTGTATATGTTAGGTTTATTGTTGATGCATTGTAGAAGAGTTATACAACAATATTGAGGCCAGCTTACTATTTTGAGCATTGTAATTTTAGTCTAAAACCTTGTTAGGGAACCAGAGCTATTGTGCACATTTTTAATGAGGTACTTTTCAAAAAGAATTTTAGCTGTGCAACCTTTATTGCCATGAAGGAATGCATTTGACTAATTCCTTCTGCAACCCCTTGAACATTTGCAATGATAGGATGGAGCTAATCCTGCTTTCATTTCTCAGTCAATGCTTAGAAGCCTCCCCCAAATTTCTTCTCCAATGCACCAGTGATACATAGGAATGGCTGAATGGAGTGAAAACAGATGTGGAATTTGAGTATTTGTTCAGGTGCCTTAGTCTTCTAATTATTTTATTATTATCCATTTTCCCCTTTGATTTGCTTTAATTTGGGATCATGTTGCCACTTTTCCTCATTGCTGTCAGGTCTTCAATCTTCTGTTTATTCATTAGAGTGTCTCTGTGACCAGGTCATCAATAACCACAAGTTTACTGACATATAAAGTCACTCAGGTACTTTATTCTACTCAAATAGACTTGGGAAAAACTAATTCATCCCAAATGTACTATCTTTACTTTACTAACCCAGGAAACTTAGAGTATTTCTTCACCTATCATAGAAATTAAGGGGTAAAAATTAGCACTTACACTGAAGGTTAGAGTGGAAAAAAACACAAGCCCCAGCTTTTGAAATCTGTAGCTGATTCCAATTCTACTGTTTGGTTGCTGATACATAAGACAAGTTTTATAGCCCATCTGAACACATTTCCTCACCTATAAAAGTGGATGTAAACAATACTGAGGAACTACCTGAGATGTAGTAGAATACAACCTAGTCTTTGCTGAAATATAAAATGTTCAGAATCAGGATAAAAAAAATTAAGTTTTTGGCACCTTTGTTCACATAGATATGTAAGGAGAGAGGAGACTGATGTCTTTATTAGAAAATTTAAGTTATAATATGATGTGTGCCTTGTCTCCAAATTATTCTATGTCTCAGTATCACTCTATAAATTGGAAGATCCATGAACCTCTATTAAGTTGGCATTATGATGATCTCCATCTTATGGGGGAGAAAATTGAGGTTCAGAGAGGTTTAATGACTTGCAAGGACCCAAAGCCAGCATATTTCAGGGGAAGATTTGACATTTGTCTATCTATTCTCAAGGCTCAGTATCTCTTAACTTCAGTGCTATTTTATCTCTGCAGCCAAACTCTACCACTAATTAATGAAGAGACTTTAGGTAACTCTTTTATTAACATGACCTGTAATATGAGAGTTTGAGAAGATGGGGTTTCATATCTTCTTACTCAAAATATCTATAATTGTTTGTTCCAGCCTTTGTCACATGAACAAAATACACCAGACTTTGACTTGATATACACATGGACATGCCTCTAAGAAGAGTCGTTACTCTCCCTTCCTGCTATTTCAATTCATCTAAGTAAAATGCATCTATTAGTAAGGCTCAGGAAATATTTAAATATTTACAGAAATGGTTTTATGCATGACAATTTCCTCCTAAATCCACAAAGACTCAGCAATTACTTCATCTAGTGCAAGATTATGTCATTGATTCTCTTTCAATAAATAATCCTATAGCTACTAAGCACTATTCTCAATAGTTGAAATGGACTTGATGATCAATAAAATATTGAGACCATTTGCTAAAAGGGGTGTGTCCTAATAGATGGACAATAGCACAGAACAAAAAGAGCATAAACAAACTACAATTTGATTTTCATGTGTGAAATTAAGATTCCTAGTGTCTGTTTGAAAGACATTAGTAGTCCAGTTCTAACACATAATTTCTTAACATTGAGATTGCTAGTATGGTCTTTAGTGTTCCTCTTCAAAATGTCCCCTAATAGCACATTGTGACAGTCAATAAGCACAAACCACTGGACTCTCCTACCGTCCAGTGGGTCAGGCAAATGTGTTCAACCCCTGTGGAAAACATTATGATCTAACACACGTCAAGAGACTTAAAAGCATTCTCATATTCCATTAATTTTTTGTCTAAGACCCAGTCTTAAGAACATAATTCTAAATATATAAGCAACTTCACACACAGAGATTTTATTACAATTTTTTTTTCAAATACTGAAAACAAAATCAAATAACTTATATGCCCTAAAATCTGGATAACTAAATTATAGTACAAAATTTGTTGAATTATATGTAGTCACTAACATATTTATGAAGGATCTGTAATTTAATATAAAATACTTATGCTATAATATTGAACTTAAAGCAAAATAACATTTTAAGATACAGATAGTATTATTAAGTTTAAAGGGACAAATCTGCATGTAGAAAAAAAAACACCTAAAAATATTTATTTAAGCAAAGATATTACCAGTGGTTATTCTTTGAATCGTGAAACTCGGGGCACTTTCTGCATATTTATTTTTCTACATTTATAAACTTTCCAGGATTATTTATTACTTGTGTCAAAATATAAAATAAAAAAAAAATCTATCCTCAATACTCAGGTTGGGTTTTTAATGATTTCCAATAAAGGTAGGTTGTTTTCACACTTCAATTTAATTTAAGGATTTCTGAATAATATTCATATGAAAAGTCTTACAAATTGTATTTGACCATGCCTCAATATATTGGTTCTCAATGTGTGTGTGTGTGGGGGGGTGGTGGTGGTAATTTTGTCTGCTCTCCTACCCATTGGGATATTCAGCAGTGCCTAAAGACACTTTGGGTTGTCACAGTTTGGGTAAAAGTGCTACTGGCATTTAGTAGGTAAAATCGCAGAATATTGACAGTCACTCTATAATGCAGAGGTCAGCATTCTCCAAAAATAATTATCTGACCCAATAATACTGAGAAACTGCCATAGAATCTATGAGAAGTTTACTACCAGGGCCTCCTAATAGATTTGCCTATCAATTATCTATCCATCTATCCTCTTCCTCCAAGAAGATACAGGAGATATCGAGATAAGTATTCTGTCTATGTGGTTCAGAGAAAGGAATAGATATAGAAATTAAGAATTTAATGTAGTTTGAAGTGCTAAGAGTGCTTTGGGATAACAGAAATGGGCACTTAATTCAAGGAGGCAGTTCAAGGGAGGCTTTTTGGAACAGATGGACCCTGAGCTGATCTTAAAAGATAAGAAGGAGTTAATCAGGTGGGACTGGTATTGAGAAGAAAGGAACATTCATAATACAAGTCAAGACATGAGCATGAAAGAGCATGGGATGCTTGGGAAAGGATGAGTGTGATTGTGCTGGAGCATAAAATGGAGCACGGGAGAAGAGGCAGAGAAGCCTTAGGGACAGAGTACCTTTATCTGTGTGAGGAAGTCCAGAAATGCTTCACAGAAAGAAAGAATATAAGGTAATAGTTGACAGTTGAAAATATGTTTCCAGAAATATAAGCAGGGGAAGTAATTCTGAGAGAGAGAACAGTATGTGCAAAAGAATGGCAGTTGGATGCAGCAAGAGATGCTTAGGGACCTACACTGGAGCTGGGCATAGAACAAGGATGGAGACTTGGCCAGAGATGAATTGGTCAGGTAGGCACATGTCTGATCTTCATCCCTGGTATTAAGTGCAGAGATATGAAGGTTTCATTTTGTGGGTAAAGCAGAAGAAGATTGAGCATGAGTCAGTCCTTAGCTACTAAAAAATTTCTCTTATAACTATATGCAGTCAGACTGGATGGGGATGGGATTAAAATGAGACACATCTATTGATGCAAAGGGATAATCCATCAAAGATGCAGCTGACAAACCCATAAGTATTTGTTGAGCCTCTGTGATATACTTTGTTCTGTTCTGGACACTGGTAAGTCAAGGGAAACTTATTCAGTATGGAGGCAGAGAAGAAATTGAACACAGATTATTTGACTTGGGAAACAAAGTCAAATGCATAAAAGTTTATTATTATCAAATGCTATGTTGTTGTACAACAAACATTAGGACTCACTGAATTCATATTAGAAAGGATAGATGATATTATATGAGGGTAGGTTTTGATCTGAGAGCTGAGATGGAATGGCAATATGTTGGTGGCATTTGATTAAGAAAAGATATTGTGGGAGAAAATAGAATAATGTGATCCAGGAGTTAGAAACTGGGATCAACATGATGTGTCCTTGAAAATGTGAAACTACAATAGGTTTCATCAACCTTTAGTATTTCCCATGAATAGGTGATGCTGGGTGCTGAAAGTATCACTGAGATTCAGCTCAAAGGTCACCTCTATGAGTTTTTGTCCAATGCTCTCCCTGCTGCCCCAATAGAACTGGTCAGTCTCTGCTTTATGTCCCCTTAATCCTCGCACAGATGTGAGATCAGGACAATTTACTAAACCGATTTGTTTGTATGTTCATTTGTATGTAAGCTCCTCTTAGCCAAAACTACGCATTTAAGTTCTCAATTAGCAGCACAGAGCCTGGTACCCAGTTCACAATTAACAACATTTTTTATTGAATAATTGTATGAATGAGCATGTTTAGTAATTGGTGTATATGTGAAAAACAAAGATAGCAATGAAACTAATTCTATTATAAGTAATTTCCAATATTTGTTGAGCTTGTGTGCCAGCCACTGTGCTAAGCATGATTTTAACAAATAGCATTTAATTTACTTCTCATAATAATCCTGAGGTAGACACTATTATTGTCCCCATTTTGCATATGAGAGGAATGAAGTTCAGGGTGGTTATATACTTTGCTCAAGACCATGTGGTCTGTAAAAAGCAGAACTGTTAACTTCAAAGAACATGAACTTCCCACTATTTATATAACTTTCATTTTTAGGAGAACCCAAAAGGTTCAGTGTAATACAACATTCTGAGGACCAGTTTACTTTGAAAAGTTGACATGTGTCTTCAACACACCCACTAGATAAGAGTTTATAACCTCAATGAAAAAGGGATATGATGCCATCTTGTCTGAGAAGCAATGAAGCCTAAAATGAAAATCAATAAGACAGGATAACCCAAATCATCCTGTCTAGCCCCAACATTACTCATTGTGTGACCAAATCATGTAGATGACTTAATTTATAGAATAACTCCAAATAGACCTAGAAATGTGGAATTAAGGGAAGGAAATGCATTTTATTGAATGAACACATACATGCTAATTCAAATAACTTGCTGATTTCATCGACCCCCAAAGAGGGCTAGACTCATATCTACACAATGAGACTGAAGGCTCAAAAAATTCAGATAAATTTTCCAAAAGTAATATCTCACCAACCTGAGGCCTCTTTTCAATGGGTTCCTTTATGGCCAATCCTAGTACAGGGGTTGGCAAATTATAGCAATAGGCCAAATCTAGCCTGCTACTTGGTTTTGAATTATCTTTAAGCTAAGCATTATTTTACATTTGCAATGCTTTAAAAATAAAAATAAAATAATATTTTGTGTCACATAAAAATTGTATGAGATTTACATTTAAGTGTCCATAAATAAAGTACTATCAGAACATAGATACACTTATTCATTGGTGTATCTATCGTGTCACAATAACAAAGTTGAGTAGTGTGAGACTGCATGGCCCACAAAGTCTAAAGTATTTAGGACAGAACAAGCTGGATAATCACTATTCTAGATTAAAGCTCAGCAGGGGCCAAAGAGTGCAGTGAGGAACACACTGCAAACATCATGGGTTTGGCCTTTTGGATTTATTGCCTAACTTAATAGTTCTTAAAGGGTGGTCCCTGGACCAGCAGCATCAGCCTAATGTGAGAAATCACTAGAAATGAAAATTCTCAGACCCTACCATAGATCTACTGAATATTAAACTCTTAGGATGGGGCCCAGCAATCTATGTTTTATCAAGCCTTCTAAGTGATGCTGATATAAGGTAAAGCATGAGAACTTCTGATATAACTCAAAGAATTTGCACATATTATCCTATCTCAACATAATTATAAGTGATACATGTATTGGCTCCTATGTATATTCCAAGCACTGAGCTAGATATTTCACTTATACATTTTTATTCTATGTACGTAACAGTCTGGAATGGTTGGGCTTATTAGCCTTTATTCACAGAAAAAGGAACTCAAGCTCAGGGAGGTAAGTAACTTGTTTAAAGCGACCAATTAGTATTTATACTCAGCTCTGTCTGCTATATACCCTATACACCTGCCTATCACCTTACTCGGCTCTTTTCCTCATCATACATGAGGACAAGAAGCTCCTGACATCATGAGGGAGCTGCCCTGGTCTATCACCCAAGCCTGGGCATTCTCTTATTGAATATAAACAATTTCACAAAATATCAGCATCAGACAAGACTACTTTACTTGTGATTGATTAAGATAAAAACAAGGTCACAAAAACATAAACTTTGTTTAAGTCACAAAAAATGACCAAATATCCCCCATCCTAGCAGATATAGCTAACTTCCTTGCCAATTACAGCTTCAGCCTCTGTCTAGTCTTCACTACTTGTAGATATGATATTAGATGTTCCTGGCTTCTTGACTTCATCTACTCCAGAGCAAAGCCCTGTTTCTTAAATTGTAATCCCCCCAACACAAGTTCAATTTCTATAAATTCTTTCTAACACCCAGTTACTGAGATGCCCCACAGTGCTCCGTGGTGTGTGTTCTCCCTCTCTGCAAAGAGTAACAGAGACAATTGTTCAAACACAGGCGTGTCCCTGGTGATCTTTGGCTGGAGTTCATAGAAATGTACAGTCCATTGAAATGTACACTCTCTCCTATGGGTTCCCAAACCAATAGCAGTCCCCAAACCAATTAGTACCAAACACCTTGCCAGAGAAGGATACTTACTTGGTATCTTAAACAGATTAATAGACTCTTTAGGATCAATCAGATTACACACAATGACTTCAAGAAACTGCTTTTATTTTTTAAATTAGAGTTGAAATTCCTATTTTTAGCTTGCAATCTACCTGTTAAAATCTTTTGATCCTTCAACTCCTCACATTTCCACCGACACCATCTTTGTGCAACCTTTTCTGTCATCTTCCAACTTGATGATGGGCTGGCCCTTTTCTTTGAGTATTTTAAAGGTCTTGCTTTTTCTCACTAGACACTTTAAGTCTTGAATTAGTCATTTATGAGCTGTTTGGTCTCTCACCAATTTAAAACTCCCTAAGGACAGTAAAATACCCTCAGGCCCACTATTCCCCATCATATAGCAGGGGCATAATACATAGTAGTTCCGCTTCAGTTAGAAATCTAAGGTTCTTTTTTTCTAGTTATGAAATTGAAAGGGCTACTTTTCCAGCCAAATCAGAGTGCATCTCAGCTGGGCATTTTCAGCTCACTGCTGGATGTCTCATTTGAAACGATTTTCCAGGGCCACGGGGTTCTAATGAACAGCAGCCCCTGATGCCTTTGGAGTGTGGGTATCTGTAATTTTGATGTGAAATCTTACTAGTAGAATAAAAATAGTAAAAAAAAATCATAATCAACTAAACAACAGTTCCTGGCCACTGGGGAGACTTGAAGGAGGCCCAGGAGCCCCTCAATTATGGAGCTTCAGTAGAAGTGCACCTTCTCTCTTAGCGGATGAGAGTAAATGATGCTCATGCTGTAATTTTTTCTGAGTATCTTCTAAATACCATGCATTGTGCTAGACAACAGGGTTAACTATTTAGTCAAGGGAAAGAAATAAAACAGTGTCAATTCCCCTTCACACTTTATTGGTTACTGTTCCTGGCATTCCACCCTGGTGTGCCATGTCCCCATGTGGCTCTTGTGCTATTGCCTTTCTGTCATCTGAATTTGATAAACTTCTCTTCATCCATAGAAGCCCAGCCTAGAAGTCACCTCCTCCAGGGACTTATTGCTGATCCCTCTGATCTCTTCCTCCTGAACTTAATTACTTTTCATTATTTCTTTTATATCTTATACTGACTTGTATCGATCTATCTACCAAAATGCATTTTCTTGGTTTCTATTCCCGTCTCCTTATACAACTGAGATTTCCTTGAGAGTATACTATCTTGAGAGTAGTTACTATCTTTAATTCATATTGATATCCTGGGCCTACAAGGGTGCCTAGGGTATTTTAGACAATAAAGAACTATTTTTAAATGCAAACCACTGATTAAACACAAATGACAAAGTACTTGGGAATTACTGAAGCTGCATGTTGGGTACATGGAAGTTTATTACGCTATTCTCTATACTTTTTGTATATAAAATTTTCCAAAATAAAGAGTACAGACTAATTGAAGACCTTATAAGATGTGTGTTATATCCATCAGAATTTTAAAGTTCCCACCATAAATGGAGCTTCTATATTTATAGCTATGTTCTCTAGGTGCCCCACATTTTTTTCTTTTCTCATAAGAAATATATGTAAAGCCATACAATGTTGCCCTGAAATAAAATACAGTTATGCCATTTTAGAACACATGTAGAATAAAGAAATTATGTTAAACTTGAATTTCTGGGGGGAAATGGAAACTTCCCCTTTATACTAAGTATTTTATTGAGGAGGGTAGTCTATGGATGTTTGCCCTAGTCTCTCACCTGAATTGTCCCAGAAGCATAACTGGATATGCTTCCCACTCTCATACTCTGAACTAGTCTTCACATACCCCCAGGTGGACCCACCTAACACTAGTCTGCCACATTGCATCCTAAGTAAGCCATTCAGCCACATCTCTCATTTCAACAGTCCCATTCCCAGGTGCTACAAGCCACTGCCCTTATCCACAAAAACTCCGGGTCACAACCCACATTTAGCCTAGCATGCTCTGTCCTTACTCTCCAATTCAGGAAATTGTTCACACACTGCCATGTCCCATACAACTGTTTCTTCTCCGTGAAGCTTTTCCTTGAGCCTCTTCCATCATGTACTACTCCATCTGTGCCTCTACAGGCCATTTCTCTGACATATGCCCAGTACTTACTCCTTCTGTCTTATTTGGTAATTAGTATCCCTCACTAGCATGAAAGCTGATGGAGGGTACATTCCTTTAATATTCATTTTGCAACTCCCTCAGTCAATGCCTAACAGAGAACCTTTGCATATTTAAAATTCAATAAGACATACAATACATGCTAAACTGTGAAATGAGATTAATCTTGTGAGTATTCTTCCTGTTTCCCTTATGAATACTCCGATGTGTATAAAACCTACAATCATTATATTAAAATCCCATTAGTCATTTTAATCCTTTTTATAAATTGCTTTTGCTTCTTAAACCTTGAATTTCATTTGAAGGAGAATTGTGTTTTAAATAGGGTCTTATCAAAATTGGAATCTAATTTAGATAAGAGCAGAAATGTTTTCCTTAACTCCTTCTATCCATAGCTAAATCTCACTAGCCATTGCAAATGATAATACATCCCAATACTAAGGTGGGCCCTCTCATTCATACAGACTCAGAAATATTTTCTAAGTTAATCCATGCAAGGAGTCACACTGGGGAAAACATTCTATAGTATCACCAGTGAAAAAGTATTGCCTTCTAAGGAAATACAAGTTCAATGTTGTTTAAAAGGAGCTCAGGTTTCTGCTCTAGGCCACAATTTCTTCACTTATCCACCAAAAGGAATGGCTGATTCCCTGGTCTTATTCTAAGCTGTCCTTTGTATGCAGTGTAGTCTCTGTGAAAAGTTGAGCAATCTACATTGAGATGGATCTTACTGGTCATTTTATCATTTACAGGTAGAAAGGATGAAGAACCTCAAATCTAATAGTTTGTGGTTTGCTCTTTATCTGCCCTTTTTCTTGTTCCTACACTTGGCTGGTGATCAAAAAGTCTAAGTTCTATTTCTGATTGGATAAAACACAGACAGGGGCCCAAGCCAGAATTCTCATATCGTATTAGTCTCATAATTGGATTCTATTTGGACTGGCCATTCATTGCCATTAAATATGAGTCACAGATGGTCAAAATATCAGTGTGCTTTAGAGAAAAGGAGGTCAGAAGTCCACTGGCTTACTTTTGTTTTAAGCCTCACTCTATAAGAATTGGTAACCTGGTTATCTGGCTTAGCTAGCTTCCATGCCATGCTTGGCTCCCATACTTACGTTGGGGTCAAATATTTGTAGAAATTAAGTGGCTATTATGTGACCTTATTTCCTATGAATGCATTTCCTTCAAATATCTCATAGGGTGTCAGCGGGCAATTCAGGAATTCAAGAATTCACTAATTTTTCATGTAAGTTCTCATGAATTATCTTTTCAATATTAAGAAATAGGAATAAACAAAAACTGTATTGTAGTAGGAAAATAACATAGGGTTCAAGAGTCCTTGGTTTTGGTTTTGTCTCTGCTCCCAGTTAGTTTGCCTTCTGATAAATTGGTTAACCTGTCTAAATTGCAATTATCTCC
Source organism: Pipistrellus hanaki (assembly GCF_964339955.1). Lineage (NCBI taxonomy): Eukaryota > Metazoa > Chordata > Mammalia > Chiroptera > Vespertilionidae > Pipistrellus > Pipistrellus hanaki. The sequence goes on along the minus strand of NC_140503.1, from coordinate 200,580,759 downwards.
TATGTCAAATGAGAAAGTTGGACTAGACCACTGTTTTCTAACATGTACTTTAGAACAAAAAGTACTCATTTGTCAAGTAAATGTGGGATATACCTCAAATATTATATAACCTGCATCCTTGTATTTTAGCATGATCAAGGCTTATACATTGAATCCAGTTTACCAAGCTTTCTGGACATTTTACATAATATCTATAAATATGTGTATACATCTACATATATCTGTGTATATAGAACTATAGGTTCATACATGAATATGGATATTATTTAAATATGAATATGGATAGCCATCCCAATAAATATGTTTCAGTATAGCTTAAAATTCTGTGCTTCTAGGTGGGGAAACCTACTTTTCAGATTGTTGGAACTTTCATCTAAAACTTTCAAGTTTTCATCTAAAAACTTTCAAGTTTAGCCGAAACTGGTTTGGCTCAATGGTTAGAGCGTCGGCTTGGGGACTGAAGGGTCCTGGGTTCGATTCCGGTCAAGGGCATGTACCTTGGTTGCGGGCACATCCCCAGTAGGGGGTGTGCAAGAGGCAGCTGATCGATGACTCTCTCTCGTCGATGTTTCTAACTCTCTATCTCTCTCCCTTCCTCTCTGTACAAAATCAATAAAATATATTTAAAAAATAAATAAATAAATAAAAACTTTCAAGTTTAAGTGATATGAATCAGGACTTAAAGAAGAAAAGCTGTCAATTATAGGGTTCTTAAACTCAGGGCATTCAACTTTAAGTTTCTACATCATCAACATTGGCAATGAAGAAGTGTGTGCTCTCCCACAGTGCTATGAAATTTAACTTGCTCACATAACTCCATGGTGCTATGGAAGTTACTGTCCTCACATACCTCCATGGTGGTTCTCCTGCCCAGGCCTCTTCATCTAGCTCTGAATTCAAACCCCCCCCCCCCCAAGTATAATGCACTAAAGTTGAGGGCTATGCCTCAACCGAGTCCAGAGGACAAAAAATTATACAGTGATAAAGTCCAACAGAAGCAAATTATCCCACTTATAAAAAAATTAAAGTTATTGGATCTGTATTTTCTTCTGACACCAACATTAGTGCATTAAGGCAGAAATCTCAAAATAAGGCAGATTACTGTTTAGCACTTGGATAAGTTCATTATGCAGTGTTCTCCTTCCAGGGATCAAATAAAATTACTGTGCAATGTGAGTAAAGGAAGAAACAAACTTCTGAGCCTTTTTAAATCCCATTACAATATTATTCTCATGTATGCCTAAACAGAATCTGACAGAGAATTCTTAAAAAAAAAAAAAAGGTATGAAAATTACATGAGAGCTTATTATATTCTTCTACTGGTCTAAACAGAACCCAGTGAACCCAGTTCATATAAAAAAATAAAGGACTTTATGAAGACAAGCATATAAAATCCTTACTGGGAAGAAATATTAGGACATGTTTAAGAACTCCAATCTTTCACATTAGAGGAAAGAGAATGTGGACATGAAATTGAAGCTGAAATGATTCAAAGTATATTATTTCAGTAGAAAATTGTGTCGTGTATTTCAGACACACACTCAAATTGTTAAAGCAAAGTTAACCAACTTTTTTTTTAATTTTCTCATTTTTGCATAATAAGGTTGATTTGGTAGTAATATTAGATGGATAAAATATTTATTGGTAACAACAATGCTGTCCTGGGTGTTTTGTTCTCAGACACATAAGCAAAGTGGCTCATTAGGAAATGTTAAAGGAAACACTTTTGCAAATTAAGCATCAAAACACGTTTTTGCCAGTATCAAGGAACTCAATTTTAAACCAAAAGCTTATGCATTTTTATATCACAATCAACAACCTAACTCCACCCTCACCTCCTAACTAATGAGGCACACACAGGTATTTCACTCACAAATCAGGGTATAGGATGGAATTACTAATGACCTCAAGGCATGATAGCAAACATGAACTTGACAACCAAAAGCACAACCTGTTTTGTCATCCCCCAACCAGAATCCTTACTTCTGTTATTTATATTTAACCCACAACATCACCCTAAATGCAAAGAGGTTGCAAAGAGAAAGATAACGGTACCAAACCCCTCCCCTCCCAGTGTCAAATATCTGGGTGAACAGCAACGAATTGCTCTAAGGCAAGCATGCATATTTTAAAACTTTCACACTGGTTATGCAGCCTCAACTTCTGCAGGGTCTGTATCCACTTGGGAACTAGCCCTGACCAAGGGCACACACACTGGGAGCGACCACTTTACCTTCCGAAAAATCAATCAGTCCCAGCAAGTGGAGCAGCTTCAGAGATGCACATATAATCACAACAATACCCACTGTTTGCAGTCCTTCCGACTCCCACTCCAGGGTCAGCATCCTTTGAGAGGGCAGAGCATCCCAGCCTCCGAACTGGACCCCTTTGGAGTGGAGGGAGTTAAAGCAGCAAGAATCCCAGCAATGCCTGGCTTGGAACAAAGACTCCTGAGGGGGCAAAGTGAGCGGTTCTTCTCAGATGCACCGGGCCAGGCAGCGGGCCAGGCAGCGGGCCCCCGGGCTGAGCACCGACCTGGGCTGAAGACCAGCCTCTCATGCTGGTGCTGGCATTTGCCTGCTGGGGTCCCCCAACCGCAGCAGCGCGCCCGGGACTCTGCGCTGCATCCAGCGTGTACTTGGACTTCAGAGCTGCCAAAGAGACATCTGTTGGAAAACTGGAGACTTTGCTGTGTGGGTGGAGAGGAGGGACACTCCCAGGAAACTTGCCCCGGAAAGGCCCCACGCTGAACAGCGCCGCGGGGCTGGGCAGGGCTGTCTGCGCTCTAGTTTGCTGCCTGGGAAGCTGGCGAATGTCCCCTTTCTGCCATGTAGCAGCTGCTCTCTCTTCCCAGAGCTCGCACTGCGAGAGAGCTCAGCCTACCTCTTAGGATGCTAGGAAAAATCAGCCTCAGGGGCTGGTGACTAGACCCTTTTCTGAAAGCCCCTGGGGAAGTCCAGAGGCAGTTTTCCTAGGGAGAAAAGTGCAGGCGCTAAAGCATCCATGACTCAGTGGCTTTGTCAAAGGTGAGCATCCACGCCGCCTCCCACCTGTGACTCTACTGGGACTGTTGTGGTCCTCGCTGGCACACAGGGAGAATGACTTAGCCCTTGTACTTACAAATCTGCATGGTGGAGGGTGTGGGGTCGAGCAGATCTCCATAGGAATACTGGTGTTCAGTAACCACCCCCTGGAGAGTGAGTACCACTAGCATCCTTTGAGGTCTTGTCTCCAAAGTTTTGCAAACTTCCCTAAGAATCAATATCACCGGGTGCCTGTCAAGAGCACTGTTTTAGTCTGATTCAGAGGACCTTGGAGTTTGTGTTCTTAAACTGGAAACGAGATGATTCTCAGAGAGGCGAGGGCTGTGCTGCCTCAAAAGACCCCACACTACATATGTGATTCCAAACCAGGCAAGCAGCTCAGGTGTGGCCGTGGCCTCTGGGTTGTGCCAGGACCACACTGGCTTCCTCAGGCTGCCTGTTTCCTCCATGCTGCTGAAGCCCAGCCCTGTTGAAGAGAATCAACGGGGTATCTTATGTGTGAAGGACTGTAGCCCCTGGAACTGACTGTGAAATAAAGGGTGTATAAGGAATATCTTAGGCCCAAAGCATTGCCTGGTTTTGCTATTTTCTTGCTGTGTAATTTTCTGCAAGACACTTCTCTGAAAGCAGTTGTTTTTTTGTTTTTGTTTTTAAATTCTGCAAAGTTGCAATTATAATACATTAATGTTTTATTTAAATTTCTCCATTTAAAGAGAATTACGGTAATTCAATATTCATAATAGTAGTTAATATTTACTGAGCCTTGACTTTGTGCCCATCAATATTAGAGTGATTTATCAACTAACAGCCCTCCAGCTAATTTTTTTAAATTAATTAAAAAAAAATATATTCTTATTGATTTCAGAGAGGTAGGAGAGTGAGATAGAAATATTAATGATGAATGAGAATCATTGGTTGGCTGCCTCCAGCATGCCTCACACTGGGGATCGAGCCCACAACTGGGGCATATGCCCTGACTGGGAATTGAACTGTGACCTCCTGATTCATAGGTCTATGATCAACCACTGAGCCACACCAGCCAGCTCCCACAGCTCATTTTACAGGAGATATTAGCTTATGTGCTAAAGTTGTGGGCACTGCACTTAGTAGACAATAGGCATGTATTCATTCACTCAGTTCTTCATTAACATTGTTAAGCTACTACTATGAGCTATGAATGGAACATGAATGACAAAATGGCAAATACTGCCCAAATCTGTCCTTTGGGGACTTACAGGTTAATATGGAAAGTGGGTATTAAATTGAATGTGCTCAATAAAGGCACCGGCACTTGAAGGCAAGGCTTTGCAGAGAACTCTGGGAGCACAAAAAGGGAGAACCAGGTGCACCTGCAAAAGGTGGTGGGGGTAAGAAGGAAAATACTGCACGGAAGAGGCCACCATCACTGATGGTAGCTTTTATCATGATTAGAAGTTGTGCATCAGACACAAGTTTTGGGGTTCTGTCACTTTACCTGGTTCTGTCACTTGCTCGCTATGTGAGTTTGGAGAAACCACTCCATTTCTAAGTCTTTGTTTTCTAAGTTCAAGAGGAGTGTGTGGCTGCCTCCTTCTTATGGTTGATGTAATAGCAACTAAGATGTGGAGAGCTGTGCCCAGCCCCTGGTGTCCGCTTGCTCAGCACATGGTAGTTGTGGGTTTTGTGACAGATTTGCTAGCTCTTTAGAGGCTTGGCTGGGCCAAAATGGATGAAGTGACTTTGCTCTTCCCTGGTCCTGACACTCCTTCCTGGCCCTAGGTCCAGTTCTTATCTTTTTCCCATGAAGACTTCCCCATCAATCCAGTCTAAAGGCATTCCACACTAGGAAAATACTTAGATCGCCAAAATGAAAAGCATTTTGGGTAATTTACTAATGGGAGATATCTTTCTATCAATCTGCCCAATGCCCTGTCCATCTGAATATGTTGTTTACCATTCAGGAAATATCCACAAAACAGTGAGGCTTCGGGAAGCAGTTCTCAATAGTTGATGGGAAAATCCATGTCTTAAGTAACCATTCTCTGAAATTCCTGCCCACATAAAGCTAGAGGAAGTCAAAACTTTAATGAGAAAGTAACATAAATTAATTAGGTCAAGTCAACTCTGTCTCTTTTAATCATACCCAATACCACTTTAGAGTTGAAAAAAACTCAAAAAACAAAGGTATGGAATTAAGTGACTTGACCAAGGTTACAGGGCTAGAAAGTAGTTCCTCAGTCTATGTTGTTCACCATTTCCTGTAGATGAGTGAGATCATGTCCTATTGGAAATATACTTATAAGAATAAAAAATGAGACAAGCAATAATCGTTATGCTGAGAATTAAAACATTTCTTAGTCGGATTCCTAAATTTATTCTTCTTCCTTAATACCCCTCAACAGATTTCAACAACTATTTTTCAATTAATCTCTTGATTTAAATGGTTAGGCAAAGTATTTAAAAATTGTCACATCAATTTTCCAGGAGAGAAATCCCAACCATTCTTGAAAGTCACATAAATACCTACAGATATGATTTTGTTGATTCTAGGCAGGACTTCCCTTTAGGACAATGAAATTAGTACAAGATCCACCATCTGAGAATGTTGGTGCCTCAGCCCTTCACCACCTATTGACTTCCCTTTACCACCATTTTTCTGAGCTCTTTCTGTTGCCTTACAGGATCTCCTGGCTCTTAAATAATACCAATGGCTCTTTCATCTGCTGTCCCCAAAGCATGATTTTGTAAGGCAATAGTACCATCAAATAATTTCACACATCATCTGAGAACTTGAGAGAAATGGCGGAGAACTGAGCAGGAGTGTTTTTCTAGCGACATTTTGGAAAAGAATAGTTGCCTGCATATTACTTAACAAAAAATAATTTCAGATGGCAGCTCTATCACTTAGTTGCAATAATTTGCAAACTCCACCCCTATTTGTTGTATTAAAATATACCCTGACTGTCCTTCTTTCCAAGATCACCCTTTCATTTCAAAGGAAAGGAACACCAAAGAGATAAACTAGCATTTCCTTCCCACTTATCTCTAAGCCATACTCTGTACTTTCCCTGTATAAATTCATTCAATCTTACTGCAAACCAGAGTTAGGTGTTTGTATCCTTATTTCAAAGAAAAATAAAAACCGAGGTTGATTGAGATTAAATTCCAAAATCACATTTAATAAAGAGCACAATCAAGATTTGTATCTGATTTACTCCAACAATAATAGCTGCTAACATTTAGGGAGAACTTATAAATGCCCAAAAAAGCAGTATTCTAAAGTCTTTACACACACACACACACACACACACACACACATAAATATAAACATAATATGTAAATACTGTGTTTCCCCCAAAATAAAACATCCTCTGAAAATAAGATCTACTTACAGGTTTCCTTCTGAGTGAAATATAAGGCATCCCCCCAAAAATAAGACCCCTCCTCTCCCCCCAGGCTCTCTTAGAATGCTATTGCTAAACATGAGAGATTTGGTCCACTGATTCTGAAAGAAATGGAGTCACAAGAAATTCACCAGGAAATTCAGGAATTGGATTGTTGTGATAATGTTCCAGAAGATGATGACATGATTGTCATTGAATAAATGGGTAAATGCTTGATACTGTAGGATTCACAGTTTGTCTGGTTTGTGTTGACAACTACCGTACTATTGTACCGTATACAGGTAATAAATTTCCTTTATTGTCATTTAACAATAAATGTGTACCATATTCTTCTTTTTTTTATGTTTCATCATTTTATTTATTTTTATTTTTTAAAATATATTTTATTAATTTTTTTTTACCGTATTCTTCTTCATGGAAAAATAAGACATCCCCTGAAAATAAAACCTAGCACATCTTTAGGAGCAAAAATTAATATAAGACACTGTCTTATTTTTGGGGAAACAGGGTAGATTGAATGGAGGAACAACTAAACAATGGTTGCTATGATGAGCACTGACCACCAGGGGGTGCGTGCTGAACATGGAGGATGTCAGCAATAGGTGGCAGAGTGTGGAACATGGCAGGTGTCAGCCTTGGCAGGATGGTGGAGCAGGTGAGCAGGGGCACCGTGGGCTGAGCCTCTGGTGGTTACTGAAAATTCTTTGCTTCCACACACCACGGTCCTGCCCCAGAGCTTGCACCTGCTGCTGTCCATGATCACCCCTGAGGGCTTCTCCATCTTCTCCTGCTCCTGAGGAGCCATCAGGGTCAGCAGCCACCTCTTGACCCACTGCCAGTGGTGGCTCTGCTCACACCTACTGCCAACACCGGAGCTGCCACTTGCACCCGCTGCCAGCACCTGGTGCTGGTCCGATTGCTCAGTGCCATCAGTGGGTGAGAGCTAAGACTGCCCACCCAGATTGCCTCTGAGGGCTTCTCCACCTCCCTCTGCTCTTGAGGGGCAATCCAGCCACTCATATCTGCGCCGACCCCAGTGGCTCCTTGCTGTCAGCAGGTACCTTCTATGTCTGGTCCTAGGCTCTGGTGACTCCTTCCCGCTCACTTGAGGCAGGACCCTTCTGCCCCAGGTACATCACTTCCTTAGCTTGTTTTCTCAGTTCTTAGGCACAGGATTCCCGTAGATTGACCTGGGAATTCTCAGAGCTGCATTGACTCATTTCCTGTCGCACAGCAGCACTTTGGAAAGAGAGCTCAACAGGTCTAGATTTAAATGCTTTCCAGGCCTCCAAAGACTCTGAATAATTATCTGGATCATGTCTGTATAAAGTGCTGTAAGGACTATGTGAAAAAAAATATTGTAGAGTTCTCAAGATCCTTTTCTAAGAACACTTCTAAACCCCTTTTCTCCCCCCCCCCCTTCTCAGACACCAAACTCTAGAATTTTGTTTTTTAAGTTTAAATGGTCCTTGATTTAAGTATAAGCACTTACGCCCCCCCCCCCCCCACAGTTATCACAAAGACCATTTCTTTCATTTATTTGATCTCCAAAAAGAGAGCTAGAAAGGGAATGGTTTCTGAGAATTACATATTTCCCAGAACTTTCTGTCAATCCATGTTTTAGCTTGACTGACTCCTGCTAGAAATCACCAGTTTTATTGAAACACTATTATTTCAAGAAAATTACTGAAATGCTGTATTAGTTTTTTATTGCTGCTGTAACAAATTACAACAAAGTTGGGGATTAAAACAACACAAAATTTATTATCTCACTGCTCTGGAGGTCAGAGTCTGAAGTGGGTCTCTGAGGTGTTGGCAGGGCTGTGCTCCATTAGGAGGCTTAGGAAGTAATCTGTTTTGTTTTTGCTTTTTGTTTTTTGCTTTTTGCAATTCTAGAACCTGTCCACATTCCTTGGCTAGTGGTCACCTCCACCTCTAATGCCAGCAGTTGCCAGTTCAGTCTTCCTCAGGCATTATTCTGAACCTGACCTTTGTGCCTCTTTCTTTTACAGATTATTGTGATTTATCAGGTCTACCTGGATAATTTAGGATCATCTCCATATTTTAAGGTAAGCTGGTTGGCAACCTTAATCCCTTCTGCAAGTTTAATTACCCTTACCATGTAACCCAGCATTTTCACAGGTCAGGGGATTAAGACTTGGATGTCTTTGGGGGTGGGGGGGCAATTAGTCTGCCCAACAGACTAATAATAAAAGGCTAATATGCAAATCGACCAAACAGCAGAATGACTGGTTACTATGACATGCACTGACCACCTTGGGGGCAGACACTCAGTATTGGAGCTGCCCCCAGGTGGTCAGTGCACCCATACAGGGGCGTGCCAAGCTCATGCCTGACAAGCTCAGCAGAGATGGCGGGACCCTCTCCTGCATCCGCAGCAGTGCTAGGGAGTGGGCCTAAGCCATCAGTCAGACATCTCCCAAGGGCTCCCAGAGTACAAGAGAGCATAGGCTGGGCTGTGGGACATCCCCCCCTCCTACTCCCAAGTGCACAAATCTTATGCACTGGGCCTCTAGTAATATATAATTTACTTGTAACAGTAGACACTCCTTTAGATAAAAAACAAAAAAACAAAAAACCAAGCTAATTCTAAATTGAAACCCAAAAGATAGAATCTAATTGATAGGAACAAGCCACTTGGCAATATATTTGCATGAGTATCTATGTTTGTGTTTAATATAGGGACAAAGGACCTTGTCTTTGAAAAAGAAAGGGCAACTTTAATTGGCCCCCTTTATCTCTGAACTTCCAATTTTTTTCTAAGAAAAGACCCTGAAAACAGTACATTTTGAAGCATTAAAAAGGAACATCAAACAATTTAGAAAATGTAGGCTAATGAGGAGATGGAGGGATACTCTACTTTCAGTTTAGCCGCCAGAAGCATTTAGATACAGAAGGGGTTTCCTGAACCCAGCACTAAACTTAGAGTTACAGAAGGTAGAACCATGGAATGGATGGACTGCGATAATGTTGCTCTTTTCAGAATTTCCATGAGGGGCACAGAAATTAATGGAGCAGGAGGTGCTTCCTAAGCAGAGAAAAGACACCCACAGGCAACATTCTCACTAGCTGTCTGAGACACTCCAGGATGGATAAGACTAGGAATGAAGTAAGATCATCAGCTACCAAGGTTCTCATTTTTAGTTAAAGCTGTCAGTGCTCTTAATGGGAGAAAGTCACAGATCATGTCTCAGAAAGACTGCTCATGGCAGTAACAAGACTGGAAAATGAGGGGCTTTCTCCTAAGAACACTGCCTTTACGTGGGCTGGTATCTTACACACTTGAGTTAAAAAAGCAACTCAAACACTTTCCAAATGCCTCCATTTATCCAGGATTTTGTTGTTATTTTACACATGTTGGCACTTTTGCAGATTTTGCCTTGCTTATTCCCTGTATCAGTTTATTTTAAAAATGAGAGCAGTGAGGTTATGAGAGTTTGCCTTATCCAAGGTCATGAACAGCAGCAAAACTGGGTTTTAGGACCAGGTGTTCTGGCTCCATATTTGGATTTTTAATTTTTTTTTCTTCCCTAGGACTTCACAGAATGCATTTTCTGTGTCGGGTGATGTGATAAGTGCTTTATATTGGCAATTTATAAAATGAGAATAATAAAAATGCGTACCTACTCTTATTGTCAGGAGCAATAAAGGGGTTAACACACAGTACAGCTAAAGCCTTCAGGGCATCGCAGAGTACAAAGTGAGTGCTTTCTTTGCAAGACTAATTATTATTATTATTTCTTCACCAGCCATCTCTGCACTATTTCTATTACTATAGGCATTTGATAATGGAAGAAAGTGGAATTCAAAATGGTTAAGACACAACTGCTGTTCCTCAAATGTGACCATGAACCTGTCCTCATTCACAAAGCCAGCCTCCCATGGTCTCACAGGGCTCGGTTCTTTGACACACAGCTGCCCCCAGCCTCTCAATTAGTTCTGGTCTTCCAATCAAGACTGAGCCCAAACTAACAGAGCTGTGACATCATCCAGTCTTTGTGGAAAGACCCTCAGACTTCAGATGCTGTGGCTCAGGAACCATTGCTTATCTGACGACTGGGACCTTCAAATAATTTCCCTCTCACTTCACCTGTGCATCTCTTCATTCATTCTTCAAATGACTTGACACCGAGTATGTGTCATGCAAGATAGGCAAGGAGTGTGGGGGTTCCCTACCATGAAGAGGCTCAGAGCCCAGAAGGGGAGGTAAGGAAGGAATGCCCATAAATCACCAAATCCAGAAAGAATACGAGTGTCCATGAGGAAGTGTGTTTAAGGTGCAGTGGGAGCTCAGAGTAGTGAGAGTATCAGGGAAGTAGGAGGGCTGAGGTCCATCAGAAATGCGACACAGAGTCTGTGTTTGGCCATGAGTAGTGGTGCAATCATTTATTCAATGAATCTATACATATGTAGTAAGTGTCTACTATATGTTAAAATATGAGACCCCTCAATCCCATCTAATTCAATGGGCTTCACCTTGAAAATATCAGCTCTCTGCCTAATTCTCACTAACGATCATCTGAACTTCCTGGTTTCACTCTCACACACACAGTCTGTTTTGTTTGTTTGTTTGTTTGTTTTTGTGTTTGTTTGTTTTTTGCCCACCATTAGTCTTTATATTGATCTCCAATTCATTTATATTAATCTTTATAGATGAAAGAGTGCATTTTTCATATAATTTTCCTGCTTCTAGGTTTCCAGTAGTAGTCTATTCCTTTGGGGATAACATTAAAACACTTCACCAAGTATTGGCCTTTCTTTGATCTTAACTGAAATCAATTTCATCCTCTAACTCCCCTCTCCCCCCGCCCCCAAAATGCCCTTCAAAATCACAGTTCTCTCATAACATGGTCTTTTAGTTCTTTGAATAAACCAAGATTATTATCCTGCCTATGTGCTTCTTGATTCTTCCATGTGGAAGGCTCTTTCCCTCAAGGCTGTTTCCTATGTCTGGCTTACTCTCCTCACTCATGTCCAGGCTCAAATGCTGTCCTCAGAGAGGGCTTCCTTGGTCACCCATGCAGAAATATTCTGTCTCCTATCACCATTGCCCATAAATCTATCAAATTGCTGTTTTATTCTCTTCATAAGACACACTTCTCTCCCTGAACCTATTTTTCTTTATATGTTTGTTATTGCATTCACTTGCTATTCTTTTCTCTTGCATATAATGCTCTGTAAGGCCCATTATGAATTTTATTTGTTATATAATCTCAACATCTAGAAGAGTGCTGGGCAATTAGAGACTTTTAATAACTATTTGTTGAATGAATGAATGAATGAATGAATGAATAAACAGCATATGACAAGGTTCTTTTCTTGTGCAGGGATTTAAAATTACATGAATTGGCCCAGCAATGATCATAACCAGAGATTACTAAGTAACTTCAACTTCTAGTACAGTGGGCTCAAGAGAGAAATCATCAGACTGGGAATTGGAGGGAGGACAGATAATGAAGAGGCACAGGTATCTATAAGAGAGCTGAATATAGAGGACCTAATCCATGTTTCTGGGCAGTGGAGTGACATGATCATAGCAATTATCCTGCTTGCTTCCTCTGGTAATAATAGGAGCAAAAGTACAATGAAAGAAAAAGGAAAGAGACCAGAGACAAGAAGACCAGTGAGTAGGCTGCTAGAGTTTTAGCCAGAGGTCCTGTCAAATGGGCAGAAAGGGCTGGGCACAGACAGTGGTAAAGATTCAGAGGTAAACCTGGCAGGAGAGTGTAAAGCCGAGACCAAGGATAGGAGGCATCCAAGGTGAGCTGACTGTGAAACCTGAGGCTTGATCTGTCAACATTTTACTGTCTCTGACTAGTGAAAAAATAAAAAAGGTGGTAGGACTGTATTGAAAGAGTGAAAGGATAACTAATGACTTTGATGAAAGAACTGAATAATCAAGGAAGGGCCAGGAAGAAAGCTACTCTGAGTGGCACACATAGTAGTGTGCAGACCTCTGCTTGAGAGGGCTACCCTTAAGGTGGCTCATCTCTAGGCACTTTTAACCATGCCATCTATCTATCTGCAAAGTTCAAACTTCAAAAAATGCATTACAGCTTGGCCAGTCCACCTTGAGTTAAGCAAATACCTCTGTTATACCCACCAATTATAGCCATGAGGCAGGTCACATAAAGAGCTTTGGAGAGTCACTTAATGGCCTGTGGTCCTTTTAGGAGAAAGGAAACTCTTGAGGGTCCAGACAGCCACTCCATGACAGCCCTGGATGAAATTGGAAGTAGGAACATGCAGGGAGGTGCAGGTAACTGAACTTTTTGTAGAGTTGTGTTTGAGTAACACAAGCAGGGAATGCACATAGATGCTTAGTTCATGACTTAGACATTATAAAGTTAAACCTTAGCTGAGAGGCCAGAGCTAGATATACAAATGGATTTATCTATAGATAAAGGTGATAGTTGAAGTGATGAAGTTAGTGAAATATTCAGGGAAGAGAATATTCAGAGAGAGAAACAGTGCGAGGAATTCTAGGAGCAAGAGGAGCTAAGTGTGCCAGAGCAAGTGTGATGAGAGATCTAAGGAGACCTTGGGGTGAATTAAGAGAAAAAAGAGCTGCAAGAAGAGGATTACCATTGTGTTAAATGTAGAAAGCTAGTAATTCTCCAAATTAACCCTAGCTCAAATTAGTCTGGGGATATTGAAAGTACACATGTGTGCATATGTGTGTGTATTGTAGTGGTGAAAGGGGAAAGATAATGCTTGAAGGGGTTTTCAACTGTGATTCTATGTTTTTCCATTCAATCCAAGACAAATCTACAAATATCACTGAGTGTCCAGTATGTGCCCCAAATTGGGGCACATATGTACAGGTGAGCTAGCTCCTGCTCTCTTGGAGCCTACAGTACAATGGAGAATGCAGAGAAGTAAGCAAGCAGTTATTAATTATTTCAGTGAAACCAATGCTGGTTTTCAGCCTGTGGGCTCATTAGATGGATGGATATTTAACTCATCCTTAAATCTGTACAGGTTTTCTAGAAAAAAAATGATCATCCGAGCTGAGAACTTAGGGATGAGCAGAGTGATACAAAGATGGGGAGAATATATTGTGGGAAGAGAGAACAGTAAGTTCAACATCTGAAACATGGCCAAGAGCTCAGGGCCCTGAGGAGAAAGGGGCAGGAACAGCACAGAGTGAATGGACTGAACAGCCAAAACTTGTGTTTCAAGATATGAGGCATTTAAGGTAAGTAGGACACAGATGATGCAGGCTCTTCAAATGTACTACAGGAGTTTGTTTAACCTTGAGAGGACTGGGGAACCTGGAAGGATGCAAATAGCACCACAAGGACATCAAATGTGTTCTTTAGAAAGATCACTGTTATTACTGTGTAGAAAACTGGGAGGTGAGTGTGGCTGAACTACAGGGAAAGAGAAAAGTTGAGAGGCTGTTCCAGAAATCCAAGTGAGAGAGAAATTAGAAATGTGGCCTAATAGCTAAAGATATTTGGAAGGAAGTGAGAGATACAGAGGTAATGGAATCTCCAGATACTTGGAATTGATTAACATGAAAGCTAGAGAGGGTAAGAACCCTGGGTGAGGTTCAAGCTTCTAGAAAACAAACAAATAGACAAACAAACAAAACCATTTATCCCTCTTTAGTTGAAAGTTGAGATTATTTGTGAAATTAGTTATATTATAAGAGACGAACAAATCACTGCATGTAGGTTTGTAATAAGAAGGACTAAGTTAAGTGACTGTACAGTACACTAATCAGAAACAAGGTGGGAACAAGGCAGGCATATCACAAGTTGGAATCTGCTAGAATGGGTGACTTAATCTCCCCAGAACATTCATCTCTACCTTTGGAATACCATCATGAGTAAGGAATTCAGTGAAACAGAACTGAGTATCGGTGGCATGTGAACATTTGTTTACGGCAAAGTAAAATCAATTGCTTTGGCTCAGCAGACTCTCCCCACCTCCACTTGATGCAGAATGGCAAGTTCTCCAGCGGGGACTATGCCATCTAGTCTATAATGCCAAGTGGGAGGCTCTCTCGTTACCATACAAATCATAGCAAATGCATCTGGCTCTTCCTAAGGACTAACCAGAATTTGACAGTTCTCAGCACATCACTACCACATCTCTGATCCAAGCCACTATTTATTTCTCCTTCTTAAATTCTGTCTCTTAATCCATCTCTCAGGTTCTGCCCCCGCCTTCCCATTTTCTATTCTATAGAAAATATAGCCAGAGTAAACCTTTTCAAACATTGGCCCAATCATGTAATTTCTCTGCATAAATCTGCCAGCAGCTCTCATTTTTTCCCAAAATAAAAAAGTAGAAACCCATTTATGATGGGGTATGAGTTGTGTAGAATAAGTTTCTGATCTTATCTCTCATTATTCCTTGCTTACTCACTCGCTCTAGCCTCAGCTGTCTGTCTTCTCAATGTGCCTTGATCATCCCAGGCATGCTTCTGCCACAGGGCCTTTGCACTTGTGGTTTCCTCTATCTGGATCAGTCTTTACCCTGATTCCACATGGCTCACTCCTGTGACCATGTCAGTGTTTTATTATTATGCCCTTATTGAGCCTTATCCAAAATTACCTTCTTCTATTCCTAATTCTCTTTTACCTCTTCTAAATCCCGTTTTATTCTTCTTAGCAATTACAACTATCCTATAATATATATATATATATATATATATATATATATATATATATATATATATATTTTCCTCATTTATCTTGTTTTCCCCACTTGCCTCCAATTGCTATTTGACAGGATTTTTGTCATCTTCATTCACTATCTCCAACACTAAGGTGACATGAGTGCTGTTGAAATATCTACTTAAAGCAACAAGCATTCTCATTCCTAAGCACACATGGTTTTCTCTTCAATTAACACGAATAAACATACACATTTCAATACAAAATTAAATATTTTATATTGAAATGTTACACAATGTAAATAAATACAAAAAATTCTGTCCTCTAGGAGAAAGCACTATAAAATTGTTTCATAAATTGCTTATGAGGAAATTAAAAATGTCACAAGGAATTAAAGCTCAAAAACAGTGTGAGTGATTAAAACAAAGGTAATTAGTTTGTATTTCAAGGTAGGTGAGTCCTTATATAAAGAGCTCTTAACTTTTTTTTTATTCTGAGATTGATTAGGATATATAAATTTTGGGTTTGAACTGGAAGAGCAGAATTGGACAATGAGATTTTAAAAATAAATTTAAATGATTTAAATTTTTTTTTCAATTAGTTTATATTCAATATTATTTTGTATTCATTTCAGGTGCACAGCATAGTAGTTAGACAATCATATATTTTACAAAATTTCCCCCCTGATATTTCCAGCATCCAGTCGGAACAATAGATAGTTATTAAAATATTATTGACTCTAATCCCTATGCTGTACTTTACATCCTGTGACTATTTTGTAACTACCAATCTGTACTTCTCAATCCCTTCACTTTTTTTCACCAGGGAAAACCATGGTGCTGAAGTGAAGAGATTGAAGTCAGAGAATTCATGCTCCTCAATAATCAACAACAGTCATGTACTGAGTATCTACTTCATTCAAGATATGGTAGCAGCAAGTCTTCATATATTATCTCCTTGAACTGTTGTAAGACCTCTGTGTGGTGTTTATTATCAACTCTTAGCAGAAAAGGTAGCAGAGGTTTAAGGTAAAACTTTTATGCTTTGCACATAATTTGTTGGCCCTGAAATCAAACCAAATCTGCCACAACACCTCTTTCTGCAAGAAATACAGTATTTCAGAGGTTTGTTCTTTGAACCACCCCTGCCTTCTAGCCACAAGATGAAGACATTTTTCATATGAAATTATTTTACACACATTAATTTGGTTTCCAGGTAAGTACATTAAAACCTTCTGTATTCCATAATGCAGATCAAAGAGCATGATTGTTTTTATGGGAATATGAGCCAGGAGTGCTAAGCTGCCTACTTAACAAATGAATGCTGAGAACATAATTCAGTTCCTTCTTCTCAGAGGAGATAAATGGGTGGCAAGGATCAATTCCTCAATGCATTTCCTGTGTCATCTTTCCAGCTCGCATTTGGTTGTGCTGTATTTTCTCCCACCACTGAAGTACAAAAACTGCACAGAGCCAATTTCTCACCCCAGACACTGCAGATTTCAATGTACATCTGCAAGCTCCAAAGACGACTGTAAACACGCCAGCCAAAACAAACTGCAATTTTTATAAAATCAATCTGTTCCTGAGACCTAATGCTTCTTGTCTAAGAGTGCAGTAGGAAAATGCAAGAATGGAAGGATAGCTCACACTCCATTCATGAATAGTGGTGTGTTCCATGTGAAACTGGGTAGGGATAATCAAGCCTTATGGCCTCATCTTTCTCTCTTTGTCACTTCCTGAGAGTAGGATATATAAGAAAGCCAAGAATTGCTCCTAGCCAATTCAGAACAGAGCTGTGCATCGCAAGGCTACTCAAAGCACAGCTTCAGCATTACCTGGGAGAGAATTTAAAAAGCCAATCCTTGGGCATACCTCAGATGTGCTAAATCAGAATCTCTGGGGTGGGGTGCAGTGATCTGTGCTGTATCTGGGTGACTGTGATGCAAGCTAAAGTTTGAAAAGCACAAACTATGGGGTAGGGATTAAACTTTGACCTAGAGAATGGGGTTGAAGTCTCTGTAGTATCATTTGCTAGAGAATTATATTTAGATAAATCTTTTAACCTCTCTGGATTTTGTGTCCCTTATGTGTAAAAAAATTGCATTATCCTGAGTTGCTTCTGAACCTAACATTAGAGCATTCTGTGGTTAGTTGATGCTGATATAAATGTCCCACATATAATGAAATATTTAAGTATCATTACCTGACTGACCACTGTCTCTTAGTATGATGGTGATGATGATGATAATGATAATGTGATGATAACTGAGCACTTTCTCACTTTTCGGGAGTTTGACATGTGATTGGACTATTGCTGTTCTCTAGTAGTAATTATTCTGAATTTAGCAGTGAGGAAAACTAGACAGGTTATGTAACTTATTCAATATCATACACAAAATAGGTTTTGAATTTGAATCCAGATTTGACTTCAAAAATCCATGCTTCCTCCCCTCTACTAAGGTCTGTCTTCCCAGACCTTGTGTCTTTCATCAAGGGAAGGAAAAACTAAAACTAAAACAAAACAAACACCCCTGCTGTCCACAGGTGTGGCTAGGCTGACCCAAGGTTTGATTCTCTTAAGTATGTAAAGCAGTTACTTTAAACACATTTAACACATATATTGACTCGACTTCCTATAAAAGCCACTTTACCTTAAGAGTGATCAATAAACAAGGCTTGTAGTTGTGCTAAGTGCTGATTTATTGACAACTCTGAGCTGCTTTGTCTCTGGTGAAAAAACAATGCAGGAACTGGCAGCTGGAGAGAACTTTGGAAAGCTGCTAGCTTAAAAGAGTCATTATAGGCACAAGAAAATTTAGAACAATGGCTTGTCCAAGGTTCCATAACTGGTTAGTAGCAGGGATGGGATCATAATGTACCTTACTGCCTACTTGGGTTGGTGCTCTTGCCAATATTTTTTATTACATCAAAGTGAATATTCCTTTGTGGGAGCAGTTATGTATCCATATATATATGTTCAAGGAAAATTTATAAGAAAGATGTGGTGTAACAGTCTTCAAAGATAAGCAAGAATTATTCAAGCTAATAAAGTCAGGACAATAATTCTGGGCAGAGGCAACAGCCTAAGAGAAGATAAAGAGTTCTGGAACCAAATGCTATGTTTGGGGGACTATCAGAAAATTAGTACTAAAAAGCAAATAGTGTAGCCCTGGCCAGTGTGGTTCAGTTGGTTGCGTGTCGTTCCATCCTGTGCATTGAGGGTTTGTGGGTTTAATTCCTGGTCAGGGCACCTGCTTGGATTGAGGGCTTGATTCCTGGTGGGGGCATGCAGGAGGCAGCCAATTGATGTTCTGCTCGCACATTGATGTTTCCCTTTCTCTCTCCCTATCCCTTCCTCTCTCCCTAAAAATAAAAAACAAACAAACATTTTTTAAAAAAAGTCAAAAGTGCAACCCAGGAAGCAGTTGGAAATAGAGTAGCCAGTACATGGAGGGCTGAATATGTAATTCCAAAGCATTCGAAATCCATAAAGAGCTGTAATGAATTTAGGCAAGAGGATGGCATGGTCAAATTTTCCCCTGGTTACAGTGTGGCGTATGAAACATCAATTGAAGGGATGGGAAAAAGGGAGGTAGGGGAATCCAAGCCTAAATATAGTGAGGCAAATTATACTTAGAATATTCCTGACAAAAGAAGGTAAAGCCTGTTCTAGGTTAATTTTACAAGCAATAAAAGTATAGAGGGGAGAGTGAAATATTTTTGAGAGGTCAAATGACCAGCATTTAGTGTTTGATTGAATAAGAAAGGTATAAATGAAACTTCCCAATGTCTAGCTCAGATAACTGATGGATAGTGATGAATCAGGGAGAATGAGGAATGCATCTGGCCATGTGGAAATAGTAAACCTAGTATTGAGGTCACTGCAGGATTGGATCATCACTGTGGAAATATCCTGGAGAGATAGTCAACACCTTTGGCCTATAGCCCAAAACATTGTAATGTATAATAGGAGGCTGCCCAAGGAAAGAGGGTAGCAGGGTCAAGCTGAGAGTCCAGGAGAACAAAGAAGAGGAAGAACCTCAACAATTGTTATGAAGAGAAAATAGAGAAGTTGGAAGGAGAGAGGGAAAGTCTTCAGCCAAAAAAAAAAAAAAGTGAGTGATAATTAGTTGTAAATGCATAGAATCCCACTGAAGTAAAAACTAACTTCATTTTTGCATTGTAGGTGTAATTGGCTTGGAAGGGGAGGCAGTATACATGGGAATCTCAAATATAGAAGTGAGAACAAGAGTATTCTTACTTTAAGGGTTTAAAACATGTTAAAGAAGAGAGGGAACATGGGAATGGAGTAATTTAAGCATAAAACTTAAACATAGTGAAAAGCCAACAGAGAAAAATAAGTTAAAGTAGAGAGAGATGGACCAATTAATGACATATCTCTAGAAATAAAGCGATCAACATGATGTTATTGGTTCTGGCTTAGAAAAATCTTGTTTACTGATGTAAATAACAAAGGGATAGACCTTTTCTTATTCAATATGTTATGTTTGTGGGAGTTGATTCTATCAATATATCACAGCTATAGGTTCTTTGTAAAACACCAGAGGCTACCAGATTAAAATGTGAGCTGCAGATCAGAAGTCCAGAAAGACTTAATGAGTTTCCTCTGACACCCTCTGGTCTCATGGAGTTCCTCATTCATGTACAGGGACAGAGAAGCCACATGTTTTCTGTGATTGCCAAGCTCTCTGGCCATACAGGTATGGCAGATAAAACTAACCAATAATCCTTGGGCACTTTCCACTTATTCCAAAACAAACATTATACACACACACACACACACACACACACACACACACACATCCATATATACACATATATGTGTGTGTGTATATATGTATATATGTATATATGTATGTATGTATTATATAAATATAATATTTTTCAATATATAACTAGTCTAAGAGCTCAGACCAAATGGGCTCCCAAATTATGCTGAACAATGGGACAAGTTTGATGAATTTCAGTATGAATATGGTTTGGCAGAATTTCATTTGAAAATGGAGTGATCAAATTTGAGGGAGCGGGTATCCAGCATTCTTATGTGGTTTGAATATAGAGTGACTTGGACTCAGTGAAAGAAAGAGAACAGATCCTTGCTAGGTGCTCAGATACCTTCTTATTTAATCACAGCAGCCAACCTGTCAGGGAAATATTATCCAATTATTGTGAATAATTATTGTCAATTAGTGTGATTCTAAAACACACTATTTCCCCTGACAATTTAATTTTTTTTTGGAATTTGCATTCAACTTTTGATTAATCTGCTCATTTAATAGAATTTTCCCTCCTTAAAAGTGGATATATCAAGAGGATAGCAATAAAGAGAGTTGGAATGGAGGAAATTAGGGAATAAAAAGGTTATGTATGTATCTTGCTCAGGGATACAAACTGGAGTTAATAGAGCCAAGATTTAAGACCAGGTCCCTCTGATTTGATAGCTGGGCAAGAAATATTTGTTTACCATCTCCTATGTTGATGCAGAATCAATTCTAGGTCCAGTGTATAAGAAGTAATAGGACAAGAGCATCATGTGCTCTTAAGAAGTTTGCATTCCAGTCCAGCCAGTATGGGACAGTGGTTGAGCATCAACTCATGAACCAGGAGGTCACCATTCAATTCCTGGTCACAGTTCGATCTAGGGCACATACCCAAGATGCAGGCTCAATCACCAGTGTGGGGCATGTAGAAGGAAACTGATGGATGATTTATTGATGTTTCTCTTTCTTTCCATCTCCCTTCCTTCCTCTGAAATCAATAAAAAAAAAACATTTTTTAAAAAAGAAGCTTGCATTCCAGAGGAGAGAGATGAACACTAAAATAAACAAAAAGATGAAGGAAATTTAGATGCTCTATAAATGCCAAAAAGAACATTTAATAGGGCAAGATCATAGAGACAGATTTGGGAGTTGCTTTCTGCAGGTCTTTCAGGAAGTAACCCATGAAGAAAGAGCAACTGCCAAGGCCCTAAGACAGTTAGTAGCTTGCTCTTGACCAACTTTCAGATCAGATACTCCCTATAGTGAGTCATAAGTATCTCCTTTCAAGGGCCCATAATCTAATGGTGGGAACAGATATGTCAAGAGATAAATGATAGTGGTATATCAAGAGCTATGAGGGAGATGCAGTAGTGATTCTACAGAACCATGGAAAAATGGATATGTGCTATGAACAGAATCAGTGTGCCAGGGAGGAGGTGCAATCTCCAAGGAGAAGAAGGAATTTGCCTCGAATATGGGGCAGGTTGTGGGTGAGTGTATGCTATGCCTACGAAGGATAGCATGTGAAAATTCATGGAGGTGTGAAGGAGCACAGCATATTCAGTATATTCTCTTGGGTGTGCTAAACTAGGGTCATTAATGGGGAGAAACAGAGGATAGAGCAACGAAAGGCAGCACCTGGAAGCGATTGAGCTTGGCAAGGCCTCACAACAAATTCTGTTTTTGAGGACAATGTCACAGAAAATGCTCCAAATGAATTCCCAGCAGTGACTGTCTGGCTTTCCAAACTCTCTTGATGTCTGTGGTTCTCAGCCCTGGTTGCCCATTAGAGTCATCAGAAGAATTTATAATAAACTAGAGGCCAGGTGCATGAAATTTGTGCATGGGGGTGGATGTCCCTCAGCTCAGCCTGCACCATCTCCAATCTGGGACCCCTTAAGGGATGTTGACTACCTGTTTAAGCCTGATCATACTGGGATCTCACATCCCTCTTAGAATTCAGGACTGCTGGCTACCAACCACTTGCCTTCCTGCCTGCCTGATTGCCCCTTACTGCTTCTGCCTGCCAGCCTGATCACCCCTAACTGTCTTCCCTTGCCAGTCTAGTCACTACTGTCTTCCCCTGCATTCCTGGTTGCCCCCAACTGCCCTCACCTCTTAGCCATCTTGTGGCGACCATCTTGTGTCCACATGAGGAGGCCATCTTTGACCACATGGGGGCAGCTATCTTGTGTGTTGGAGTGATGGTCAATTTGCATATTACCTCTTTATTATACCTCTTTATTATATAGGATATAAATTTAAAAACATTAAATTCTACCATGACTTGTATGGCTCAGTTAGTTGAGCATCATTCCATGCACCGAAAGATTGCTGATTTGATTCCCAGTCAGGGCACATGCCTAGGTTGCAGGCTTGATCCTGATAGAGGGCTTTAAGGAGGCAGCTGATGAATGTTTTGCTCTCACATCAATGTTTCTCCCTTCCTCTCTCTAAAAATCAATAAGTATATTAAAAAAAATAAAATAAGCCCTGGACAATTAAAATAAAAAAAGCTAGAGTTTTTCTACCACTAAAGCTGCCAATGTTGAGACTCATTCTTTACAGAAGAATCAACAGGGAAAGAGTTCTCCTGAAGGCTTAAGGACATCTTACACATGTCAGAGCCCCTCTAGGGAAGAAGCCATCCCCCAAATGACCAGGAGCTGCCAAGGAATGATCCTGGCACTGACAGTATCTCTGTTCTTCAGTTTAGCAAAAGTCATTTTGAAAGTAAAGCAAATGGAAGAAATGTAATCATTATGCAACCAGGCTCTGAAATCTAATGGAGAGACCTGAACTTCACGGTCCTCAAAGGCTCCTCAGTAATTATCTCAGATGAAAACAATGGCGCCAAAGGGAGGCCTGGATTCTGAAAGGTCCCAAGCTGCCTCCTGGCTTTGCTTTTCCATAATGACACCTGAGGCACGAGTGTTTGCTCTGTAAACCTTAGTTAAACAAAGTTAGCCTCCAAGACACCAGGGCTTTGGCAGAGAACAGTTAGTTTAATTGGAGCTCATCTGTTTTTGTTCCTAATGAGTCTCAAATTTCATAGCCTGCCCCTAGTTTGAAATAAAATGTCCCCCCCTGCCTGGGATGATTAAAAACCTGTTTAAGCCTATAATATACAGTAGTTGCCGAAATGTTTCCACCAAACAACACTGCTCAGGACTGAAGCCGGCAGGCAGGAGGGGAAAAGAGAAAAACTATTGCTCGCTGGAATTTTAAGAAAAAAAAAAATCACATCCAATTATCCATGTTATACTTGGTTAAGGAAATCACCTTAGAATTGCATGTACTTCTCCAAGTTTGCTATAGTACTTGCTCCTAGCCCCCGTCCCTTAACAACTTTTTTAGTTTTCTTGGAGTTTTCTTATTTGTAGAGTGTGATGAACCATTTTAGGGGTCCATAACATTAAGTCTTGTCAGAGTTTCTGGCTGAAATTAGGCTGTCTATCCTGAATGCCAGAGAGCTGCTCTATGTTAGAGAAATGTCTTTTCTAAAAATAAACCTCTTATTGTACTCAAAAGTACTAGTACTTGGGTCAGAATAAATGCAACTTCATCTGGTAACTATGGGCATTTTTCTCTAGGAAACTGCGAGGTGCTCATCACTAGGTGTTTCTTTAAGAGAAACATTGAAATAACCTCTGTTCTCAGACTTAAACATTCCTTTCACCCTCCTCCAAAGTTTGGGATCTGAGGAGTTCAGCTGTCTTCCTTGTATATTCTGCAAACTATCTATCTAGTGCATCAGAAAAAAAAAACATGTTCATAAATAATAAAGGAGCAGATGTTTTCTGAATCACAATAATTAAACAGAGTAAGCTAATTTGCCCATTGACCTATGGTCCTTAGCCTTTTGAAATATCAGATTAAAGGTGTGAAATTTGTTAGAAAAGGCAAACACACATGCCCTGTTACACCATAAACATATGCAGTGAGCTCCAGGATGTGTACACACAATAACTGGCTTAGTGAATGGCACATGGTTGATATTCAATAAATATTTTTTCACTGAGTGAATGCATACATGAGTGAATGAAATTTCATGGTAAGTTTGGATGGCCATGAAGGATTATTTCAATAAACTCTGTCTTCAGAGCTTCCAGCATCAATGTGAAACATTATGAAATTGAAATTCTCCCAATTTCTTCTAACTCTGGATATGTTCTTCCCTTTTCTGTGTTAAGGGTCTACCATATCTTTCCTCCCCACACAACTTATATCCAGAGAGGGCAAGCATATTTGATTAGGATTCCCTGTAGAGAATCATAATCACTTCCACCCTCTTTCATATATATATATATATATATATATATATATATATATATATATATATATATATATATAATTTCAGAGAGGAAGGGAGAGGGAGAGAGATAAAAACATCAACGATGAGAAAGACTCATTGATTGGCTGTCTCCTGCACACTCCACAACACTAGGGATAAAGTCCACAACACTAGGGATAAAGCCCACAACCGTGACCTTCTAATTCACAGGCTGTGGCTCAACACTAAGCCACCATAGGTTGATGCTTAACCACTGAGCCATACCGGCTAGGCTACTCTAGATTTTTTAAATAAAATATTTGGTTGTTCCTAAACGCCTCTGTAACACAGTTAATTACCATCTTTTGATTTCTTCCCACATATCTATTGTAATGCACTTTAACTTATCTTCTTTCTCAGAAGTCATCATCCCGTCTCTCTATTTCCAAGTCCCAAGGTCATCCATATCCTGCAAAGGCAGCTATAGAACACTGGCTCAGGTTCCTCTCTGTGGCTAATCTGGGCTGCCTGCTCTGAGCCTCTTCCGACATGTGCTCTGAAAAGATGCTTCCACACAGTCTATTTAGAGGAACATATTCTGTCCACTCCCCCATCCACGCAACTGTCCTGTGTCTAAGCCATTTAAAAAATCTTGTTTGCTTACATTTTAGTCTTCTGGGGCTGCCATACCAAAAACCATAGACTGGCTGGTTTAAACAACAGAAATTTATTTTTCACAGTCAGCTGAGAAGTCCAAAATCAAAGTGCTGGCTTATCTGGCTCCTAGTGAGAGCTCTCTTCCTGGCTTACAGATGGCTAAATTCTCATTTTATGCTCACATAGCCTTTAATCAGTAAGTTCAAGCAGAGAGAGGGAGAGTGAGCTCTTCTTCTCCTTATAAAGCCACTAATCCCACCATAAGGGCCCCACCCTCATGACCTAATCATAATTACCTCCAAAGGCACAATCTCTAAATATCATCACATTGGATTTAGGATGAAACATGTGAATTTTAGAAGGACACAAACATTCAGCCTACAACTCCTACTGACTGGGGAGAGAAGGAGTGTTCAAAGAAAAGAAAACAGGAATTCTTTTGAGAGCCTCTTGTTCACCAGATATATCTCATGCATACTTTAATAAATTCTACCACTATGGGGTAGCCATGTAGACAGACTCCTATTTTAGAATGAGGGCTAAGAGGGTCAGAGAGGTTAAGTCACTTTTGCATTGTCATATAGTTAGGAAACAGTGATCTAGGGACCCTCACCTACGTCTCACTGCACTATCCTCTCATGGATGCAAACACTGGCTAGAGGATTGAATGTGTTAGTCTTACTGATGGGGACCTTTAAATAATACCAACATCTAGACCCTGCCTCCATTATAAGGATTCATCCAGCTCTTATTTATGGGGCCTCAGAGGTGGTCAGGAGCTTCATAATGAAGCTGAACATCTCTTTTCCAGCCACTGGCTGCCAGAAACTCATTGAAGTGGATGATGAACGTGAACTTGGTACCTTTTATGTGAAGTGTATGGCCACAGAAGTTGCTGCTGAAGCTCTGGTTGAAGAAGGAAGGGTTACATGGTATGAATCAGAGATGGCAATGACACACATGGGTTTCCCCATAAAGCAGGATGTCTTCACCCAGAGCCTTGTACACATGCTACTGAGTAAGGGACGTTCTTGTTATAGACCAAGGAGGACTGGAGAAACAAAGTGCAAATCTGTTTGGGGTTGCATTGTAAATGCCAATTTTAGTATTCTCAACTTGGTCATTATAAAAAAAAAATGGGGGGAGCAAGATATTACTAGTCTCAATGATTCTACTGTGCTTCATCACCTGGGGCCCGAAAGATCCAGCAGAATCCACAAACTTCTCTAGAGAAATGATGTCTGCTAATATAGTGTGGAAAGTCTCCTCAATATAGAGGGTAAGAAACCTCAGATTCAGCATCTTGTCTTATTACTTCACCTGTTGCTTGGAAGAAGTAATGTGCTAAGAAAAATAAGGAAGGTGCTGCAGAATCTGCTAAAGTTTTTGGCTGAGAGAATGAAGGAGGCCACATGAAACACTCTAGGTACAGTTGCCAAAAATCTCATAGACTTTCCTCTCTGAGAGTTTCTGCCTCTAAGGATTCATCTGGACTGGGGAAAAAGCTACCTCCACAGACAGGGGATTCTGACTTGTAACCTCTTTGGAAACCACTGCATCTACTCACTTCCTTCCTAAGATTAATGAATACTGAGGTTGCCTTTCAAGTGACAATGATCTCTGATGTGCTAAAACAGAAAAACATCATTTCAAGGCTCATCCCTGGCTTCTTAGAAGTAACAAGCATATACCAACTGTCAACTTTGTCTGAGAGGGGTAATTATATTCACATACCTACTGCTTCTTAGGCATTGATATGTCACTTATTAAGGACAAAAGGTTGTGAAGATAATAGAAGGTCTTGAAGACATAGAAGACACACACACAGACATCACTCCCAACAGCCACAAAAAAGCACCAGGCATTTTCTTTGATTCCTTCTGACAGGAATATGTCCACATTTTTTTTTCCCTTCCCCTACTCACTAAAATAATATTAGATGTTACTATACAGTTATGGATTTTGATTTTAAGATTAAAATAACAAAGGGACAAAAAAGAAACTTTTGGAAGTGATGAATATATTTATTACTTAGATTGTGATGATGGCAATATAAGTGTATTCAAAGGTCCAAATTTACGAGATTATATACATTAATTATGTGCCGTTTTTTAAATACCAGTTACATCTCCCTAGGCTGGAAATATTCGAAAACTAGCATTTGAACATCTAAATGAAATGTGGGGCCTTCCCAAGAAGCACTCTGGGGAGCTGGCACTGAGTTTAATGGTGCTACTGAAGCGCCAGTGCTTGTTGAATTCCCCAGGCAAAATGCCTGCAGAGTTTGTGAGACATTCTTTTGAATGTCTTCTGGAAAAATCCCTGACCTTTACATGATGGATTTGAGTTTTGGAAATAACAAAATTGTATTTGGAGACAGTCAAGTCACGTGAACAAAACTAATAATGCCTTCACTACAGTCTTTCAAAACTTGTTTCAAGTTCAGTTACAATATAGAATTTTCCAACTGATTTTTAGCAATAAAACCATAGTATATTAAGGTCATAGATTAAGGTGAAAATTTTTTAGGATGAGATACATTTGAAAAATGTAAGTTATCATTTTTTTCAAGGTTGTCTTTCTTGTGCATTTAGGTTTTTGTTTGAAATGAGATCAATTTTAGTTGATATTAGGTAATTTCATGCTACTAGGTCAAGAATTGATGAAATAAAATAGTTTCTTTTTCTTTTTTCATTAACATTTTTTTCCAGTTATGGTTGATAGTCAATATTATACTAGGTTCAGGTGTACAGCACAGTGGTTAGATATTTATATAATTTACAAAGTGAACACCTCAATAAGTCTTGCATTCACCGGATACCACATAAAGTTATTACAATATTATTGACTATATCCATCTATAATTTACATCCCTCTCACTATTTTGTAACTGCCAATTTGTAATTCCTAATTCCTTTACATTTTCTACCTGCTCTTATCTGACAACCATCAGTCTGTTCTCTATGAGTCTGTTTCTGTTTTGCTTTTTAAATTTATTTTGTTTTATAGATTCCACATAAAAGTGAAATCATATGGTTTTTGTCTTTTTCTGTTTGAGTTATTTCACTTAGCATAATACCCTCTAGGTTCATTTATGTTGTTACAAGTTGTAAAATATCATTATGTTTTATGGCCAAGTAGTATTCCATTGTATGTATGTATCAGTCTTCTTTATCCATTTGTCTTTATTGGAACATTTAACCCATTTACTTTTAAAGTAATTATTGATAGGTATGCACTTATTGCTATTTTATTGTTTTCTGATTTTTTTGTAGTTCTTCTCTGTTCCTTTCTTATTCTCTTGCTTTATGATTATTTTTGTAATTCTCTGCTTCTTTCTTATTCTCTTGCTTTCTTATATATTGCTGACTTTCTGTAGTGTCGTGTTTGGATTCCTTTCACTTTATTTCTTGTATAGCTCTCATATTTTTGGTTTTGGTTACCATGTGCTTCATATATACAAAGCTATGCTTATAGCAGTGTATTTTAAATTGATGCTTGTTTAAGTTCAAACATTCTAAAATACCTACCATTTTTACTCATCCCTTCCAGGTTTATGTTTTTGTCTTTTTCTTTTACTTCTTTTGCGAGTATGTGGATCCCTTAATTTACTATTGTAAACATGATCTTCTTTTGACTTTTAACATTTATGCTAACTTAAATGTTGGTTTGACTCACTGCTTTTATTATGTGTTTGCCTTTGTCAGTGAGAATTATTTTCTTTGTGATATTTTCTTATTCATATTTTTTATTTTTCTTCTTAAAGAGGTTTCTTTAACAGTGTTGTAATACTGGAAACCAAACAGTTTCAAAGGTTACTTTAGGTTGCATTGTCCTGTTCCAAGATTTACCTTTTTAAAAACATAATGTGCACATATGCCTCATTTATTCTACTAAATGTCTCCAGATACTGTAGCAATAAGATAAACATAGTAAGGAAATAATTGGGCAAAATATAAATAATAATATTGGTAATAATTAGGGGAAGCAAGAGAGAAGTAAAATGCATTCACTTAAAAATAACCTGAAAATAATCGGCATGTTTGCCTTTTTGTGAAAGTCACTAGGCCAGCATCATGATCCGTCCTCATTAACATTACAAGTGCTGCTTCTACCATATTCACTTCCTGGTTGCATTATAGACCTGTTTGCATTTTGTGTGACTGATGAATTTAAGATTTCATACAATCTTGGTTCCTGAAACATCCTCTCATCACTGAGTCACAACCTGCCATTATTCTGAAAATCTTGTAAGGGTCTGAGATACTTGGACATGGTTAATATTTCTCTTAGCGCTTTTTCATCTTCTTGTGTGTGGTATTATTTACAGCCAACTTTGGAAAAACAAAGCAACAACTTTGCATACTTACATTGCACCTGCTTCTGCATTGACTGTGATTTAGAATTATAGAAAATGTTCACAGTAACCACATCTCTGGGCATGAATGTGCTTACTGAATAATTTATTTCTTAGTTTCCAACTAGAAAAACACATTTATAATGAAATTCTCTCTCACTTTGTCTCCATGTCAACAAGAATTAAATCTCTTTGATATTGGCTGTACAGGCGAATCTCCCAACTTTGACCTCAATGAAGCATAACCAATCCCATTAAAATCCTATTCCCAGAGTGCCTTTGAAAAAGTTCCTTGCTGTCACACTATTCCTAGATTCAACAGATATCTTTTGGGATGTACTTAATGCTCGTGTTTATTTCTTTCAGAATCTAATTTCATCACTTAGCTTCTGTGGCATAATTGAGACAGGCTGTATGAATTATCTCCTAACTAGTAAATTATTTAAAAAAGGACCCAAACTAGTTTCAAAATACTTTTGATGTTAGGAGTGTTTCAGACTGAAGGAGGGAAAAATGATAATCAAACAGATCCATGATAAGAATGTAATAAGTTAATCTGTCCAGGAAGTAACTGGCACAATTGAATGGGGGAGGGAGGAGGAGTTGTAGAAACAATATGTTTTTACAATATTTTAACATTTCAATAGGACATGGGCTCACTGAGGGCAAAGATCAAGCCTTGTTGCTTTTGGTGTGCCTAGCACCAAGTATTCTGGAATATATATGGTAGGTGCTCAATAAATATCTGTTGAATATAATATTATATATGCTTTTCTAGGGAGAAAAAAGTGGTTTGACGTTCAGGGTAAAGAATCTAATCCTTTGATTCTCCAAAAACGTATATGCTTTGCATTTTCAGCATTTCATGCCCTAGAAAATGTTCAAGGAGCACCTGGTGAACCAGATTGGTATTATAAAGTAGGGGGGTTTATGTATGACATAGGAAGTAGGACTAAATTATTTCTACCTTCCAGATTGAAGATGAATCAGTCTTGGAAAATACATCTGTTCTATATCCCTCAAGACCTTTCCTGATGGTGGGATAGTGACCAGCTTGATACCTGCCATGATGTTAATAGGCAATGACAACTAAATGTGCTGGCTTTTCTAGGTAACGCATTTAACTAGAAACCTAATGCTTTAATTCGAAGGTGTGACTCACTCTAAAGCTGTGAATTAAAGCAATTGAGGGGTAGAATATCATGGCCCAAGGCATGAGCACAGAGGAAATTTCTCACTGGGGAGCTGGGAATGAAGTGAGATGAGCAATAATTGGATGCTTGCAGCCATTTAGTGAATTCAAGGTAGTAAGGTAAACTCCACCTAATTCTGGGCTAGCGCCAACAAGCAAGGGGTCTAAACACAGGATGTAGCACAAATACAGCAGAATCGGGACATACATCCCATTTCAACATCAGCAGAGCTAGGAGGAGGCAAATCTGAGATGCTGTGACAGGCACTGGCATCAAATATAGCCCTGAGGGGAGGGAGGAGGGAAGATTGCAGGAATTAGGTAAGGAGGTCAGGATTTCCAGGGAAAGCGAGTGGAAACCAGAAGCCAGCTAGAGAGCTATTCACTATGCTGACCAATGAGCCAGTGACCTCAGATATCAAGTATGGGGTTGGCCAGCTCTTTGCAGTTTCCATTCAGTAGCAGAAAAGACATCCTGAAAATACCAAGGGCCCTTTGAGCTCAGAATGAACAATGCCAGAGACCACAGCAGCACTTGAAAAAGTGGAGCTTTTTGGTAATTCCAACCCGTGCTTCCTAGGGGGCACCCTGTACCTTTCAGACCTGAGGTGACCTCTCGAGGTAGGATGTATGTCAAGTAAAAGGGAACATTGATAGGCTATTATAGTGAATATCAATGTTCATTTTGTGCCTAAAATTGGAGTCTGGGTTTAGAACTGAAACAAAAATACAGAGAGTAAGTCAATGGACAGACTTTTTCTCTCCATTTTCATCATTTTATATTTCTTAGTTCCTTGAAGGTTTTTAACCACTCATCAGATACTCAACAAGTATCCAGTGACTACACCACTTGCTTCAGAGATGGTACATATATGATATGCCCTTATAAAAGCAAAGCCGTTTCATAAAGTTAGGAAATTTGGAGGTGAGACAATCAACAGATTCGTCTTTTGACCAGATTTATTCAGGTCCCCTGAAATTTTCAAGTAGGCCTTACATTTGAACTCCTGTGTTCATCTCTGCATTGTCCCAGAATTTAGCAAGAATCCTGCTAAGTTGGTTTAGCCAGAATCCCCCATCTGCCATGTCTGATCACTCTTTGTATCTAACTTGATATAGAAACTGAGAGCTTAGAGGCAAATGTGGCCTGTAGACATTTTTTTTGGGGGGGGTGTGTATGTGTGTGTGTGTGTGTGTGTGTGTGTGTGTGTGTGTGTGCTTTTAAACATCATAATAAACATATATTTAAGCACAGCATGCCTCCCCAGCTTTCCATACATCCTCTTGTACGCCCAGCACATGGCTTTGCTACATATGGTCAATGCCTTAAAGGTTTTTGAGTTGGCAGACACTGAAGCTCAAGCCACAGGCTCCAATGTGCTGCTTCTACTCCTTGATTAACCTCAGAAGAACATACTGTCTATTGTATTCCCTAAATTAACTGCAATTGCCTCTCCATATAGTCCTTTAGGAGTGCTCCCATTCATCTAATATCCATTAGTTCCTCCCATCATTATCTAAGGCTGCTCCTCATGTAAGTATTAATTCACAAAGCAAAAACTTGAGCAACCTGCCAGAACTTTTTATCTACATGACTCTTGATTTAAAACATGGTGTGTTCAAGATGTCAGTTCCTCTTCTGTCTGTAAGCAGGTAGATGCCCTCTGCACCCCAGATTTGCCAGACTGTTAATGACTGGCCCATCCAAAAGGGTGCATGATCTTCAGGCTGCACAGAGAAGTCTTTATCTAGATACTTGATGGCATTGCCATTCTATCATCCTTCAGATAGATGAGCTTGCTTTTTAAAAAGATTACTTCATATCTTTGTTCCAAGAAAATTAAGCACTTTTCAAACTTTGAGAGCATTATTTTTATTACTATGACTAGACGGTAACTGAAAATTGAAAACTATTATCATGATTTATCCCTCCAGATGGTTATGAAAAGATGAATTGAATATAGTCAATTAAAAATTAATAAAATGACTAGTATGATGAAGTAGCAAAGCCAAAAAAATCTGGAAGAAAGAGTCCAACTTGTCTTTCTGAAGACTGAGTTATTTGAGTCTGTCAAGAATGGGGAATCACTATAGAAAAGAGTTACTAAACCTTTTAAATATATTTAAGCTGCGTAATATAACTTGGTATTCCTGTTTTCTCACATCTTTCCACCTTTCCTCAGGACACCTCCAAAGACTGGAGAATGGAACATAATCTCATGCTTGCTAAGATCGAATCATATGTGAACTTAAACTATGAACATTCAATCTGTGCAAGCATCTCAAAAATAAATAAACTCAAATCCAATTTTCATATTATGTGTATTGTAGGCAAATCCAACTACTTTATTTGATGCTATTAAAATAATATTTTGGTTCATAGATACAGTGAACACATTGATGATTGGCTGGTGGGAGAGGTGTGGGGGAGATAGATGGAAAAGGTGAAGAAATTAAGAGATAGAAATTGCTCAGCTGGAGTGGTTCAGTGGTTAAATGTCGACCTATGAACTTGAAGGTCATGATTTGACTTCCAATCAGGGCACATGCCCGGGTTGCAGGCTCAATCCCTAATGTGGGGCATGTTAGGAAGTGGCCAATCAATGATTCTCTCTCATCATTAATGTTTATATCTCTCCATCCCTCTCCCTTTTTCTCTGAAATCAATATATATATATATATATATATATATATATATATACTTTTTTTTAAAGAAATAGAAATTGGCCATTATAAAGATAATCACAGGGATATAACTTACAGCATAGGCAATAGGATTATAATAACCCCAGATGGGTACTAGACTTAGTGGGTGATTACCTTGTAAGTTATAACAGTATAAATGTATAATCACTATGTTGTACACCTGCAACTTTAAGCACAGCATGCCTTTGTATGTCAATTTCAATTGAAATAAAAAACAGCAAAAACAATATTTTGACACAGAACTACAAAGTCATATGCAACTGGGAAAGGAAGTATAAGGGTTAATACTTAAAGTATTTTCAAGATAATTTTGGCGATTTTGATTATACATAAAGTGGTCCCTTTGCACTGACTTTAGCACTCCATATCCCTGTCATGAGGTGAAAATCCAGAGATGCTTAAACCTGGAATTAGATGACCTAGGTAAGAAAGTTTAAATTTTTTTGTGATGCATATCAGAAATAGCACGTATGCAATAATTCAGTAAAAAAACTCAAAAAGTATTTCTCTAATTCCTATTATAGTTATAACAAATGAATTATAGAAGATTTTCCCCCTTAAAAAGTCACAAATTACTGGATCCAAATGTCCCCCACCATTATTTAATGTTTTATCCCACTATTCCATACTTTTTTTTTTTTTATCACATATTGACCCCATAAAATGTGAATAAAAATGCATTCCTCAGGAAGACAATACTAAAGCAATGGTTAATATATTAACTAGGAGCCATTAAAAATATTCAAATACTTAAAGGAAATCACAGTTATAGAAGTAAAGAAAACTATGATAAGAGTATCTCATGAAATAGAGAATATCAATAGAGATGTAGAAATCATTTATTTAAAAAACCACCATATGGGAATGAATGCTTGAGTTGTAAAATACTACAACCAAAACAAAACAAAAATCACTAGTAGAAAATGAAAGACCACACATAGAATGGGAGAAAATATTTGTTAATCATATATTTGACAAGGAACATGTATCTAGAATGTTATAAAAAATTCCTACAACTCAATAATCAAAAAATAAATAACCCAATTTGAAAATAAGGAACAGATCTGAATAAACATTTCTTCAAAGAAGATATACAAATGACCAATAGCACATGAAAAGATGCCTAGCATTTTAAACTATTGGTGAGATGCAAATCAAAATCAGGATACTGCCTCACATCCCCCAGGATGGCTCTAAGAAAAAAGGCAGATAAGAACAAGTACTGGTGAGGATGTGCAGAAAGTGGAACCTCACAGTGGGGGAAAGTAAAATGGTGCAGCCTTTCTGGAAAGCAGATGACAATTCCATCTTTAGACAGAGAACTACCTCATGATCTAACAAGTAAGTGAGACTTGTACTATTTCATGATGTTTATATCATGTCCACCTTTAATTCATTTCTCTTACTTATGAATTTATTCAACTCATAAAAATCAGACCTTTTTACAATTTAATATGGTTTCCAATCAAGTAAATTAATGTTTTTTCTCTTGCAGTGTCATTGGATAATACAATGAATTTTTTGATACCACTTGGTACAACAATACTTTCACCAACAGAATCCTCTCTAACAGATTCTCTGGTTCCACTCTGGTTCAAGGTGATTACTGTTGATAAGACTGACTTGGGAATTCTGGGTTGGTTAGGAGGTTCCTTCTTAACCACTAGTGAAACACTAAATTATACTTAATGCCATGTTTTATTAAGTCATCTTATTCTTGGAAAATTGGCAAATCTTGAATATTATTTATAGTTAGTCTCTAACAACTAAATTAACTGATTAAGCCTGTCAGACAGTGGAGTTTACAGAAGGATTTTCTTTTTTTAAAGGAAAGACTTTTTTTAAAAAAATATTTTTTATTGATTTTTCACAGAGAAGAAGAGAGAGGGACAGATAGCCAGAAACATCTATGAGAGAGAGACACCTACTCAGCTGCCTCCTGCACAGCCCCCACTGGGGATGCGCCCGCAACCCATGTACATGCCCCTGACCGGAATCGAACCCAGGACCCTTTAGTCCACAAGCCAGTGCTCTATCCACTGAGCCAAACCGGTTTTGGCTACAAAAGGATTTCTAAAGCTTACATATTTATCTACACATATTTCCAAAGAAATTCTTACATGTTAATACCTTTTCTAAAGTTGTCATTAAACATTCAGCAATAAATCCAATATCTGTACTAATTGGCTATATTTTGACTCTTAGAAATGTTTCCTTAATGATTACTTCAAAGTTTCAACCTTACCTGCTGGCATTTAGTGAATGCCAAAATACTTAATTCAGGACTGTACTTTTTGCTCTGTGCAATAATATTTTATTGTCACTGACTTTATCCTGATAAAAAATTCTATCTCCTATATTAGAAAATGATTTTTGGATCAAGTAAGTATGTTGTTGTTTTTTCTTAAAGTGCCCAATACTTCATAGAACTTTTTAATTAAAAAATGTCCACAAAATATAAAAAGAAAAAGATAACTGACAACTTGAATCAAATTGAAGGAGGATACAAGAGAGGACTAAGTAGAACCTAAGAGGAGAGTGGATAAAAAAAAGCCAAAAGAGTTCTTGGGTAGAGTTAAGATTATAAACAATTTCTTAGGGAAAGAAAGGTATGAGAATTTAGGATGTTAAGGTCACATAGTTACCACAAATTAATCTGATGTCAATTGTCATAATTTATCCTTTGTCATATAGGATTTTATCTATCTGATCCCCATACAGGTGAGGCAGGGAGAGAAGAGAAGAGGCAGGTTCCTCTCTGAAGCTTGCTTAAATGGTCAGAGCTTAGGAGACAAACTGGAACTGGGTGACTGGAGAACTTAGGAATCTTGTCCTAGATGGACCAATATCAAAGCAGATGGATACAAATTCTGTTCTTAAGTCCAAGTGTTTAGCAAGGGACTTAGAAAGATCAAGACAAATTGCTATTGAGTTGACACCAGTATGCTGCACAGAGTGAGAACAACTGAGGGAGAGAATACACAGACAACAGTTCGCTCATTGACTGATTTTCTTTCTTTCCAATATTTAGTATCTATGTATTTAGTGCCCTCACTTTACTGGGCCTAGGGTAGGATTCGGTGATATGATTGTAAGGAAGGTCAGCATAATTTTCGACATCTCATGGTGTAGATTCTAAAAGAGAGAAATATTAATCTAAGAGTTCTGAAAATAAAAACAAATTACAATCCTGAAGCATGTTTATAAATAAAAAAATGTTGTCATGAGAACATATAATGAGGGGACCTGGCTCCAATCTCTTGCTTCTGATTTCTGGTAGGATTCAACCAATGGGAGGCATCCACTCTAAAACAGTAGGAAGAGAGGATCTGGATCTTTCTTCCTCTGTTTCTTGCCAACTTCTGATTTCCAGTTCTCAGAGTGGCTATGTATATCATCATCATCATCTGCAAGCACAGTTCCTGTCATGTGGTCCCTCCTTCATGGTTCCATCTTTTGCTGTTATTAGTCCCTGGGACCTCAACATGCCTGCTGGGTCAATGGCAAACCTTTCATAAATTTCATTCAGAATCCCATTGTAATATACCTTCATTTCAGGTCAAGCCTGGGGGAAGGCAGCCTAAGTAGATGAAACACCATGTGTAAATGTTGTGAGGTGGGAGGGAGCATGGCTGATTGTGGGGTCAGTGTATCAGGGACAATGACCACAAACCACTTGGAAGAGGACTGGATAATGTAAAACTTATTGGTCACATTGAGAATTTTGTCTTATCATAAAGGCAATTCTTAAAGATGTAAGCCAGGGTGTGATGTAATTAGATTTCTATTTGTTAAAAGTATTTCAACTGTCCTGAGAGGAGTATATGGGGGAATTCCAAAAGTGGATATGGGTAGACCAATTTTTTTCAGTAGTATGGGAGATAGATGATGATCAATTAGACAAAGAGTTGGCAATAGAGATAGACTGAGGAAACTGATTTGGAAGATTAATTCTGAGGTCAACAAAGTATGGCCTGAGGGTTGGCTCTCTGTTACTGTAAATAAAAGTTTAACTGAAACATGGACACACCTATTTATTATATACTAGAAGCCTGATGCATGAAATTCATGCAAGAGTAAGCCCTCGCAGTACTGACTGCCTCAGTCCTCACAGTCCTGGCTTTGTCAAGAAGGTTGTCCAGATGGTCATCCTTATGGTTGTTCCTCTCTTCAGCCATTGGGTTGGTTTGCATGTTATGCTTTTATTATTGTAGACTGTCTGTGGCTACAACAGCAGAGTTGAATAGTTGGGACAGAGATTGTGTGGCCCTCAAAGTTTAAGATATTTACTATCTTTAAAAATGTTTGCCATCCCCTAAGATATATTTGGCTTTGGATTAATATGGAAATGAAGGAAAGAAGGATGTGTTTTAAAGATGATACCTGAGTTACTGGCTTATGCAAATGAACCCAGTTAAATGTATTTACTAAAATAGGAAATAAATGGTAGTCTTACAATAAAGACCAGATTTAAGACCAAACTCATGAGTATAACATTAGATGTATTGTATTAAAGATACCTTTTAGATGTCTGAACTGGTGAAAAATAGACATTTGAATACATGGGTTTGGTGTTCAGAATTGACATTCGAGTAGAATATATAAACTTCGGGGTTGTTTTAGGCAGAATAATGATGCCCTATAAATGTCCATGTCTAGAAAGCTAAATCTTTTAAATATGTTACCTTAGACAGCAAAAGAGATTTTGAAGATATGATTAAACTGAAGGTAGTTATGAACTGAATTGTGTGCTCTGCAAATTCATATGTTGAAGCCCTAATCCCCAAGCTGACTATTTTTGGAGATAGGGCCTTTAAAGAGGTAATTAAGTTTAACTGAGATCTTATTTATTAGTAACAATAGGAAGTTAATACAGCAGTTACTGGCTGGTGGAAGTAATAGGCACCAAGACAGTTTCCAGTAATGAGGATGGAATGCCAATGACTTACTTTTATTGGGATAGAGTTGGACTATAGGGTAGACTCCTATAAATGCTTGTGTTTTATGCAGTCACATTTACTCAGTGTTGGCTTTGCCAGTTATACTGCTCTTTCAGAAAGGATCCCTTTCAGACTCTGAGAGTGATATTAGTTTAGGTGGATTTTTTTCCTGCCATCTCCTGTCTGGGCACTTTAAGAAAAAAAACAAACATACTTAATCCAAAAATACATTTCCTGCCATCTCCTATTGGGCACTTTAAGAAAAAAAAAAAACATACTTACTTAATCCAGAAATACATTTTCTAATGTAGGAGATAGAATTTTTTTCAGGATAAAGTCAGTAACAATAGAATATTATTGCACAAAGCAATACTCTTTATTTTGAGCTATACTCTACATGAATTTGCCATCAAATTATTCCAATGCTGAGTAAGACCTTTTCCAATGACCTTTTGTTTTAATTGCATATAAAGATGAAAAATTGTAAAAAACAAAACAACAAAACAAAACAACAACAACAACACCCCCCCCCACCCCAGATTTTCCTTTAAAGAAAAAAGTGGTAACAACTTGAATTCAAGAGGGAAAGGATCACTATTCTGATTTTATTGCAGTGTCTCAGAGCTCCAATGGACTATTTACAAAAACAGGTGGCAGAGCCACTGAGCATGCTCAGCACTGCAGGCAGCTTGTGAGCAGTTCCCGAAGGCACTTGTGTCCAGCAGTGGCAGACAGGAGATGGCAGGAAAAAATCCACACAACGCTTTCATTTGTCTCACTGGCCCTGAAAATTTTGGAGATCTTTCTCCCAGAGCTCCTCAGAAAAACAAAGAAGAAAGCAAGCTCTGTCTCTCTTATCTGAGCTCCTTTGAATGGTTTCCCTTTGAAAGGGAGTGTTTTGTATTTGCATTTATGCTGGGCTTAGAGGCTGAGATGAGTCAATACTTGATGGCCTTGTATCTGCAGAGCTGGAGAATATATAAACATTGCATTGGCCATGAACTTTCCTTTTGAACCAAGTTTTTGAACAAGTTTGCTTGCTAAGGGTCTATAATTGGCATTTTCATTATAACCCCCTCTAATACCGAGCTTTTTCAAAGGACTTAAGG
This sequence comes from Pipistrellus hanaki, assembly GCF_964339955.1. Taxonomy (NCBI): domain Eukaryota; kingdom Metazoa; phylum Chordata; class Mammalia; order Chiroptera; family Vespertilionidae; genus Pipistrellus; species Pipistrellus hanaki. The sequence goes on along the minus strand of NC_140503.1, from coordinate 200,541,667 downwards.
CTCAGAAAAACATCTTTTTGAGGTCAAATCTCACATACTTGATGCTATTCAAGGGATAGATTTCTTTGTAGAAACTTTGCATGTAAAACTCACTAAGCCTGTTTCAGGGAACCCTGCTACAAAAGAGTTTTACAAAGAAACTGCTCCCTCATGCTTATGCTGGAATGTGTAATGGGTTTTCTGAGTTGACAACAAATAAACATAGTGGAACCTTACTTCTGCTCCCATTTGTATTTAAAATCTCTCCTGTACTGGTGATTTGTAATGAATGACAAATCAGGAAACCTATGTAAATATCCTAGAGCTGTGGAAAGATCAAGTAGGCTGCCTTGTGAAACATGGAATTCCTTGTTATGAGATGTAATCAAAAGCAGAAGTTGAATAACAACCAATGGTGCTGTTTAAAGACTTTGCATTTGGTGAGGGTTTGAGCAAATAAGTTCAATAGAGCCTCAGCTACTAACTTGTTGTCTGGGCTCCACACCAACCTTCTCTCTTTGGACTATAGAAGCTCCAATTTCACATATTGGATATTTAGGATGCTCTTCTTTGAAGAAAAATTTCCACTACTAGTAGTTTTTAAAAATAAAAAAAAATGAATTTTAAACCGCTGGGCAACAGAGATTTTAAGTTCTTCTAATTCTTGGACTGAAAATTTTCTACAAGTAGGTTTTGATACCTTCTACATGAGAATGCTTCCCTTTCCAACTCCCTCCCAGTGTCTTCTAGTCTCCACTTAGCAAGGAGGAAGCCTATTTATTCTCGGTAATTTAAAAGCTGATTTTCAATAGAAGAGTAAAAAATCCTCCACAGGTTTTCAAATCACAAGGAATAGCCATCAGATTTAGAGTATTGGCCATAATCAATAAATAAACTTCAAAAGTCAACCAAAACTATGTTTATTGAGAACTCAGCCCTCTAGGAACAAAAGGAAATATTTAGATGATGTCTTTAACCCAATGCATCTTGGCCCCAGGAGCACATTCTGTGTGCTGTTTCCTTGTGTGACTTTTAGATTTTTCTTCATCTGTGTAGCCAAGATCTCCAAAATAGAGCCAGAGAAAAAAATGATGAGCAGGAAGCAATTAGAATGCAATGCAGAAAAACTAAAAGGCATTAGTATCAAATATATACCAGGTATTGGAGGTATTCATAAAAATGTACCAAATGAATAAATGATTGAGATCATTATTACAGACATTCTATACTGAGTCCTTCTAGAAAAAGAAGAAAAAAAAAATTGAAGCAAACAACTTCTGATTTAAATATTGGCTCAATATAGATTTTAATAATTTGGGGAAACTATCTCATGGCAAACTTTAAAGCAATAAGCAGGCATTCTTCTTATATGGAAACTACTAACAGTAGAAAATATTGATTTATATTTACCGTGTGAGCTCTTAAACTGCATATGGTTTCTCTGGGAAAAGCTAGTGAATATATGTTAAAAAGAAATTTGCTTTGTACAGCAAGTATCATAAACACATAATTACATGACAAACACATAGATTTTTTTTTTTTAATATTTGCTGGCAAGACTCTAGTCAAAAAAGAAATCTATGTTTTCCATGTTAAACCAAACCAGTTGGCAGGCGAGAGGTGGGAGACATTTGTCACTTCTTATCATTAGGATTCAGTTCATAATAGTAAAGCAGTTCCTTCCCTGAACCCCGGAGTTTTGGCGTGGAATAGAACCAAAGCAAATTACTGAACCAAATCGAATTACTTTCACTCAAAGCTTCATCTATTTGTGTTTGTTTACTTCTCAGTGTTACAGAGGAACCCTCCTGGAGGCTTTCCTGTCCTGGAAGGAGGCAGTGTGCCTCTCTAATAACACAAGCTGTGCTGAGAGTGCTCTCTCTGGGGTCCAGATGCTGTGGCTGTTTTGTTCCCACTTTCAAATGCAGAGTGAGTCAGCTCAGAAAGGCCTTTCACTTCTCCCAGGTCTCTAAAGCCCTAGGATCAAGTGGTACCCTGGCCCTTTCCCTGGTGTTCCTGAGTATGGTGGCCAGTGATGCTTCCCAAAGATGAGTTCTGGGTGGCTAAGGACACCCCTAAAGAGACTTTACAGTGACAGCTTCCCTCTGCCAGGCACTGATGGAGGGCCACATGGATTGTCAAGGCATAGTATACACTCCATCTGTTATCCTGAGCATTTGCGGAGATTATCTGCCAGACAAAAGAGTTACTCAATGAATTAAAAGTAAATGTCACTTCCTCTTCCTGAAACTCAGCTCAGTAAACAGAGCTTGGGAAAATATTGCCATTCGCCTGAGGTACAGCTATTGAGGTCAGGCAGCACAGTGCTCTTAGCCCTGGTTCACATTTGGAGGGCCTCACAGTGGCCCCGCCCCATATGGAGGGGATCACTGGACAGTTGTTTCTCTCCAGCAATTTGTAGATGTGGACAGTCATGGGAAATCCACACACAGCATGTCATACATAGTCCAGTGTGATCAATAGGATGACATGATAATGGTCCAAAGCAATGCCCTTCTCTTGTCCTTGGCCCTTGATTGCATGTGCTTTGAATGGATATGTGTCTGGGATGACATTTGCAATGTTTTGTGTGAGATCATTAAATTTAATTTCTTGTCTAAGTTGATAGTTGGTTCTTGTTCTCACCTTTAATACACTTGCCTCTGTGATGAATGTGTCAGAACAGATAGTTTCCAACACACTGAATCATTTACCTTGCCTGCAAATGCCAAAGCTATAATAATTTTAATATGTATTAAAAATTTAGAGATTAAAGTATCTTATTAATGATGAAATAAAACAAGCACAGTGGTTGAGATTGCTCTGTAGCAACTACTAACAAGAGTTGTGGCTCTGAGACATGCAGCAAACCAGAAATGCATAAGCATCTTAGTTTCCTAAGTCACAACTCAAGTTCCTGTTCCTGTGTACACAGAAAATTCTCACAGATGTTCATGTGCAGCTATTGGAAAGCCAAGAAGTATAGAATCTCTGATATTAAGACTTCACTGACTAGGAGGCTAATGTAGATGATAGAAGTGGTGAGTGTTTAGGGAAACAAAGGGAAGGGAACTTCCATTTATTAAGAATTTATTGTGTATTGTTGAAGTGAACACCTTCCATGCTCTGCCTGGATCCCCTTGTTGCCCAGTCACACCAGCTCCTAGTGTCTCTCACTGCTTCGGTAAGTGTTCACTTCATCTAATGGCCTGCATTTGTGACTCAGCTTGGGATGATAGCTTTGGGGTTGCTGGAGCCCCTGTGTTCACTGGGGCAGAGAATGGAAAGTGCCTGAGAGTTTATGGCAACACTGTATCCTGTAGTCAAATGGATAATGAGGGAGGAGGGAAGTCCTAGTCTCTTAAGTCTTGGCTGATTCTTAAGCGTGATTTGCACAATACAGCTCCTCTCTACAGAATCACACTGAAATCATACCCTCTTTCTCTCCTCTTTCCAGTCTTCCTTCCCCCATGCTTTCCCTCCTTTCTCCTGGAAGCACTTCTTTTTTGTTGTTGTTTGTTTTTATTAATCCTTACCTCAGGATATTTGGATATTTTCCCATTGGTTTTCTTTTTCTTTCTTTCTTTCTTTTTTCTTTTCTTTTTTTTCTTTTTTTTTTTTTTTTTTAGAGGGGAAGAGAGAGGGAAAGACAGAGAGAAACACTGATGTGAGAGAAACACATCAATTGGTTGGCTCTTGCATGCACTGTGACCAGGAGCCAGGCTGGGGAAGAGCCTGCAACCAAGGTTCTTGCCCTTGAATGTAACTGAACCTGGGACTCCTTGGTCCACAGGCCAACACTCTATCTACTAAGCCAAACTGGATAGGGCTGGAAGACTTTTTCAATAAGTCATTTGTTCAGGGGTCCTTGTCTTAGTGTCTTCTTGGGACAAGCTGTGTGCTATGACTTTTGCATATAATATATGCACCATGCCTTTTACATGGGCTTCATTACATATGATATGCTTTTGATCTATGCTACATATTTATTATGTAAAACAATTCTAGGAATAGATCAAAGTTCAGAGATTTTAATTAACTTGCATAGTATCATAGAGGTATTAGTCGGTAGTGGTATGTGTCTATCGAATCCTAATCTTATTCTTTTATTATGTTTTATATTCAGCATAGGCAAGGGGTATGAAATGCATAAATGCTACTTTGGGAATAAATGCATTTTAAGATTTATGATTTCTATAAACCAGGCCTAATGCAAGTGCTAATTTCTTATCAAGAAGACATAATTTGAGAAGGAAAAATAATCACAGGTTTGTAATTTATGTTTGCTGAAAAAAGTATCAGGCATATCTGTAAAACTAGTCTTAGAAACTGCTATATGGATCATTTTATGCCTATTTTAAAAATAAAATGCATTAGTTAGAAGTTACCTGATTCACCATAACATTGTCTTTTTTAGATACAAATCACTCCAAACATTAGATTGATAAAGTCATCCTTACTGCCTACCAAGGAAGTTAAGAGCTTGGCAGAAAATGATGAAGCTCCAGCAAACTTTCAGCTTAGACTACTTACAGCAAATTAGTTCAAATTCATGGTTTCAAATGAATAGAATTATAGTTGCATTTAGCTTGATCTTTCTCACTGATAATTTCCATGGTGTTTCTACCATATTTAGTTTTATAAGGTAACTATGAAAAGAAACAGAAAATGCTTTTCACAACGTCCACCATAAAACATTCCTCTTAGGGTGTCATTAAATTTACCCCAAACATCTCATTATATTTTGCTTTCTTTTTCTTTATTGCCTTCAGTGCTCGGGGAACCCAGAGATGCCACAGCTGCAGGGCTGTTTATGACTCATACAAGAAGCACTGACAACAGTTTCATGAATATATGACTTCAAGACTGGCCTCCTCCCACTTTTCCACTTTCCCAAAGCTTCCTGGTCAGACACACAAATACTGCCCACTTTGCCTGCTGTGACTCTCTTGCCCCAATATCAGGTGGCAGCAATATGGGGGAGAGGTTGGTGGTGGTAAAAGTGATAAAGTTCAAGTCCTACCACACAGTTGGAGGAATGACTTATAATAAACTCAACTCTCTGAAAACAGGATGCTAATCTCTAAACATTAGTTGCACAAGTGTAGATTTAACTCATGCACATTAAATGTGAAGCATTTTATAAACATCAACGTTGTGAAGAGAGTACTACTACCTTCTTGCTTTACAGATGAGTCTGAGAGTCAGAGCAATTGATAACTTACTCCAGTAAGTGAATGAGCAGAGATTCAAAGTCATGCTTAAGTTCAGTGCCCTAGTTCCTTTATGATGTACCCTTGGGCTCTGAAGTCCAAAATGGGAAAGGCAGCATCATAGGGAGGCAAGCCATAGTGAATTCTCTATGTCAGCATTCTCATGTCTGCATGGAAACAGTTTACACAATACAGTCACAATATAATCATCCTCTTTTATTGCAATGCCACTTTAGGCAGAATGGCCATAGATGAGTGAGAGGGAAGCTTGACATGACAGTCATAGAATCGATACAGCTGTACATATAAGCTTCAAGAGAGAGAAGCAGGCAACATCCTTTAATCCTAGAGAGACTTACTCACTTAAGGGCACTTGAGTCCCCTGTAAAGACCTAGTATTTCATTCTATACTATATCTATTAAACACATTCCTATTGGGTACCGATTATGTGCCAGATCCCTGCCCTCAAAGAATTTACTTTCTAGTAGAAGACATAAAATCAACTAGACCATTTCAAGTTATAACTGCTACTAAGAAAATAAAATGAGCCATGGCCTCTGTGGCTCAAGTGGTTGGAGCATTGTCCTATGCACTGAAGGGCCAGGGATTTGATTCAAGGTCAGGCACATACCCAGGTTGTGGGTTTGATCCCCAGTCAGGGTGTACATGGGAGGCAACCAATCAATGTCTCTTCTCTCTCTCTCCCTTCATCTCTAAAATTAATAAAAACATGTCCTAGGGTAAAGGAAAAAAAGAAAAGATAATGATACAATGAAGAGTGAAATTGTATTCCTTTTGTTTATTCACTAATGGCCTGGTACACAAATTCACGCATGGGGGAGGGGTTTCCCTCAGCCCAGCCTGCACCCTCTTCAATCAGGAACCCCTTGGGGGATGTCTGACTAAAACATGGATCAGGCCTAAACCAGCAGTCAGACATCCTTCTCACAATCTAGCTCCTAACTGCTTACTGGCTGATCACCCCTAACTGCCTTTGCCTGCCTGCCTGCCTGATTGTCCCTAACTGCCCTCCCTTGCCAGCCTGGTCTCACTGCCAGATGTCCTCCTCTGTTGGCCTGGTCATCCCCAACTTCCCTCCACTGCTGGACTGATCTTGCTCCCCCAATAGCCTCCCCTGCCAGCCTGGTTGCCCCAAACTGCCCTCCCTGCCAGCCTGATTGTACCTAATGGCCTCTGCCTTGGCCCTCACCACCATGGCTTTGCCCAGAAGGAAGTCAGATATCCAGAAGATGGCCACTCAACCCAGTCTAATTATCATATTATGCTTTTAGTAGTATAGATTATATATAAGATAGGATTGTTTAAATGGGGAGGGGGAGTACTTTTTCATCAGGAGAAGATGATCTTGGCAGACAAAAACACATAATCCCTATATCTGGACTGATAGCCATCCATATGCATTATACTGTCAAACTTGTCATTAAAAAATTGAACCATTTTCTTAGATCTTACACCAAACAACTGTTACCATTAAAATCCCTCCTCAGCCCCCACCTTAGGTTCTGCCTTTGCAGTTCACCCAGCTTAGGTTCTGATTGGTCAGTTTCTATGTCAATCAGCATGGAAAGCTTAGCCTCCTAGGCAGCCATTAACTCCTCACACTTCACCCAGATTAGGTTCTGATTGGTCAGTTTCTACACCAGTCAGCATCTCCGGGCTTATCAATGGGCCCGCTGATCAGTGAGGTGGGGCTGATCAGCAGCCCCAGCGGAGGTCTGAGAGAGAGGCATGGCAGCTGGCCAGGCCCAGAGCAAAAGAGAGATGCAAGTGCTGATCAACAGCTGCCATGAAGGCTATAGATCAGACCCTGCTTCTCTCTCCCCAGGCCTCTCTCCAGGCCTGATCCCAGCCCCCTTGGCAGTCAGTGCTGGGTCACCATGGCAACCCAGCACTGACTTCTGGTCAGTGGAATCTTCAGTCATTTTGGGTGTTATGTACACTTTGCTTTTATATATTAGGATATGATTACTTTCTCTAATAGACTAAGATTCTAGGAGTGATATATTTACTTTTATTTATCTTTACATGCCTAGCATCTAGCATGGTTGTAGATATTCAAGCTACTCAACTGGCACTCATTTAATGAGTTAATAGACTTGTGGACATAGGAAGCAGTTGTCAAAGAAGTGCTCTGAAGTGTTGCTAGTGGAGCAGAAATGAAGAGCTCAAAGAGAGGCCTACTTTCTCCATTGAAACTGAAGTCACACGCTTTTACACTTTCCCTCTGACACATTTGGTGTTCCCATAGCAGTAGACAGACTGTTTACTCTGTCACATTATCCACTAGGGGCCACTTTCCATGAACACTTTAAAGAGAACAAGGTCTCAACCAGCTATTTTCTAGGAAGGATAAAAGATAATAAAAAGGGAAAATAAATTTAGGGCTTTAGGACTTTGGGGACCTTGGGTTTAGAAGGAAGTTCACTCACAATATTGAAGCCGATCTTCTTACAGAAGGAAAAATAGTCACATGTCAAAAGTGCATCTTGATTTTTAACTGCTATTGCATCTCGAAAATTGTCTCCAACTAAATTATAAGAACTTTCACAATATAATCATACTCTTCTTAATTGCAGTGCTACTTTAGGCAGGATATATATGAAAAACAAGATTTTTTTTTTTTTTTTTAAAGAAACCATACAACTGACACTTCAGGTTAGCCTTGACTAAATCAATATTACAAGTTACTAGGGAGTAGTGATGAGATTTCAGGCCCTTGAAGATATAAAAACAGGATAGCAAGTGTGCAGATGAAAACAAGAGATGCTTTCAAATGCCTTATCTAGAAACATATGATATTCTTTTTCTAGTAGAAAAAGAGTTATTTCACTGTTCACTTACATTTTGGTTAACTTTCTTCATGTGTTAAGATAAATGCATTTTTTAAGAACATTCAGTGGAGCCGGGACCGGTTTGGCTCAGTGGATAGAGCGTCGGCCTGGGGACTGAAGGGTCATGGGTTCGATTCCGGTCAAGGGCATGTACCTTGGTTGCGGGCGCATCCCCAGTAGGGGGTGTGGAAGAGGCAGCTGATCGATGATTCTCTCTCATCGATGTTTCTAACTCTCTATCCCTCTCTCTTCTTCTCTGTGAAAAATCAATAAAATATATTTTAAAAAAAACATTCAGTGGAACTCAATTTTGAAGAACATAAAAATTACCATATAAAACCAGACCAATCAATACTCTACAATCTTTATTTTCTCAGCTTCTTATCTTCTTTAACCCTAATACTCTTTTGTAGCAAGGATTGTTCATAATATAGATGAATAGCTGCTGAGATAAAATAAGATTGATATTGTATAGTGACATAGCAATGATTTCTGATAATACATATGAACATCTGACACATTCTAAATACATCATTGACTATCAGTGAAATTGAGCCATTCCTTTAGATTCCTCATTGGGTCTGTATATTTCATAAGTAACTGGCCCCCTAGAATTATTGGTCATTATGTCCACTGTCTCTATTTAATTGCTCTATGAAATATTATTTCAGAGATTTTTTCAGGCAGTCTCAAACTTAAAAATGTAGCTTCACATAAAAAAAAAAAGAAACACAAAACACTAACCATGTAAAGTGATTTAAAAATAAAGTAATAGCATTTGGATTCTGGAGCAAGAAAGACAGAAGGGGGGCCTTCTCAAATACAGAATGAGGTCTCAGGTGCCAGAAGATACACAAATAGGGTGTGCTAAATGTGCAGATGGAAAAGAGGCTTTCAAATGCCTTGTCCATAAACATATGGAGTTCATATCTCAAAAAACCCACATCTGGGAAAGATACAAGTGAAAGCTCACATTCTGGGCTCTGTTTGTTGCTGACCACAATGGCAAGCAAATAGGAACTCATTCTAGGAAAATGCAAAGAAGCTTGAAATGATCTTCTGATGATGACAAAACCTAAGCTTTTCTGTCTGCCCAGTAACTAGAGGAAAACATCTTTGGAGACATCATCAAAGCACAAGGAGACAGCACAACTGTAAATATCTGGAGGCAAATATTATTTATCTAAATAAAACATATCATGGATTTGGTAGCAGAAAACTTCCATTATTGAATCAGCATGAAGTGAAGAAAGTAAGAACCAGAAGTGGGTTTCATGATAGCCCTGACACTTGCTACTGTGCCCTTAGCTATAAAATACAGACTATGTTCCTAACCATTTTGGGGGGCTGGTGTAAGTATTGGATTAGATGACCCCTCTGCAAACAGCAGGCACAGTGCTGGATCAGGCCAGATGCTCACTCAACAGCATTCTCCCTTCCCTACCTCCTTCCTTTGGACATATCTCATGAATGATCTCAATAAATCCCATTATTGACCTTGATTAAATGAAGACTGATTCAGTAGGGCTTGGGTGGGGCCTAAGATTCTGCATTTCTAATAAACTTCCAGATCCAGATGATAGGATAATGAAGGTCCAAGGACTACACTTTGAGTAGCAAAACCCTAGAATATTTTAAGCAGTTAACTGCTACACGTCCAAAATGGAAACCACCTCCATATGCCATGATATTTTGAATTTAAAAAGGTCCACTTCTTATGTCTATAGACACATATACAAATGGTTAAAGGACTCCTAATATTCATTATCTGTTTTGTGTCAAAGTATTTCCTTTCTTCAACTCGTCACTAATTCTTATTCCGCAAGTATAACAAGCCTCAAGCAGTTGAAAGAATCACAATCCCAAACTGCTGGCAAGTCTTAGTTTTCTATGCTATTCTCCTCTGGATCCTACTGAGTATAGGTTATACAGCAGTTTAGCTGAAGGGCACATATAAGAGCTGTCATTTGAGAATACAGCCAACATGAAGCCATAGCTCTCAAGTGCATATTTTAATTGTTGGGTAAATGGAATCATGGAAAAACACACAGAGAAACCTGAAGGGGAAAAGATGAATAAAGAATAAAAAACACAATTTGTCTTTCAAATAGAAATAATGCCTGTCATTTATAAAGTACTTGCCATGCTTCAAGCATATCATTTTATGAGTAATGAAATACTCTAGAAATGAGTGATTGATTATCTGAGTAATTTGATAAACTTAGCTATTGCCATTGTTTGGTGCTATATTGCTAGATTTCCCCCCAGTGACTGTGAAGTGGTAGGCATTTAAATATGAGAATGAAACATTTTAATTTGATATGGTTGACAGGGTTATTTGATGGGGCTGTCACAATGACAGCACATTTCCAATGCATTTATTGGGATTACCTGTGCTGACTGAAATTCAAAAGGCAATACAATGCAAATGAAAAGAGTGATATAACACAGCATTATCATGCTTTCTAGTGAGAAAACACTATCTGTGCTGAGGTACACTATTGGTCCTAGTCATGTGAAAATGTTAGATGCTTTCTCACTTCTGTTTTAAGCTTCAAAGTCAGAGTAAAAGTAGAAGCAGGTAGGATTTAGACTTGACACCAAGTTAGGAAATATCCTTTTTGAAAAGGAGAGGTATTTGAGGGAGAGAGTAACTAACTGAGTAAAGATCAGTTTTATAGATATTTTTACTGAAGCCTGTTTCAAGATGAGACCTGCTGCACCTTGTCTCTGTAAGAGGAGGAGCCCTAAAGAACAAAATGTAAAAGGCACACTCATAGGACTGCCGCCTTCTCTGTCTGTGAAAGTATTGACATGAGATATATAATATGTTTAAAACATTAATCACAGAAAGTTCCAATGGTTTTAAACTATATCACCTCAATGACAAATATATATATATATATATAATCTCTATCATCAGATTAAAATTTACTGCATGTTCATCTCTTTTTCTAAGGCTTTTCTTGTCAGCATATTAATTTACCCCTTGATGATTTTTTTTTCTTATCATCCTAGCAAGACTTTGAGCATAAGGATAAGGATAAAGTCATAGGATTCTTGGAATCACTGTCTCTACCATACAATGATTGGCATAATCTCATGAATGCTATGAGTAGGAGAGGGAATGAGGGAGGGAGGGAGAAAGGGAGGGAGAGAAAACTTTTTAATTATCTCCACTGAGGTCACAGGCATATGGAATAGAGACACTTTATCCCTGCCCTAATCCTTGAGTGACAAAACATAATTGATCTTGAACAATAAGGGTTTGAACTGTGTGAATCCAGTTACATGCAGATTTTTTCAATAAATACTGTAAATGTATTTCTCTTCCTTAGAATTTGCTTAATATTTTTTCTCCAGCATATCTTATATAATATATAAAACATACAAAATATGTGTTAATGGACAGTTTATGTTATCAATAAGGCTTTTGATCAACAGTAGACTATTAGTTAAGGTCTGAGGGAGTCAAAACTTATACACATATTTTTGACTGTGTGGGGGGTTGGCACTCTAAACCCACTTCATGTTCAAAGGCAATTGTAATATGTAACAATGATGAATTGCTCCTTTAAGCTACTATGTTTCTGGATGATTTGCTATATAGCTATAGATAATTGGGCTACTCCTTCCTGGTGATTAACTCCTGCCTGTCCAACCTCATGTCTATAGACTTAGCCCTAATTCATACATTTTAGGGCTCATTGTTTATCCCATGGATTGAAAACAATGGACTAGTAAAAAGCCAGTCTTTCATTGTAATTATTATTAGTTAAAATGAATTTGTGGGAACGCTTTATTACTAAACTCCATTCATCTCTATATACCCACTTATTCAGTATCCAGAGGAGTTAGAAGGTGCTTTTATGCATTTATTTGTTTCTGTTAGCTACAAAACCCTTTAGGACAGGGACCCTATGTGCTTTATCTCCAAGTTGTAGTTACTCACCCGAGGTAACCAGCAAATACTAATATGTTTACACAAAAGTAAATAAATGAAAATTAAATTGGCAATGTCATATAAACCTAGGTATAAATATTTAGGGGGGTGTTCTATATCTTCTTTTACTTTCAAACCATGTGAGGCTACTACAAAATCACAATATAATACAAAAAGAATGGATTATGGTGAAATAGTTTTAGAATCTTCTTTAAATTTAAGAAAATATTTGCAGCAGATGGCCATAATCAATTTAATTTAAATTAATATAAAATAATTGAGGAGAAAATTTCTCTTCCTCATTTCAAAATAATGTCTCTTGGGCTACAAGGCAAACATATGTAAACAGTTATCTAATACTAGTAGCCCTGCACATGAATTTGTGCACCAGTAGCTCTCTGCTGCCCTCCTGTAGCTCTCTGCCCCCTGTTCCACCCCCCTGTAGCTCTCCTGCCTCATAGCTTGCTGCCCTGCCCTCTTCTGTAGCTTTCCACCTCCTGCCTTCTTGCTTCCCTGCCCCTCCTGTAGCTCTCCACTGCCTGCTTGTAGTTTGTTGCTCCACCCTCCTGCAGATCCCTGATCCAGTGGTTACATGGTCAGTCATTATGTCTCAAGGCATAATGGATAATTAGCATATTCCTCTATTATTATATAGGATGTTAGAAACCAACATATCTAAATAAATGTGGGAATGTTAAATCAAAGCAAAGTCCTCATAGGAAAGGACTGAAACAAAAAGATCATATCAGGCAAGAAGCATGTATTTCCAGGAATGTTCTCAAAATAGAAATCTGTTTTTACAAACTAAATGAAACCTGCATGTGTACACTTCTGCAATCCCTTTACAAAAACATGCATGATCACATTAAGAAAAATCTGGTAGTTTATCCAATCAAGTAAACACTGATTAAAAATTAAAAGTGTTCATAGCAATAGTCAACATTTTTCTTTGGTTGATCACTCAGATTAAAAAAAACACCAAGCTTATTCTCAAGACATTCTAATTAGGCAAAGCTACTTGGTAAATTGAACAGTTGGAGATCAGAAGCATGCATCCAATTAAGAATGTCTTGGGCTGATTTTCTTTATCTGAACTCTTCTGTTTTATAGAATTTACTTCCCATGTAATACCCCATTGAAGACAGTTGTATCCAAACCCGGCTTATCTTTAAAAAGTTTTTTACCCCAAAACTTAATTTTGCATACAATCTTTAACTTATGAAAGTATTGAGCTTCTACTAAAACTTGAGAGTGTGCAGAATGTTATACAAAAGGCTTTTTGTACTTGACATAGTGTTATGATTTGAATGCTTGTGTCTTCCCAAAATTTTCATGTTGAAGTCCTAACTCCCAATGTGATGATATTAGAATGTGGGGCCTTTGGGATATAATCATATTCAGAGAAGGGTAGGATCCTCCTAATAGGGTTAGTGCCTTTTTAAGAAGAGACAACAGAACTTCTCTCTCTCTCTCTCTCTCTCTCTCTCTCTCTCTCTCTATATATATATATATATATATATATATATATATATATATATATATATATATATATATATATATATCCCCTCCTCCTGCCATGTAAGAGTACAAGAAGGTAGGCATCTGGAGGCAAGAAAAGGCCTCTCATCAGAGTTTGACCAGATTAGCACCCTAATGTCAAACTTTTTGGTCTCTAGAATGACAAGAAATAAATGTTTATGGTTTAAGCCAGCCAGTCGGGGTGTTTGGTTGTACTAGCCCAAGCTAAGACATACAATATCTTGAGAATGACTTATGCATGGTAGAGTTTTAGAAGTACTTATTGTTTGGCTATTCATTTTTACATGTAATGCAATTAGTCATAAATTATTAATTGTATATTTCTGCATTTCACAGTATGGATGCTGCTGCTGTTGCCATTGGGTATCTTTGTGGGGAACCAATTAAGGACCAACAATACTTTGCACACTCTTTGTCTACATTGCCATCCTCCATGTATTATAGAATGTCCTCAGCAATTCAAAAGGAGCCAGTTCTTCTTTGAGATAGATTTTTTCAATCACTTTTTTAATATTTATTTTAAAAAGCACTTGCAATACCTTTCATTGTTCATCATTCATGAAGAAAGCCTTTGTTAGTGTAAAATGTAGCTGTAACAATTGTTTGCCAAAAAAAATAAAATAAAAACACTCAACACAGCACTTTTAAACCTTATTTGATTTCCTCATATTTTTCCCCCAAAGAGTGATATGGACTTAAATCCATTTTTCCTAAGAAAGGATTAATCATTGTTTTTCATAATCATACTCCGTTAGAGTCAAACAATAGTATCTTGGCTTGAAAGAGACTTTTACTACAAGGTTGAAATTAACTTTCTTTTTAAGTGGTTCCAAAATAACTCATAGCCTAGGGTTATCTTAGATGTGAGAATTATCTGTTTCATTAGCTCTGTTAGGCTATATCTCACAGGAAAATTCTCCTGACTTACTAATGCATTTCAATCCATTGTTTGGAAAGCACTGGATAAGAATTGCAATGATAATAGCTAAAGCATATGAGGACGCTAGAAATTGAGATTCTCATTATTATAGCATGTTGGTTATCTGTATCTCATTCAATAGCATATTTTAAAAGTCTCACACTGACTTCCAAACAAGAGAAAATTAAAGAGTTTCAGTTATAAGATGCTATTTAAACTTATTGTGATAATATTTTATATTCAGAGATATTGAAAAGATAAGCTAAAGAATAGAAAAGAGATAAAAGAATGCATAAAGACTGTTAATGCTTGGTAGGCATGTAGCTTAGGGCACAATTCTATGACCTCAGGTATAAAGATAAAAACTGATCTAGACCCTATGTCTTTCTTCTAGCTGACTAATCAGGGTTTAGCAAGGCAGTAAAGAGAAAAGATACAAACTTTCAGTGTTCAATCAGGAAACATGCCTTGAGGCAGTGTGCAACAAGTCTAAAGACTGATGATCCAGAATAACAGAGTCAAAGGAGACCTAACTGAACAAGAGGAAAATTATGGTCCTTGTTCCCAACTCCATCTTTTGCAAATGATGGACAAAGAGCTGAATCACCTGTGAATTTTAAGAAATTAAATGGGCAGCACAGCAGTGTCAATGGAGTCAAGTTCCAGAGTTGGGCACATATGAGTTCTACAGGGTATTATTTTTGTCCATAAGCATATCACTTACTCCTTCTAAACTTTAGTTTCTTCACTCACCTGTAATTCTAAAAATAGTGGTAGTGGCCTCATAACATTAAGGATATTAAATGCGATAATTGGAGGGTTGAAAACCACAATGCCTGGCAGCTTGGTATTTACCAAGCCCTCATGATGTCCAATCATCATGCTCAATTATATTAATTATATATCTATATCTATATCTATATCTATATATTTTTATCTATATCTATATCTATATCTATATCTATATCTATATCTATATCTATATCTATATCTATATTTATATCTATATCTATCTATCTTTGGTAGAAGCCTAATTACTATATATATATATATATATATATATATATATATATATATACACACACACACACACACACACACACACACACAGTATACAACAGTAATCTCTGAATGCATAGTAATCTGGCCACTCAGGGAATATATATATATATTAGAGGCCCGGTGCATGAATTCGTGCATGGGTAGGGTCTGGCCAGCCTGGCCAGGGGGGAGAGGACATGGGTGGTTGGCTGGCCTGCCTGCTGGTCAAACTCCTGGTCAAGGAGACAATTTGCATATTAACCTTTTATTATATAAGATATACACTGA
Source organism: Pipistrellus hanaki (assembly GCF_964339955.1). NCBI lineage: Eukaryota > Metazoa > Chordata > Mammalia > Chiroptera > Vespertilionidae > Pipistrellus > Pipistrellus hanaki. The sequence continues at coordinate 200,525,892 of NC_140503.1, read as the reverse complement.
GTGGCAGATTATTATGCATTCAGAGATCATAATAATCAGGCCACTCAATGTATATATGGTGTGTGGGGGGCTTTATCAATCTTTTGAAAAGCTCAATTAGCTAAACATTCTCCCCCCTACTCTGCCCCCAATAATAAGCTATTTCCTAACACTGGGTGTTTGAATTCCAGTTTCTTAGCGTTCTGTTCAGGTATTATAGGTACATGCAAAAACTTTTACATTAATAAATGAGAACATTGACAGAATGTATTCCTAAAAGCTTTGGGTAACTATTCTAACAAGTGGTTTACCCACAGATTTGAGCTGATTGATAACAGGCTTAGAGTTAGATGCATAAAATATATCAACTGAATAATTGACTAAGAAAGATTTTTTAGTAGACCAGTGTTTCCCAACCTTCTCTCATGATGAGAATCACCTGGTGGAGTTGTTAAAACACAGATTCCTGAATCCCAACTAAGAAGTGCTAAACTAGAATTTTTGGGAACATATAGGTAAAATTGTATACTTAACTAGTGCTCTAACACAGATGTTATATACAGAGCACTAAGTTAGGTATGCAATTTTACCTATATGTTCTCAAAAATTCTAGTTTAGCACTTCTTAGTTGGGATTCAGGAATCTGTGTTTTAACAACTCCACCAGGTGATTCTCATCATGAGAGAAGGTTGGGAAACACTGTAGTAGACAATATTTTTTGTGGCTCAACTCAGAATTATCTCTCTACACAAAATTAAAAACCCAGTTTACTGTTTTATTTTTAGAAATGCCATGTGCATCTGACCGGATGCTGAGAAACAGCTCCAATAAGACAAACAAGGTCAGTGCATTGCTCAATTGAAGGGAATGTTAGTTGAACAGACAATTAGACTTCTAGCAATTTGTACTCTCCTGTCTAGTACAGAGTAAAGCTAAGAAGTGGCTGTCCAGCCAAGAACTTCACTGCCTGCATTTCTTACATATAAAAGGTCATGCGAATAGAATGTTCATGAGCATAAGTGGTTATAAAGCATGTAAGTCAGAAAAACAGGACATAAATTATATGGGTTTCCTTTTATGTGGATTATAAAACAAAAAAGTAATAAACAAAAACAAACTCATAGATACAGACACAGGGTAGTGGTTACCAGAGGGGAGTGGGATGGAAGGAGGAAGAAAATAGAGTCAAATATATAGTGATCAATGGTGACTGGACTTTTGGTGGTGAGCACACAGTATACAGATATCAAGTTATACTCTTGTACACATGAAATATATGTAATGTTATTAACCAATGTTACCTGAATAAAAAAACAACAACTATATAATAAAAGGGTAATATGCAAATCGACCAAAAGGTAGAATGACTAGTCACTATTATGCACAATGACCCCCAGGGGATAGATGCTCAATGCAGGAGCTGCCTCTAACCCTCAGTTTCCAATTGCCTGATCAGGGCCTGCCAGCCAACCTCTTAGTCCCTTCCCCTGGTCAGCAGGCTCCAATCACTCTATGGGGAACCGGGAACTGGGGGTGGATGGCAGAGGGGGTGGTGCCAGTTGCCAGCAATGAGGGAAGATGGCCCTGATTGACAGGACTAGGGACCATACCTGTGCACATATTTTGTGCACCAGGCTTCTAGTAAAGTATAAGCATGGGGAATGTTTTCACTTTCTTTCCCCTCACATGCAAAGATCAGATAAAAACTGAATTCTGAGAGATGGCAAAACAATAGATAAAAGGAGATTGAGCCCTTATGCATGGCCTTGAAAGAAAACTGCTCATTAATCAGAAAGATCTGTCCAGACTTTACAGGATTGAGAAATCTCCTCCTATTTGTGTTTTTATTTGTTACAGCATCTTAAGTTGGAGTTGACATTAAGAATTTCTTATGGAAAGGTAGATAAAAGTCATTTAATTGTGTCCAATATAATTGGCTATCAAAAGATATACATGTTTAAAAATAATTGAATAGAATTTAACATTTCCTCAAAAAGGCAAATTAAATTTATAAAAGAATGATACTAGATCTTATGTTGTAAGTGGATGGATGAGTGATGGACACTGTAACTTTGATAATCTAAAAATGCACTCAGAGTTTTAAGCACATGTTGTGGAATTCTGTCAATAATTATTAAAGGAGAAAGCATCATATTTATCCAATTTGTTTGAATAGTTCTGGATTCTCTCATTTGAAAAAAATGGTGAACAAGTAGTTTATTGTCTTATACTATGTATTCATAATTTTTCTTTTTTATTCTACAGCATTTTAAATATGTTTTTAATCGATTTCAGAGAGAGGAAGGGAGAGAGAGATAGAACACCAATGATGAGAGGGAATAATTTACCGGCTGCTTCTTGTACACCCCCTACAGGGGATTGAGCCTGTAACCCAGGCACATGCCCTGAACAGGAATTGGACTGTGACCTCCTGGTTCAATGTTCAACCACTGAGAACACTGGTCAGGCATACACCACAGTATTTTTTTTAAAAATATTATAACTAGAGGCTTGGTGTATGAAATCCGTGCACTGGGGGTGGGGGGTGTCCCTCAGCCCAGCTTGCACCATCTCCAATCTGGGACCCTCGGGGGATGTCTGACTGCAGTTTAGGCCCTATCCCACAGGTAATAATTACTTAAGATGAAGTCATAATGGACTAAAGTGGGTCCCTAATCTGATAAGAGTGAGTGATGTCCTTATAAAAAGGAGATATTTGGACACAGAGACAAGCAAGCATAGAGAGAATGTGCCATGAAGACAGAGGGAGAACACCATGTATAAGGAATGCATGAGGCTAGCAAAAGCTGAGAGAGGCAAGGAACAGATCCTCCCTCACAGCTCTCAGGAAGAACAAGCCTTCCTGACACATTGCTATGGGATTTAGGACCTCCAGAGCTGTGAGGAAATACATTTCTGTTGCTCAAGCCACTAGTTTTTGAAACTTTGTTATAGCAGATTTAGCAAACAAACACCTCACCCATTCCACAATAGAGGTTAATTATTTTAAGTTCTGGAATCAGTAAACAAATCCCCTGTTTGATAGTTGGAGCTAGGGAGGGAGGTCACTATCAATAATCACACTATTTCCTTTTACCTACCATTCACCAATGTACCCCTTATTCTTTCAACCAATGCGTATTTAGTATTTTCATCCATACATTTACATTATGCTATAGAGATTGATAAATACTATCAAGCAAGAGATGCCCATTTCAGATTTCTGTATGATGCAATTCTTAGAGAGACATATAATAAGGACCTGAGGCTGATTTATTTCCCCAAATTTAAATTGCTTAAATCCCATCAGGCAAAGTAGAATAAACTCTGAAGGTAATACAATCTTTAAATCACATTGAGGGAGAAGAAAATGAAAGAAGCCAGATAGGCTATGCTAACTTAAATCACAGAATTAAGTAACTATGTCAGTGGGCCACTATGATGCTCAGAAGAGATTATAAAAAAAATTAAACTATTGGTTGAATAATGATAGAATTGTCAAATAAAGTACATGATATTGTTCAGACCTAATTTTACCTCAAATCCAGGATTATAAGAAAGAATACCCGATTCTGGGAAATAAAGTCTAGGCTACTTAAAAGAGGATGAACAATAAAAAGTTCAAATATCTTGAAAAAAAACAAAAAACAAAAACAACAATAACTTCTAAAACACATAATAACTTTTGAGAAAGGGAAGATAAAAAAGCATTATTTATGTGTGATGTTCTTAACCAAGTGAACCTTGAGTCTACAGTAATATGAAATATTTGTAATCTTCACAAACTGAACACCTGTCTCCAAGTGTCAATATCAAGGCAACCATTTGTGCTTAAGATTCTACAAGTTTAAAGATTTATACTAACACAGTGTTAGAAAACTGTGATGCAATGAAAGCTTGAACATAGTTAATTCCTAAGCTGTATACTTCTTCACATTTCCTTACAAGGATTGTCAGTAAAATAGTAATTGTTTTCTCCTCTCACTATCCAACCATTTCATACTGACAGCCCGTCATCATGGGAATTTACTATCACATTACTGCTTCGCACACTTGAATACCAGCATTTCCAAGCTGCAATCAGATATGTTGACAGGAAATGTGGCTTTTAGTTACTGATTTATGTCTCTGCTTTGGAAAAAGAAATGTTATTTTAAATATATTTCAATGACAAGTGACCTCCAGACTTTTTGTTGAGGCACTCAAAAGGGATGCTTTATGATTACTGATCAATAAAACAGTGCTTTGGCATTTTTATGTCCCTCCCTCACTCCAAAAATGCTACAATAGTAGGTTCTAATTATGGACAGCAATACGTATGTATATTGATGTATGTAGGCCTTAGATCTTCTGTTAACTAGTTCTATGGATTAGGTTAAGCGGTTTGCCTTCTTATGCTAGAGCTGTCTCAGCTACAAAATGGGATCATTATGAATATTTGCCTCTGAAGGTGTTTGGAAAAATTGGATAATAAAATCTATGGGATACTTCAATATAGAGAACATCAAGTAAGTACTCAATACTTCTATTTGATGTTGTTATAATGAGTCCTTCTGGGGCACTACTCAGGCGACAGGCATTGGGGTGAGGACATAAAAATAAGGAACTCACTCCTTTCTCAGACCTTCACAAACTGTGATGGGAAGCAAAAAGGAGATGGCACAGGTGAAAGTACTTTGAAGAGTAAAAAACTCGATGTAAATACCGGAGTGATTTGTTAAATAAGTAATTGCCTGTGTTTTCAGAAGTAATTTAATGTGAGAATGTAGTCGACATCACTCATTTGAATATTGCAAATTTTACTTAAAAACTCTACTGCCAGTATGTTAATCCTAAATACATTGGCACATAACAAATGTTTACAAGTGTCCACTCTGTCCTGGGCAATCATTTCCCAGACGCTGTATATATTACCTGGCTAAAATTTTGTTTTTGAAGCACATAGTTACACATAAATGATTAAGCTATTTATAAATATAAAATGTTATTGTCAGTGCCATTGGTATTACCCAAATAGTTCTGAGCAACAAAAAGCAATAATGTTTAGGAGAAAAATATCAGCAATTACAGTTGTAGGCTATGAAAACATATCTAATACATTTAAAAGATTATTTGTAAGGCTGTGTTATTACATAAACAGGGCATAATAAAGAATTGCATATAATTATATAAATCAGTTATGAGATTTCTTTTTCTGGAAACTTTCAAAATTAAATTTATTATCCAATGTAGTCTAGAGATACAACATGAAAAATAGAGTCAATTTTAGTTCCCATTTTATTTCAATGTGGGACATCTATTCCTATCAGGCCAGTCCCCTAAATATAACCCATGCCTGTCATTCCTCTTCATTCCTCCTACCCATTTTCCATGATCCTACCAATATTATCACTTTCCCCATGAATTTTCCCTGACAATTCCAGCCCACTCTACGCTCAACTTTTCTGAAATACTATTGCTCTTGTAAGAGCCTGTATCACAAAATTGGGCACTTAATTATATATTGCCTTGTATTGTTTTCTGTTTGTGTCATGAATATCTTCTCTCCCATGCTATAATATATTATAACTTCTCAGCAAAGAACCTATTCTCATGTCTTTCTGTTTCTCATTCAGCATTTAGAAAATATGGGCATATGATAGAAACTTAATAATTCATTGACTAAATACTTTTCTAGGCTTATTATAACCTTTAGCTCTATAATATTAAAAAGTTCAGGGAACAAGAAGACCAAAGATGCTTATATTAATTATCCCAAATGATGAAATCATTCAATATGCCAGGACTCTGGTAGCTACTGAGATATCTTGATGACAAGGTAAACAGTAATGATGAATGAAAGATCCATCCTAAATAGCTCACATACATTTTGAGTTTTGGAGCGTTATCACTACCCATGGCGTCTTTGCATTTGATTCCACCCTTTACTTGTGTTGATATCAATCCTTTGGTACCTATTGCCTCAAAGTAAACCAAGGTGCTCTGAAACCTAAATTTGTGATAAAGCTTTATTCTGCTTCACACATGTATTGGTTACAGGCAGGGCTACCATAAGAGATTTTGTTAGAAAAGTTCTGATTCTTAGAAAATTTTACAAAGCTCTTTTATCTCAATTTAATAAAAAGTAAATATATTTGAGGAAGTTACCACTGGGATCTTGGAAATCATCTAGCCTAGACTTGTCATCTACAGGCCAGTTATATGAAAACTAGAGGCCTGGTGCATGGATTCCCACACTGGTGGGGGGCATGGTCTGTGGGGATTGGCCTGCTGTGGGAGTGCTACTGACCCCAGTCAGCTGAGCAGCTGTGGACCTGCCCTCAGAACAACTGCTGAATGAGGAAATTAGTCTGAACTGACATATCAGGGTAATGTCTTGGGTAAAGGCATGTTCTGTGCCCTGGAGGAACCTGGCAAAGAGCTTTGTACCCCAAAGCCACTCGGTGAATGTTCTTGATGTGTGATGCCAGGTCAGTGACACCATTGGGGATGTTCAGGGCAGTTGTGCTCCAGGATCCTCAGCCATCAGAACAGCCTCCCCAGGGGGCCACAGTCATGCCCCCTCTTGTCATCTGCCTATGCCTACTCCCCACACTCTTTCTAGAACACACCTTAAAGGGCCTGCAACAGCTGGTGGGGTCTGGCCAAAGTCTGGGCTGTCTCAGGTGTTTGATAGGTGCAGAACACTCTGCCTCACCCTGGGACTGTTAGCAGCTGCTCCCACTACAGGAGCAGCTGCTTATCCCAGTCAGCCATGCAGTGCTCCCACTGTGTGAGCAAACTGACTACCAGGAGGCAGCTCCTGCATTGAGCGCCTACCCCTTGGTGGTCAGTGCACATCATAGGGGCTGGTTGACTGGTTGTTCTGGTCATTCTGCCATTCGGTTGCTGGACTTTTATATATATATATATATATATATATATATATATATATATATATATATATATATGGATGACTTACAAGGGTCTCTTTATCAGTTCATAAAATGGTCAAAATATAGTGGTTTAGTTTTTTGTTGTTTGTTTTTATTACTTTAGTTCTTTATCTTCTAATATTTAGAAAAGCCTCCTAGCACAAATTCATGTTTTATAATAGAAGTGTCCTAAATTGAAACTCCAGATTTGTTGCTTACTAGTTATGTTCACATATTTAAAATCAGGTGGGAGAATAATTGTATTTAATTTAAAGATAGTGTTAGAGATATTTAGAGATACTTATTGAACACTTCTTTGGTAATCCATGAACTGCCCTATTTCAATTTGGCCAAGCCAGATTGATTTTCCCTTAATAAAGATTTGTCTTTCTTCTCACTAAATCTAAAATTGTGTTCTAAGTGGTAAGCAGAATAATATATCTCTAATTATGTCCAGGTAGCAGTTCCCAAACCAGTTCAAGTGTCACTTCTTCCATAAAGATGCTTACTTCCTCTCTGCCCTTTCTGGATTGTAATATTTCTACTCCCTAAATCAACATAGGATCTTTTCTTTACAATTTCTTATTGCACTTAGCAGTTAAATATTTATTTTATCACTTTCATCCATGTTGATAATGGTCTCTTCTAAATTATAAGATCTTGTAGAGTTACCAATAGATGCTTTGTTTCTTTTAATTGTTTTATTTATTTAAATTTTATCATTCTGATAGTTTTGGGATCAATGTTTTGTATATTATAGGTGTTCAATCAATATATTTTGAGCTACTAATGGTGTTTTCCACTTGTACCAGTTTTAAGAAACAAAGTTACCCACATTCAGCAAAGCAACAACCCTAGAAAATATTAAAATGTATGATCTACTGGTCACTTAAGAGCCAAAGTGACCAGTAGGTCATACAACCAGATGACTGAAAAACCGGCTGGTAGCTATATGATGCACACTGGCCACCAGGGGACAGAAACTTAATGCAGGAACTGCCCCCTAGTGGTCATGTGCTCCCATAGTGGGAGTGCTGCTCAGTTGACCAACAGGAGTGCAGCTGCAGCAGCATGAGCTGTTCCCACTTCCGTGGCAGTGCTACCCAGCAGCAACAGCAGCAGCGGCAGGTGCAGTAGGGCAGGCTGTCCCAGCTGCCTGCCACTTCAGGCACTACTATCTCTCTTGAGGGATGCTGGACTGATGGTTTCAGCCTGATCAACACAGGCATGGCCGAATCTGGCAGTCCGACATCCCCCAAGGGGTCCCGGACTGGGAGAGGGCACAGGCAGGCAAGACTGAGGGACCTCACTAGTGCACGAATCCATGCACTAAGCTTCTGGCTTATCAATAAAAGGGAAAGTTAAATCTTGTTTAAAAAGTATAAATTTTTATTTAGTGGCTTTAATAAGAATGTCTATTTACATAGTTTTGTTTTTTGTCATTACTTTGAAATTTCAATATAATAGTTATAATTTAATTACATGATACAAAAACAAGTCTTTTCAGACCCTATAGGCATGCTAAGCTGAGGGAAGAGCAATTGATCCTGCTGAACAATACACTACCTTTTCAGAAGATAATTAGGAATTTTTTTTTTAATGTAAAAACAGAATAACTCAATGGCTAGTACATTAAAATGTTGAAGACTCTTTGAAAATAACGTTTTAATGAAGGATCATGTCTTCAGCTTGCAAACTTTTCAAAGCAGTATGTCAAATGAAGACATAAATCTATCCTTCTGATGTCTCTAATCACACTGAAAAAGTAATTCTCTTTTGAAAAGCAGATGGCAGATGCTTTCATAGACAAGCAGCCTACTCTTCAGAAGTTGTGAATTGATATGTTAATGCAGAAACTGTCTTTCTCAGATTGGCTCAGCCTTTGGTGTGAGTGAATTTTTAAAATTCCTTTTTCCTTGTGTTAGAAATAACTGTAATGGTTTTTTCTCATGCTGATTTTTAAGTATTTAAAGGAAAACAACAGTTGATAGCTCATCAAGGCCTATGAGACTCCCCTAAGGGTTAACATTAATAAAAAACAACAACAAAAAAACACTTTCATTTCCAGTGGAGGGTGTCATTAGGGGCACTTAAGCAATGAAAGCAGCTAAAAGCTACAAACACTTTGGAGAATTTCTGTAAGGACTTTGATACACCCTTTGCCCCATATTTTTGAGTGATCTATCACTCAAAGAGCAACCTCATTAACATACCATTTGGGTTATGAAGAGTTTTGATGGACTCAAGCCTCTGTAATAGTCTAACCCAACAATTTGCTTTATTATAACAACAGCACAAACTCTGCCTCACAGAGCAGTCTAACTTCCTCTTCTCCTGCACACCAGTGGAATTTTCAGTGTTGGGGGCAAAGGCAGAAGAAATAGTCTTACAAAGAAAAAAATGTTACAGAAGGCCATTATCAGAAATAAACAAATGATAAGCAATGGGTAAAACTAAAACTACTAATTCAATGAGAGCTGAAGAGGATGACTCTTAATTTGGTCTTCCCAGAACAAAAATGTGCTCAGAAGGAGTGGCAGAGAAGGCTGCAGAAGTAGATGTGGTTAAACTTAATATACAGAATGCATAGATATAATGTTGATATTATCTATTTATAAAATATAGCTGTCATGTAATATAGATGGAACATATTTAATTATATATAATCTATATTTAATTCTGTGGGAGACAAAAAGCCAACAGTGATGAATTTTTCTCATTATTCTCTTCACATTCTCATGTGCATTAGTAGAGGAGTTAATATTTGGATTGAATTTTCAGAAAGTTTATGTTCAGAATAAACTGCCAGGAACAATTCTATAGAAAAGGGTTCTCTGGAGAGGCTATTTTGAACTAGAACGTGGAGCCATAACACTGGCAATGGAAAGAAGGAATATATGTTCTACAAAAAAAATAAAAATAAAAATGGATGAAATGAAATGATATTCAAATATTTGACAGCTGGTCCTTCCAGGCACTGACTAATCAGAATGGACATCAACTGAAAAAGCCTGAGAATGACAGAACTGGAGCATTCCCGCTGATTAGCAGCCTGGTGGGAGGGCCAATACTGAGAACCACCCAATGTATTCCAAGATCTACTAAGACTTCTCCTGACATTGGAGAATGGAATCCTAGTCTTGTGTAATGCCATTTAGAGTTCTGTGTTGCTTTCTTTCAGATTTTAAGGATTTCTTGAAAATTCTATTTTTATATTTTTAAAAAATGTCTGAATTCACCTTTGATGAAGAAAGCATGATTGACACTGTACCCTGAGAACACTCCACATTCCCCGTTTCATTTCTGACCAATCTATTCTTATCTGGAGGAGTCACATATAAAGTTAAAATCCTCAGGACTCATATTTCTGTCCTCAATCTAGTCTTACTAGTTCATTTTTCCAAATGCGATGGCGTAGCTGGCCTCTTCAATCCACAAGTCTTAAATGTCTATCACTGCACATATCTTGCTTCTGAGGTCCAGAAAGTTTTATTCAAATGTGCACTTAAGTTGTCTCACTGGCAAAGCAAATCTTTAAGACATTGCCACACAAAAATTGGCCTCCAAGGATTTTTGGCCTCCAAGGTTTATGAAAATGTATAATAAACTATTATGTCATTGTCCAAGCACATACACACACACAAAATGGAGTCTTATATGACTTCTTTCTTGTTCTCCCATCTAGGATGGCCAAACATCTAGGAAACCTGATGCCTAGTTCTAAGACATATGAATGCTGATAAAAAGCAGCAGCATATATCCCCCAAAGTTAGGTAGGTGACAGAGAAAAACATGCTTTCAAAAAAGATTGTTTAAGGACAAGGCACATGAAGGGAGCTAGTTCAGATATCTAGGATATTCCATTTTAAAGAAGAAAGGTTGTTTGCTTATTTTTATTGATTTAAGAGAAGAAAGGAGATGAGAGAGAGAGAGAGAGAGAGAGAGAGAGAGAGAGAGAGAGAGAGAGAGAGAGAGAGAGAAACATCTATGATGTCAGAAAATCATTGATCAGCTGCCTCCTGCATGCTCACCACTGGGGATCAAGCCCACAACCTGGACATACACCTCTGACCAGGAATTGAACCTTGAACTCTTGGTTCATAGGTCAATGCTCAATCACTAAGCCACTCTGGCCCGGCAGAAGAAAAGTTTTATTTATTGAGTTTTATTTTGCCCGAGATATTTTCAAATTATTTTTAATCATAGATAGTTTTATAGCAATAACTTTATTTTTTTCAATAAAACTATTTTTGAAAGCTCAGAATAAATTTTTACATTTATAGACCTTAGTATCATTTGTTGTATTTTGTGTTTCATTTTGAAAAGTAACCAGGCTTGAAATAAAATGTGTATAACAAGGTGAAATCATTATAAATGACATTTTTTCCCTCAATGATGTTTGAAAAAAATTGATAAATGACTAATAAGAAAATATTATTATGCTAAATTTATGAAAATTATAGAGTGAAAACAGGCCAATTTTAATAGTGCCAATTACATCTCACGCTTCAATGCTAGTAAAAGCAAATTTGATTTTGACACTTGTAATTGTGTTAGGAGTAATTTCATGTAGAGAAAAATCTATTCATCTTTAACATCCTTGGGGACATTTTGTTCAACCAACTTCCAATTTTCTAATGCCTGGACATAGCTTATGTGAAATGAGGGAAGTCAGTGTTTTTCAGTCCTTGAATATTGTGAATAAGTACATCATTCTTACAGAAATATATGTTTCCACCTATGCATGCATTCATTCCTTTACTTACTCACCTTTTATTGAGCAAATTGTATGTCAGGCATTGCTCAAGGCTCTTTATGTGCAACCATAAATAACTCTGAGAGTTAAAATAGAAAAATACTAATTAAAATATAATTACTTTTTAATTTGCATTCTGATCATTAGTGTCATTGAGCATTTTTTTCATAGGTCTCTTAGCCTTCTGTATGTCTACTTTGGAGAAGTGTCTATTTAGGTTCTCTGCCCATTTATTTATTTATTTATTTAGTATTTTATTTTATTTTTTATTGATTTTTTACAGAGAGGAAGGGAGAGAGATAGAGAGCTAGAAACATAGATGAGAGAGAAACATCGACCAGCTGCCTCTTGCACACCCCCTACCAGGGATGTGCCCGCAACCAATGTACATGCCCTTGACAGGAATCAAACCTAGGACCTTTTAGTCCACAGACCAATGCTCTACCGCTGAGCCAAACCGGTTTCGGCTCTGCCTATTTTTAAATTGGATTGTTTGTCTTCCTTTTGTTAAATTGTATGAGTTGCTTATACATTTTTATATTAATCTAATATTAGAGATATCATTGGCAAATATGTTCTCCCATACTGTGAGCTCCCTTTTCATTTTGCTCATGGTTTATTTTGCTCTGTAGAAGCTTTTTATTTTGATGTAGTCCCATTTTTTATTTTCTTCTTTGTTGCCCTTGCCCTAGAAGATGTATCAGAAGACATATTGTTACGAGATTTATCTGAGATTTTGCTGCTTATGGTTTCTTCTAGGATTTTTTATGGTTTCACAGCTTACATTTAACTTTTATCAATTTTGAGTCTATTCTTATGTATGATGTAACTTGGTGGTTATTTCATTTTTTTGCATGTACCTGTCCAATTTTCTCAACATCATTTATTGAAGAGACTGTCTTGACTCCATTGTATACTCCTGCCTTCTTTGTCAAATATTAATTGAGCATAGTGATCTGGGTTGATTTCTGGGTTCTCTGTTCTGTTACATTGATCTATATGCCCGTTCTTGTGCCAATAGCAGGTTTTTTGATTACAGTGTATTTGTAATACAGCTCGATATCTGGTATTGTGAGCTCTCTCACTTTGTCACTTTCTCAAGATTTCTGAGGCTATTCAGGGTATTTTTTAGTTGCATACAAATTTTTTGAGTGTTTCTTCTAGATCTTTGAAATATGGTGTTGGTATTTTAATAGGGGTTGCGTTGAATCTAAAGATTATTTTAGATAGTATGGGCATTTTAATGATGTTAATTCTACCAAACCATGAACACAGTATATTTGTCCACATGTTTATATCTTACTCTATCTCTTTTTTCAATGTCCTGTAGTTTTCTCAGTACAGATCTTTTACCTCCTTGGTTAAGTTTATTCCTACATATATTAATTTTTCTGTTGCAATCGTAAAATATAAAATATAACTACTTTTTAAAAGATAAGTGCTAATAATAATGGAAAAATAAGTGATAGAGAATGCACAAATGCTGATGCCATTTCACCTCACGAAGAGACAATACACATTAAAGAGTAAGAAAATGAAGTGATTTCATGAATATCTCCCAGCCAATGAATGGAATGGCTGGTGCTATAATTCAGGTCTCCCAATTCCTATAACAGAGAATTCTCTTTACTTAATGTTCTTAGGTACCTTGCCTTCTATTTTACTCATGGATGTACAATTTACATAAACCTCATTTATTCCCCATAGCCATGAAAAAGAACAATTATTATTCCCATTACACTGTTGAAAAAACTGAGACTCACAGAGTATGGGTAATTTTCCAAGTCACAGTGTTAGTAAACAACAGGGCCAGAATTCAGAATCAGGTGTCCTGAAATCTATACACTAACTACTATTTCCAGCTTCCTTTCTATTCTAGCACGTTCAATGGGATCCTTTAATTTAAATTATAAATAACTACCATTTATTGAGCACTTTTCATATGCCAGGTACTCTTTAAAGGTATTTTTCATGAATCAACTTGTTTAATCCTCACAAAAACCACAGAAGGAACTGCTGTCCCTAAAGCATAATAAACTCTATTTGCTCTCCTGTGATTGGAGAATTCAAGGTCTAATGTCTCTAACAACTTCAGCAGGGATCACTCTAATAAGGGTAGTCATCTACTTAATTACCTACTGGCCAGAAAACACACCATATTGAAGCTATATACACAATCCATTACAAGTTCCAAATCCAGCAAAATCCGTATTTCTTTTTCTATCTCCTCTACTTTGCAAAGGTATGTTATGGCTAAATAATGAACTTGAGTATCTGGAACCAGAGTCATATGTGCCATTTATCAATTTCTGTTATGTTTCCTCCCCTCCTCCAACCAAGCTCGATCTCCTCATGCAGAGATTTGCAATGCTTGTTGATAGAAGGAGAGAGAACCAATGAGCAGCAAGCACTGTGGTTCCCTTTGCCTTCCTGCAGCACTCCAGGTGGATTATGTAGTGGCAGCAAATATGGTTTCATGACAGAAATAAACAAAGAGGCTCCGACGGTGATTAGCCAGTCCCTGGAAACTTCATAAATAAGCACCAACTTGCAACCTAATGTAGAAACAATGGCACAAATGACTAAATACAATATGACAAAACGTATTACAGACATATGGGCTGAAATATTCTGAAAATAACTTTTTATGCAGAAGGTAGAAGTTATAATACATCATTCAAAGACATGTAATCGCCCTGCCACTAGGAAACGCCTCAAAAATAGAAAAGTTTTTTTAAAATGTTGAAAATAAAGATAAATAATGCAAAAGACTCTGAGTATATATTCACAAAAGTGTGTTGCTGCACAAATGATTTGCTTTCCACTAGGAAGATTTCTTTTGACATTTTTCTCCAAAAATTTTTTAAATTTAAGCAGGCACCATTATTAAAAAATAAAAACACAATTCTGTGCTGTACATGACACTTCATAAAAGTGCAGATCAGCCTACATAATTAATGGGTGTTAGTACATCATCTCCAGATCCAGACATAACTAGCTTGAAATTTGCAAGAAAATGAGTTACCTTGCTAATAAACCTTAATTACAATCAGAATGTGACTTAACTTGTATTCCAATAACAAATGCTTTGATGCTAGTTTTTACCTGATTTGAAGGACAATGTAAGCTGAAGGCAAAATGCCCTTCAAAATTAGAAAAGCAATTGAACAGCTCGCTAAACTGTGCCTGGGATAACAAGTCAGAAATACCATCACATTAAAACATCAGTGTATCCAACAAGTCCCTTTGACTTCAAGATCTGTGGTCTCAGTGAGAGAGATATGAGAAAACAATAAACAAACAAACAAACAAACAAAAAACCCTGAACACTCAGTTATTTTGTCAAACTCAATGAAATGCATGTTTATAAACTATAGTTTTTATGTCTGAGGCACAGAATTGGTATGGGCTAATCCTATCTAATAAAAGAGTAATATGCAAATTAACCATCACTCCATGACAAAATAGCAACACCCATAGCCACAAGATGGTGGCACCCAATCTTCTTAGCCTTGCTGGAGTCCCCAAGTCCGTCCAGCATAAGCAGTCCAGGGTGTCTAGCTGGAAGGCGCCTGCCACCCATGCAGCAATTCCTACCCAGTGGCATCATCTTGGGGTGTCCAGCTGGGAGGCGCCAGCCAGCTCCCAGCACAATCCCGGCTGATCCTGGCCATTGGCAGCAGCCTGGGCTAAGGTCTCAGGCCAGCATGGCCATGCACCCCCACTGCGTGATCACCAACCAGCAACAGCAGCCTGGGCTGAGGTTTCAGGCTGGCAGGACCATGCATCCCTGGGGTACGATCTTCAGGCCAGCAGCAGCAGCCTGGTCTGGGGCCCCATACCAGCACCAAGCTATCCCCTGGCTGAGGTGACAGCTTGGGCTGGGGTCTCAGACTGGCAGGGCTTGGCACCCATGCTGCGTGATCCCCTGGCCCGGCCCCAGAGGCAGCCTGGGCTGGGGTCTCAGCCTGGCCAGGGCGCGATCCCTTTCAGTGGTGGCAGCTTGGGGTCACACTAGCCAGGCAGATATGGAGGGATTTTAAATGTTTCTTTTTAAAAATATGTATTTTATTGATTTTTTACAGAGAGGAAGGGAAAGAGATAGAGAGCTAGAAACTTCTATGAGAGAAACATTGATCAGTTGCCTCCTGCACACTCCCCGCTGGGTATGTACCCCCAACCAAGGTACATGCCCTTGACCAGAATTGAACCAGGGACCCTTGAGTCTGCAGGCCAATGCTCTATCCACTGAGCCAAACCAGTTAAGACTGCAATATACTAAAGAAAAAACCCTACCTAATAAAGAGGGAATATACAAGGGAGGGCATTTGGGGGTGATCAGAGTATCAGGGGAGAGCAGTTGGGGACGATCAGGGGAGTGGTTAGGGGGTGATAATGTTGGCAGGCAGAAGCAGTTAGGGGCAATCAGGAAGGCAGGCAGGTGAGTAGTTGGGAGCCAGCAGCCCTAGATTGTGAAAGGGATGCCCGAATGCCTGTTTAGGCCCGACAGGCATTCAGACATCCCTCAGGGGGTCCCAGATTGGACAGGGTGCAGGTTGGGCTGAGGGACGCCCCCTTCCCATGCACAAATTTTGTGCACTGGGCCTCTAGTCATAAATAAAATGACAAAGCTTTTAGAAAAGATAAGTAATATTCTATTTAAAAAATAATGTGTTAGTTACACAAATTAGAAATGGAGACCCATGGACTTTATGAAATGAAAATAAGGTAGATATCCCCCAAATTTAAAGAAAAACTTTTAAATATAAATTAATTTAAAGCTATACTTTAGAACTGTTGCCAAAAGAAATTCCAAACATATCAAAATTATTTCAAAATAATCAATAATATCCTAGTTAAAAACAGAACTAAATATTATGACCTTTTAGAGGAATAGTACTGTTTTGCATGCTAGAAGAAATTGTAACAAAAGTACTGAGAGGTTTGACTACAGAAGATGAAAACTTCCTCATACAATGAAAATTCTTATCTAAAGCAAAATTGCATGATCTGAGAAGATAGGGCCATCTAACATGACAGAAAGGTAATATCTGAATCATATAAGAGGAGCATTAAAAATCGATAAGGAGATGCTCTGGAATGGCAGGCACATTGGTGGAGATGTGAGAGATGCAAGCGAAAGCTCAAGGGGGAGCATCATAAGAGCGAAAGCTCTGAATAATTGTCGGTCTCCTCCAGGGAGGCCTCAGGGAGCATTGCCTCCTGGTCCGCACACCCTGTGGGAGAGGTCCCCACTGCTCTGTGTTACCAATGGGTTATTCCCAGAAAGGAAGTTAGTTGTCTGACCTCTGAGGCTGGGTTGAAAAGACCTTATTGCTCCTGCCTTATACTTTCTTGGGTCACTTGCTCTGGGAGAAGCCAGCTGCCATGCTGGGAGAAAACTCAAGCAGTCCAAAGGAGGTTCATGTAGAGAACTGAAACTTCCTGCCAATAGTCAGCATCACTCAGGTTGCAAATGCAGAAACTAAGGCACAGAAGATGACACACTTGCCCAAGCTTATACCACAAGGAAGTGCCAGATCAAGGATTAGGAAGCTAAAGTCTGTGTCCTTAATTGATATGTGGGCATGTTCTGTTCTTCTTGATGAAATAGGATAGAAAAGTGCTGCCAACTGTGTGGAACAGAACAACAGCAAAAATGCTAGCTTTCAGAAATTAATTAGAGGTGGGGGCATGAGGGGAGGCAAGGGGAAGATTAAAAATAGCTCTGCCCTGCTGGTGTAGCTCAGTGGTTGAGCATCGACCTATGAATCAGGAGATCACAGTTCAGTTCCTGGTTAGGGAACATGCCCGGGTTGCAGGCTCAATCCTAAGTGGGGGGTGTATAGGAGGCAGCCGATCAATGATTCTCTCTCACCATTGATGTTTTGATTTCTCTCTTGTCTCTCACCCTTCCTCTCTGAAATCAATAAAAATATATTTTAAAAATAGTTCTAATTTTTCAAATGTATATAATAGGGAGATGGTAGTTTTAACATCCTGGGGATCCGATCCAAGCAGCTTAGGAAACAGTGTCTGTGTGTGTATGTGTGTGTGTGTGTGTGTGTGTGTGTGTGTGTGTGTGTATGTATTCACATGTGATCACTTACTGATGTCTAGACAGTGAATACACATATAGGGAACGTGAGGAATAGGCTAGTTTGGAAAACCCTTGATTTGAGTTTTCTCACTCAAGGAGAAACACAGAGGTTTCACTACAGTAACATGTGGTTAAAAGATGGTTTCTCTCAGGGGTAGGGAGTGAGTTAATACTACCCTTTTTATGAAGATTGATAAGAGACTAAAAAGTCCTTCACTTCACTTAACCTGTCTTTAACCACATCTTATCTTTAGCAGTCAGGTTTGGTGGGGGTATAGTCTAAGATTAAGTAAAACTCTGATTCTTTAAAACCAAATATCAATTAAGTAAAAATAATTAACTGTGTTGCTTCTCAATAACTGGAATACAAACTACTACTTTAAATATGTACCCTATGCGTGGTTAGTGTGTAAGAAAGGTATTATAGCTTGTTTTCTCCATTTCCCCCAAGTCTAACAACCATCAAGGTAAATGTTTGTTTTGTATCTTTTGTTTATTCCCTCACAAGTGTAAGTGGCTTTATTTCATTTTAATCTGTCACTTTGATAAATAAGATGCTGCCTCCTGGGAGCTAGGAGAGGCAGATGCCGCAGGTGTTATTGGTGAGGCGTTCTGTGCGCATGCACAGCTGCTTGCTTGTAATGCCCTGTTGCACGCCATGGCCAAAGAAATTTAGCACAGATGCTAAAACAAAAATTCCCAAGGAGCCAGCCAGAATGAAATTGGGTAACTCCTAATACATAATGTATACATGACAATTTCCTACCAAATGTGTTTACAAATCTGAGCATGCCACTTGGCTTATCTTTGTGTTTTGATAATCTAAAATTAACAACCCACGGATTCTCTGGAGAGATTTAACTTTACTATACACAAAAATGCTCAAAGGAAGACTATGTTGCTTTTATGATAAAGAGGCAAAATATACTAAACAATGACCAAGACAATGCAATTACCAGACTGTTGGTGATGAGTGGATAATCTTGTTCATCTATCCCCACTTGTTCATGGCCCATCTCATGACTTACTCCCATTTCTTAGTGCCGTGCCTTTTTTATTTTTTTAAAATCTCACTTACATAGAAAAAAAGATTCTAAAAATCAATATATTGTCAAATTCTGAATGTGTCTTGTTCAACTCACAGCTATCTACCTCTTATATTGTTGAAAGGACTCTAATATTCACTATGCAGGTAACAGGCTAGTAAGGCTATACTCATTGTAGGTCCTTTCAGCTTTTATACTCTTTGCCACTCTGTGTTGTCTTTGTCACACATATCCACATTTGGACACCAAACAAAATTAAATTATAGAAACCAACAAGTATAATGATCAAGAGCATTAAATAATTAATTTGATAATTAATTTGAAAATAGTTATTTTGAATGCTGATTGCCTTATATTCCATATTTTAGGTATTCAATATATACATTTGTAAATACCTATTTGGTTTTTCCTTGATATATACTGGTCTCACTTAAAATAATTTTAACTTAAAAAGAATGTGCCATTTCTAATTTTTTAATAAAGCCTCTTAGTATTTTCAGTTTGTGCAGTGAAACAAATAGCTACAAAATCTGATAGAGAGATCTTATGAGCAGGAATGAATGCAAGTCCTGAAAGGATGTTTCAACTGCTGATCCTTTCAGTCTGAAAATATACGGCCAATTAAGAGCTGAATAAACAATGGGACTAAGTGACTCCTTTTCCACAAAGCTTTTGACAATTTCCATTCAGTCATGAAATTCCAAATGCCTCAATATTAAAACAAAACAACAAGCAATTTTACCAACCACACTCCCAACGAATAGCATGTCTTAAAAACTTTAATTTTTAAATAAATTCAGATTAACATTTATGATCCAACAATTCCACTTCTATGCATCATCCCAAAAGAAATGAAAATACATATCCACAACAAGACTTGTATACAACTGTTCATAGCAACTTTATTTATAATAGCCCCCAAAATGGAAACAACCAATGCCTAGAAGGTGAATAAACAAAATGTGGTGTATTCATATGAGGAAACATTATTCATCCATAAAAAAAAAACAAAACACCTAGCCGAAACCGGTTTGGCTCAGCGGTAGAGCATCGGTCTGCGGACTGAAAGGTCCCAGGTTCGATTCTGGTCAAGGGCATGTACATTGGTTGCGGGCACATCCCCAGTAGGGGGTGTGCAGGAGGCAGCGGGTCGATGTTTCTCTCTCATCTACGTTTCTAGCTCTCTATCCCTCTCCCTTCCTCTCTGTAAGAAAAATCAATTAAATATATTTAAAAAAAACACCTGAATTTTGATACATGCTACAACATTAATGAACCTAAAAAAATTATGATCAGTGAAAGAAGCCAAATAAACATAAAGATTACATTCATATGAAATGTCCAAAATAAGAGCTAATATATAGATACAGAACATAGACTAATGGTTGCTTTGAGCTGGGAAGGTGAAGAAATAGGTAGCAACTAATTGTACAGGAGATTTTCTTTGAAAAGGATAATTTTTCTATTTTTAGTTTGTAGTAGATAACTAGGTAAATATGATAAACTAGTGACCTGGTGCACAAAATTTGTACACATTAAAAGGGAATTAATTAGAGGATTATTTTAATATTGCTATTTGCCCTTTCTCTATAATAGAAGTGTCAGAGATGAAAGAAAATGAGTAAAATGTTTATAAAAATCTCCCTCCTGTCAGAGTCTGGGGCATGCCGCGGGACCCAGAGTCAATTCCCTGCACACCTGTGCACGCTGAGAAATCTCTTAAGACCCAGCCCAGCCTGCCCCACCCTCACTGGACAAGACCCAGACCCTGCAGGCTGCAGATCCGTCAAGCCCTGCCTCCCCCTGCAGTGTCAGGTCAGTGCTGGATGGGGACCTATGGAGGCAGTGTCACATTAGTGCTGGGCAGGCCTATGTGCACCTCCATCAGAGGCAGCCTCTACTGGGGACCGCCGTTGGGCTGGGTGGGGACCAGGTCTTGAGGGGGCCTCCTGGTGATAGCACTCCCCACCCACCCGCTCCTGCTGTGCATGCCGCCTGCTGAACAGTGGTAACCGGATCACATCCTATATAATTTGCATATTCCTCCATTATTAGTATAGATTCCATTGATCTAAGGTAGGTAGAAAGATAGAGCCAAGAAAGAAGAGGCCAAGGTCGGGAGGCTCAAATGTAAAAAAATCACAAGAGTGAGGCTGGTGATTCATTTCCCAACCATTGTCTTTGTACAACCTTGTGTATAGGAATTAGAGCAACTTCTTCAGGAGGGATGATGACAAATGACAAGGTAATATAATGTAGGTTGTTTGATGTTTGCTTTTTAAAAAATAATACGTCCAGCATTTGTAAAATATTAGAAATTTCTACCTGTATATCATTACTGTATATGTTGCATTTGTTGAGGTAGAAATTTCTATCAGCTCTGCTGATTGGCATATAGATGTTCAATAAACATGTGTTGAATAGAGAAATAAAAGAACTATTGTACTAGTTATAAATTGCAATTTTAAATATTAATATATTGTAATTCAAGGACAATGGAGCATGGGCTATGAGAAAAAATTTGGAGGGAAAGCAGTATTGGGTATAGGTGGGATAAAATGAGATGAGTCTTAAACATACCTTCCCCCATTGACTCAGGTGTCCAGCATGCATGTTAATAGATGGTTCCTGATTGAGGATATAAATGTGAAAGTTTAGTGTAGTTTAACTCATGGGTATCTATGACTTACAAATTGATAACAAATCAATTTCTTCTAAGTGATACACAAGGTTTTCTCAAGTAATCAGTTCTACTTTCAGCTCTGATTTTAAATCTGAACAAAAGGCTATTCAAGTCTTCAGACGGAATGCTCTTTCTTTGGGAGCAATAGTGGCTGTAGGCAGTGCTGCCCTTGTTGGCTCAAAGAACATTGCTGTTCTCTCCAATTACCTTCAACCACACAATCTTTCCGCTGAGACAGGGGCTAGTCCTGTAGTTGTGGATTTCTCTTCCTAGTCTCATTTTATTACCTTTCTACAATATACTCATTTTGAGACATGCACAGACCAAAAGATGTGAGTAAATCCACAGATTAGATAGATTAAATGTTTATTCTTATTTAATATTAGTCTCCTCTTTCTTGCCATGTAGTATTTGAATACTACAATTACCTGCAATTTTGCTTTTCACAGTTTCAGTCACCACAGTACAAAAATATGAAATGGGAAATTCCAGAAAAAAACACACAATTCATTAACAGTTCATAAGATTTAAGTTGTGAGCCATTTTGAGTAGTGTGATGAAATCTCACCATCCCGCTCCATCCTCCCTAACTCGTGAATCATCCCTTTGCCCAGCTTTTTCCTTGAAGCAGAAGCTCCCCACCCATTAGTCACTAGTAGCTGACTTGCTTATCAGATCAACTGTCCAGGGATCTCAATACTTGTGTTCAAATAACACTTATTTTACTAACTAATGGACCCAAAACTCAAGAGTAGTAAAGTCAGCAATTTGGACATAGCAAAAGAAACCGTAAAATGCTTTCTCTGAGTGAAAACATAAAAAGTTATTCACTCAGTAAGGAAAAAGGATTGTATGCTGAGGTTACTAAGGGTTACAGTGAGGACAAACCTATCTGAGTGAAGCTAGTTTTGCTGTGGTGCCTCAAACTGCAAAAGTGACAGCCTCAGTGCATGATAAGTCCTTAGTTAAGACAGAAAAGGCTGATCATGTTAACCAATGTCACCCCAATACATTTAATAAAGAAAGAAATGAACAGAAAACATTTTCTAATTCATGACATGTTGAGCCATGTAGCATTGAACATATAGGAAGACCAGCAAGAGACCCCTGACCCATAAGACCTATATCCAAAGTCACATAACTTTTTAAAAGTATATTTTTATTGACTTCAGAGAGGAAGGAAGAGGAAGAAAGAGATAGAAACATCAGCGATGAGAGAGAATTGTTGATCAGCTGCCTCCTGCATGGGATTGAGCCCACAATCCAGGCATGTTCCCTGACCAGGAATTGAACCGTGACCTCCTGGTTCATAGGTCGATGTTCAATTACTGAGCAGCACTGGCTGAATGTAGTCCCATAACTTTTGTTAGAGTGTTCATTTTAATTGTTCTATTTTATAACTAGTTATTATTGAAAATTTCTTACTGTGCCTAACTTATAAATTACCTTTATCATAGGTATATATATTTATAGAAAAGTACATAGTATATATAGAATTTAGTACTGTCTGGTTTCAGGCATCCACTAAGGGTCTTGTATTGTATGTCCCATGGATGAGGGGGGAGCACTATATTCATTTTATTGATAGGACTATTACATTATTATGAATAGATAGCCTAATTTGAGGAGATAAAACTGGGATTCAGAGTCAAGGGAACTTGGATTTAAGTAACAACTTTTTCATTGACTAGTTTTATGATCTTGGGTCAATTACAAAATTTCACTAAGATTTTGTTTCTTCATTCATAAAATTAAAATATATTATGTCTCCAGTAGGTTGCTGACTTATCCTTATTAAATTATGGACAGGATAATCATGAGGATTTCTTTTAATCATACCATTGGTTTCTATATTGAATGAGATCTTGTATAAGAGGAGACATTTTTCAAATGTATTCCCACAAAACATCAATGTAGCCCAAATTTTTGGAGCATCTTGACATGTGGGTTTTGTCTACAGTCCTGTGATCTCCCTCTAGTCTTCCCTTCTTCTGATCTTAGCTGCTTTTCAAAACTCACTGTTTGCCTTCTTGAAACTACTCTCTTACAAAAAGTAAACACAAACTGAAATTTTTGAAGGGGAAAAAATGTATAAGGAAAATAGAAGCGGTGGGCCAGAGGCAGTGGGTGGCTCAGAAAACAGCTCTGAAAAGGTCTTACAGGCAGGTTTGATTAGGAAACCAGAAGAGGGAAGCTTGTTTCCATACTCATCTGGCCCCTGGGGGGTCACTCTCAATGTCTTTTCTTTTCCTCTAACATCCATAGAGAACATACAGTTTCATCCCACAGACAGCCACATAGCCTAGCCAATTTGCTACCATTTTTCTGAGATTTGATAATTTGCTTTCTATTTTTTCCCAGATTGTAAACCGTTGGGGAGAATGTCTTTTCTATTGAAGGTACTCTGTACATGCTACCGATACTTAAAACATGAAAATAAGAATTTTAACATGTTTGACAATTTCTATTCCATGGAGTTTGAATTCCAGGGAAATATCTGATCCTGTGCAGAGAAGCTGCAAATAGAAGGAAAAAAGTGAGAAACTTTCAAGATGGCATAGTATAGCTCTACATAGAACTCCCAAAGACACAGGTTCTTTCAGCAACAATGACAAAGAATATTTCATCAAGTTGGATTTCACACAGACAGAGGTCTATAATTCAGTGGGGCAAACAGCAGGGATCTTCCCTTTCATTGTGTGCATCCATTGACAAGATGATTCCCCTCCTCTCATTTATGCTTTGACTTTTCTCTTTTGCTTTTGAAGAATGAATAAAATATAAAGAGGAGATTGTATCTATACGTGGGGAAAAGGAAAGATGCACTCTGTGGGTGAGTGTGGAAGAGTTAGCCCCTCCTGGACCTAATCTAGGCTAAGGGATTCTAACATCACAAGTTGCTCCATTGTTGGGGGAAGACTGTTCGCCATGTTTTGTTCAAGCACTGAAAAAGTTACACAGCTCCAATATGCAACTATTCTGGATTGAATTCAAACATACGTAAGAGATGAAGATTTTCACCAATGACCAATATTTGAACAGGTAACAATATTTAGTGGCTGATTTTTAAATTTTTTTTTTTTTTTTTAAGAAAGGAAGGAACCAAAACAAATTCAGCTTCTGACCTATACCAAGAATAGCGGGTGTTCAGCTTAACTTTCAAGTGTCATGAGTAGTCTCTTTCTCCATCAAATAATCAAAGTTAGTATATTTTTATCTAAATTTGGAATTGAGATTTTTTTTTTCTCTTTTCTTTAGTTGGTCACAAGGATCAGGCTGAAAATGGAAAAGCCAGAGAAATGGATAAAGTTCAGACTGATCTGTAGTCTGTTTCCTATCCTTGATTCAATCTTTTCAGAGCTCTCTCCATAACTCCACAGCTTCAGAAGATAATGAAGTATTTGGACAGAAGTCCTTATATCCAAAGCGGAGCCTCCTCCTTGGCCTCTCCCCACATGTATACCACTAACACCTGGGCGAATGCAATTATCCAAATGGCTCATTTTAAACAATCACAACTCATCAGTGCCTTCTTAGCAACCAAAGGTGAAAATTGAGACAAAAATGAATCTGCTAATTGTTTAAATTCATTTCCCCTTAATGTGAATACACAATGCACTAAAATCAATAGTATCACAAACTACTCTGCCTTATCCAGGTTCTTAACTAGAATAATGTGACCTAATAATACACATAATTGCTTTGACTGGTAATATTTTACTACATACTCCATTTTATCTCTGCTTAAAATATTTTCACTTTGTCTTAAACTCAATATTTTATAGAAACAAAAACAAAAACAAAATCACTATTTTCCTGTTTGGGTAATGATAAACATTGAAATACTAACCACATTGGTTAGTAAATTAATAAATAAATTATATAATTCCTAGATCAAATTAATAAAAGAAAATATTTGAGACCCAATTATTGATAAATTGTCCCTACTTCAGTGATGCCTTCCATAAATTGTTTTCTTTTTTTCCCCCCTCATAGCACCATCATTTTATTTGCACAGTTGCATAAAATGTCATTTTCCCCAGTATTAAAATTAGTTAAATATTTCCTTATGTTTTATTATTTATTTTTATAGAACATTATAATATTACAATTGAATAATATAATAATAAAGCCAATATATAACTTACTTTGTGTCACAAACTCTACCAGCATTTGTATATATTATCTCCTGGAGTCCTTTGAGGTAGAGGAAATTCCCATCACCATTTTACAGATGAGGAAAATGAGGTCAGAGAGGTTAAGTAACTTGTTCAGTTAATAAGCAGAGTTGGGATTTGAACCATGAGGCCTAAGTCTAGATCGGCAACCTTTAACTTTGGCTGGACATTGGACTCAACCTGAGGAGTTTTAAATGGAATGGGTTCCTTCTTCAATATTTCTGATTTATTACTCTGAGGTGTGGTTGGGGTAGGGAATTCTAATATGCAGCCAAGTGTAATAATTATTGCTCTCTAGACTAAGTCATTGATGATTAGGTAACAAATGAGTTAATGGACAATTTAATGCAATAATACATTATCTTTTCATTTTCTATTTTTTAAAATAAATAGGTACTGACATTTTAAAAATATGCTTTTATTGATTTTAAGAAAAAAAGGAAGGAGAGGGAGAGAGAGGGAGAAAGAGAGGAGAGAGAGAGAGAGAGAGAGAGAGAGAGAGAGAGAGAGAGAGAGAGAGAGAGAGAGAGAGAAAGAGAGAGAGAGATTAATGAGAGAGAAACTCTGATCAGCTGCCTTCTCCTGGGGACCAAACTCACAACCCAGGCATGTGCCCTGACTGGAAATTGAACCAGGACCTCCTGGTTTATAGGTCAACATTCAACCACTTAGGCACACCAGATGGGCTGTACTGACATTTTTTTTTTTTTACATAAAACTAACAATAATCTTTAATTGGCCACTGAGAGAAACTAATGAAAAGAATTTTGTCAAAATTGATTTTCCCTGACCAGACCACTTGCCAAAGAGTGAATGCAATTTCCCAGAGAGAGGCAGCAACAGAATTCTGAATATGCTGAATTCAGGCTAACTCACTTCATGATAATAAAGACTATATTGAGGAAGCTACAGAGTACATCAAACTGCCTTAAGCTGCCCAGATGGGCTTCTTGGTTCATTTCTTTGTTTTATGCTCCCCAATTCCCTCACTCTATTATCCTTAATGTGTTGTTGCTGTCACCGTGCTTTAGGTGTTTAGCAAGCAGA
This sequence comes from Pipistrellus hanaki, assembly GCF_964339955.1. Taxonomy (NCBI): domain Eukaryota; kingdom Metazoa; phylum Chordata; class Mammalia; order Chiroptera; family Vespertilionidae; genus Pipistrellus; species Pipistrellus hanaki. The sequence goes on along the minus strand of NC_140503.1, from coordinate 200,499,189 downwards.
GTAGGCCAGGGAGCTTTATCTTCTACTCTGAAGCCAGATCTTTCCTATTAGTCACAATCAACCCAAAGATATAGATAAAAGAACCTAGACAAAACTATAAATGCTAATCAAGTACCCATTTGAAATGTGTTTTTGTGTGTGTGTGTGTGTGTGTGTGTATGTGTGTGTCTATCAATGTGTGTAGTTCAATCTGGTCATGCCAAACTTTGAGAAACACTGTCTTATTCAACTAGTGTTACCTGTTTCTCATAGAACTGACAGACACTATATAAATATTGTAGACAAACCACATGTAACAATAAAACTCTGACCCACAAACACCTTACTAACCAGTTCAAACAGCCAATCCACAAACTCTGCAGCAATCAAATTAGAATAGGCAGGACTTGAAGAATGATCGCCAGCTTTCCTAACCTTTGTTTCTGCTCAGAACCAACCAGAAAAATCTCAATATGCTTCCTAATCCAATCACAGAAGGGCCCTGCCCCCAGTTTCCTAGACCAACAACTGCCAACCAGAGCACATCTGAAAACTTCCTTTTTGTCACCATAAAGCTTTCCTACTCCTCTGTCTGCTTTTGAGTCTCTGCCAAACACAAGTGATATTGACTCTTTTGATACAGCAAACTCTGAATAAATATTCTTTATATGTTCTCATTGAACAGTCTTTGTTCATTTCCATAAATCAAGGCAATTCTGAGTCTACCCTCCCCTGGTAGCTGAGAGAGAAACTATGTTTCCCTGAAATGTCTATGTCTTCCCCCTTAGCATGCCTTCAGGGAGGCACTCCATGATCAGGCTCAGCATTAATCTGTTTGTTCCTATAATGGGCCAAGCTTGTTTCCATCTCCAGGCCTTTGATTCTGCTGCTCTTTCTACCTAAAATATTCTGCATTCAGATCTTCATAAGCCCAGGCCTTCTTTCTCATGTAGGTCTCAATTCAAGAGAATTCTCTCCAAGATGTCTTCCCTCCACTTGATAATTGCAAATGCCAGCATCCTCCCCAGACTGTCCTCAGTATCCAACTGATAGTCCCATACAGGGCAACGGTTCTCAGTATCCCACTGCCAGATAGAGGGTGTTCTTCAGTCTCAGCTGGCTTTCCCAGTTTTACCATCTCCCTTCCCTACTCTCTCACCTCATTCACTGCGGTCAACTCTCAAAGAAATCCCTTGCCTCCAATTCCTCAAGCTCTGCTTTTGAATCAACCCCAACATAAATATAAAGTCATATTTGACCATATCCCTTATGACTACCTTTTTCATAGCATTTCTTCCTAACTAACACTATCTTATTCATCAATTTATACATGTTTATCTCTGCACTGTCATCCTGTCTGACCCCTATCCACTCTCCTTCATCCCCCACAAACTTTCTCCACCCCACCAGATGCCCCATAAAATAAAACCATCATGGTGGCATGTCTTTGTTTGTCCTGTTCAACGCAGTATCCCCAAACTAGAATGTCACCCAGGACGCAGTAGCTGCTCAACGGATGTTTATTGAATAAACAAAATGAGTAAAAGAAATCCCGAGGGATCTTGCCAGAATCTACTTGTCAATGTAGAGGTATCTTGGCTAGCAAATCACACTTTTTTTAAAGAAATATGTTTTTATAATTTTTTTAAGAGAGAAGAAGGGAGAGGGAAAAGACATCAATCAGCTGCCCCCTCCATGCCCCCTACTGGGGATAGAACACACAACCTGGACATGTGCCCTGACCCAAAATGGAACCTGTGACTTCTTGGTAGGTGCCTAGGAGGATGCTCACCCAATTGAGCTACACTGTCCAGGGTGCAAATCATACTCTTGAATGACTAAATCAGCGGCATTCTCCTTTTGCTTTATTCCCATTTGGATACCATCATTCTCTCTATGTTTTGTAGCCTCTCCTTGATTAGTCACTATTTTTAAACATATTGTCCTGCACAATCAAAAGTTTATAAAAGTAAATAAAAATCAAACCAAACTTCAGGGCCAACAACTTCATTATCTGCCTCAATCGATATTTATAAGAGTGTATACTAAAGATGTCCCAAGACAGAAGTCTCTGTTCCTTTGGTTCCCATCACACTAGCCTGGACTAACAATCTATGTTTTTTAAAAGAATTCTTGGTCTGTTTCTGTTTAACAATGACCTCAAGTGCTTGATTTAATAAGCTAGGGGACTCAAATAAATTATATTGGCTTGCTCAGTCACTAGTATTAAAAAGAGTGTCAAGGAGAAGCTATAACATAAAAACACAGGAGGGAACAAACAAGCTTTCACAGGGATAAAGGGGGAACATCATCAGGGAAATAGCTCGTGCTCACAGACACCCTCATGGCATGAAGAGAACAGAAACCCACAGCTTTCAAGATAATTTCCCCCTCATTAAAAAAACTTTGTCAAAGCAAAAATCAAAGGAGTATCTGCTTCTAAAGTAGGTGACACTTCAAAACATGAGATGGAGGTTCTATTTCTGCGAATAGTTTATTTAAATAAACAAATGCCATTTCACATAAAAGATCATCTGTAGCAGCTTTAATTTTCTATTTTCCAAGCCACACAGGAAGATGAGTACACTACCCCTTGAAATCTTTTGCCTCCATAAGAGACTAGTGAGTGTGAAGATTTGCCTTGTTATTTGCCAACCTCTTCGCATATACAGTGCATGGAAAGGTCCTGGTATAGAGTAGGTGCTCAATAAATACTTGGTGTAGCAACAGAAGGTATGATTACTTACATTCTCACATAATTACAAAACTCTCATTTACAACATGTTCCAACCAGTATAGGCCTCTTGTTTGCTTATATTAGGATCAGTAAGATGCACTATGATTGTGTCTATTTTTCATGTATTTTACTGCCAACACAGAAACAGAGAAAATGCTATCTCTTGATAAGTTTTGTGTGATAAATAAAAGATCAGGTTTGGAGTTGGTCAACTCTGTTCTAAGCTTCCTTTCCCTGGTATGAAAATGGGGTTATTAACACTATTTCATAGCAATTCAGTCATTGGGGGGTTAAATAAGGTTGTACTTGTTAAAAGCATTTGTGTGATGCTTGGGATAGAATTTATACTCAATAAGACATTTGTTCCCCTGCCGTTTTACAGATGAAACCACCTTGGTTCAGAAGGGCCAAATGACTATCTCTAGGATCACCCCGCTGGGGTTTCAGGAAACAGGAAGTTCTATACCCCTGCAGGAAAAGCAGTAGGGAAACCATTATTTTTCTCTACACTCTACTGCTTTTCCTGCAGGGGTATAGTTCAGATATAGACATCTCCTATTTTCACTTGGGCTTCCCTCACTCACACAGCAGCTGCTAGCATCCAAAATCTGCATCTCTGAGTGGTGAACTAGCTGGCTGTTGTTGACCTTGGGAACAGTAGTGAATTTACAGAAGTTCTCAGTGTTGGAGAGTTTTTGTTGTTTTGTTTTGTTTTTATTTTTCTTCACAGTATAAATATACACAGACCTGGGGTCATAATGAATTTAAACTATTTAGAAACATATTTTTTAAGCTTGCTATTTAAAATGTTTTGTTTTGTATGAGTTGATATTCTTGGGACAAATGTGTCAAAAACTGCAAGATAATATATAACAGGTGTTGAAGCAGAAATGCTAATTAAACCAATGTGAATGGAAAGGATGTTCTATACCAGTGGTTGGCAAACTCATTAGTCAACAGAGCCAAATATCAACAGTACAACAATTTAAATTTATTTTGAGAGCCAAATTTTTTAAACTTAAACTTCTTCTAAAGCCACTTCTTCAAAACAGACTCACCCAGGCTGTGGTATTTTGTGGAAGAGCCACACTCAAGGGGCCAAAGAGCTGCATGTGGCTCGTGAGCTGCAGTTTGCTGACCACGGTTCTACACATCTCTGCCTGAGAGACATCTTAAACACCACTCCCTACTTACTCGTAACAATGTTTCACTATATTATAAAAAGTGCCCATGTGATGAAGCATTCATTCATTCACTACAGGCCCGGTGCATGACATTTGTGCATTGGGTAGGGGAGGGGTTTCCCTCAGCCCAGCCTGTGCCCTTTTTTTAAATATATATATATATATATATATATATATATATATATTTATTTTATTTTATTTTATTTTTTTTACAGAGAGGAAGAAAGAGGGACAGAGAGTCAGAAACATAGATGAGAGAGTTACATTGATCAGCTGCCTCCTGCACACCCTCCACTGGGGATGTGCCCGCAACTAAGGCACATGCCCTTGACCAGAATCAAACCCTGGGCCCTTCAGTCCCCAGGCTGACACCCCATCCACCAAGCCAAACCAGTTTCGGCCAGCCTGTGCCCTTTTACAGTCTGGTAGCTCTTGGGGGATGACTGCCTCTGGGCTTAGGCCTTGGGAGGAAGGGCATAAGCCAGCAGGTGGACATCCTAAGTGCTGCTGCAGAGGCTGGAGAGGATCCTGCACCTACCAGCTGTGAACCCAGCTTCTGGCTGAGCAGCACTCCCTCTGTGCGAGCACACTGACTACCAGGAGGCAGCTCCTGCATTGAGCATCTGCTCCTTGGTGGTCAGTGCACATCATAGCAATCAGTCATTCTGCTGTGTGGTCTATTTGCATATTACTCTTTTGTTATATAGGATTTTAGAGAGAAAGAAAGGGCTTGAAAGAGAGAGAGAGAGAGAGAGAGAGAGAGAGAGAGAGAGAGAGAGAGAGATTGTTCCACTTAATTTTTTGTTGGATTTTTATCAGAAATTGAACCTGCAATCTTGCTGAATTAGGATGATGCTATGCTACCTGGCCAGGGCCTGATTTTTTTTTTCTTTTCCTGACAAAACCCTTTGACCAAGGTGGAAGCCCTGGATGGTCTGACTATTAACCTTGCATTCTAGTATTTTTAAAAATTACTCTTCCCTCCTTCCTATCTTCTACATAAACCATATTGAATAATTCGGAGTTTTTATATCTACTAAACTGGTGATTCTCAACATAACCTTACTTTAGAATCACCTGGGAAGACTGTAATAATTACAGATACCTAGGCCTTACCTGCATTAATTGGTCATAATTAATAGTTCTGAGATAGATAGCAGATATTAGAACACATTTCTAAAATTTTCTAGATGATCCAAATGAGTAGCTGGGTTTCAGAATGACTGCACTCAGATTTCCTGCCTCTGAACTGCTGCACAAGCAAAAATTTCTCTCTATTCCTTTAGTCTGAGTGCAGTTCCTATCCATTCTCCAAAATGCAGTCAGAAGCACCAGTACAAAGGAGCTACTCCACTGGGCAATGCTGGTCCTCCTCCTCTGCATTAACAATTTACTCTGTGGTCCATCCTAGTTCCCGGTAGATCCCACACTACTTTAAAGTCCTTGAAAGTGGAGAAATGAGGTGGAAGCTGTTCATTATTTAAATCCACAATGCCTAGCACTGTTTATATAAGAGCTCTGTAAAATATATATTAAAAATGAATGAGTGGGTGATAACAGGATTATCAGAGTGGGGTTAACAGCTCTGGCTACTTGCCCTGGTTCTGCTATGTACATATTTACAGTTTATAGAGTGGGGCAAAAGTAGGTTTGCAGAGTTTATTCTTGTATTATTACGTATTGTTTCATTTTCTATACAAACAACTGTAAACCTACTTTTGTCCTACATTGTATATCTTGTTGTAAGTAGCTTTGAAGTACTATAGTATAGAAACCTGAACATATGCATATGCTATGACCCAGTAATTGTACCCTATTTACATATCCAACATAAATACACATGCATGTTCACCAAAAGATATGTGGTAGGTTATTCATAGCAGCACAGCTTTAAATAGCCACAAATCAGAAAAAAAACAAAAACAAAAACAAAATGCTAACCAATAGTAAAATTAGGGCATTGTCATACATGAGATACCACACAGAAACACGAATCCTATAGACACATGCAACAGTGTGGGTGACAGTGGTAAAGATGATTTTTGAGCAAATGAAGCTAGCAAAACAAAAAAGTACATACTCTATGTCATACATTTACACAGAGAACTGAAACCAAATAAGAAATCACAGAGGGATGCTGAAACCGGTTTGGCTCAGTGGTAGAGCATCGGTCTGAAAGGTCCCAGGTTCGATTCAGGTCAAGGGCATGTACATTGGTTGCGGGCACATCCCCAGAAGGGGGTGTGCAAGAGGCAGCTGGTCGATGTTTCTCTCTCATCGATGTTTCTAGCTCTCTATCTCTCTCCCTTCCTCTCTGTAAAAAAATCAATAAAATATATTAAAAAAAAAAAAAAGGAAATCACAGAGGGAGGGCTTTGAGATTGGAAGGGAGCGTGAAGGTAGTTTCTGGATGCTGGTTATGCACTTGATCTGGGCAATGGTTATACAAGTGTGTCCAGTTTATAAAAATTCATCATGATGTAAACTTAAGGTATGTGTACTTCCCTGTATGCCCATTATCCTATATAATAAAAGGCTAATATGCAAGTAGACCGAATGGCGGAACAACTGAACAACCAAACAACTGGTCACTATGATATGTGCTGACCACCAGCAGGCGCATGTGGAATACGGTGGGCATTGGCAGTAGGCAGCAGAAGTGCAGAATATGGTGGGCATCAACCATGGCGAGATAGTGGAGCACGTGAGCAGGGGCGACAGACCAAGGTGGGGCACCGGAAGCTATCACTGGGGTGAGCCTCTGGTGGTTATTGAAAACTTTTTGCTCCTGTGTGCCATGGTCCTGTCCAATACTTGCACCTGCTGGCGGCACCTGCCCCACTTGCACCTGCTGCTGGAACCAAGTGTGTCACTTGGACACACTGCCGATGCCTGGCACCGGCCCCAATTGCTTAGTGCTGTCAGTAGGTGCGAGCTACAGCTGCTGGTCCCGATAGCCCCTCAAGGCTTCTCCACCTCTCCCTGCTCCTGAGGGGCGATTGGGGCAGCAGCTGCCACGCTCACTTGTTGACTTCGCCAGTCCCGCTTGAACCCACTGCTGGTGCTGGTCCCAATTGCTCCGTGCTGTCAAAGGGTATGAGTGGGACCAGTGCCATCAGCATGTGGGAGCAGTGGCAGCAGGAGGGGTTCTTCCAGCAGACAAGGGACTTGGGGAGGGGGCCTGGACAGGAGGGTCCAGGTGGGGGCGTGGAGGATGGGCTGAGACCTGCCACTGTGCCCACAGCAGCCTCACAGCCCACAGTTCCTTTCAAGGTGCATGAATTCGTGCACTGGGCCCCTGATGTTTCAATACAAATCTTAAAAAATACTTTGGTGTTTTTGTAAACAACATTACACTTTATCTAACATAATTTCAATCTAAACTTAGACAAAATCTGCCTTCCAGATATGGCTGCTCAGATGTAGTCCCTGAATTTAATGGTAGTTGAATGCTGTTCATTTCCTGATTTGGCAAATAGTTATGAGTTTTTGCAAAATGTCAAAAACCTTTCCTAGGGAAGGGAATTCACTAATTGCCTCACTGGTGATTATTACATGATCCTACAAATTCTCTCTTGTGATGGCTGGGAGTAGGACAGAGGCAAGGGTAGTTAAGATATTTCTATTTAAAATGTCTCTAGGTTTTTCCTCTTTATAACAAAAGGTGGTTATTTCCTGGCATATTCAACTTTAATAGTTTACTTTTAAAATAGCCTTGGTTTAGTAGTGATTACTAATTTATTTAGTAAATATAGATTGACTATCATCTACGTGCCAACAACTAAAAAAAATCAAGGCTGATTGTGGAAGCAATTGGAAAATGAGGAGGACACCTTCAGTTCTCTGCATCCTGTGTTCCTATGGAGTCCTATGCATGAGTTGGAGGAAAGTGGGTAAGAAAGAAGTATACAGAATGAAGTTGGTGTCAAATCTCCTTGAGTAAAAGGAAAGACAGTTTTTGCTCCAATTCAGGATTGAATAAGAAAGGTATGAATAATGACACAGAGAGACTTTGAAGTGGAACAGAAATTAATGACTCCAATTTGCTCAATAAAGCAGAAGGCCTTGACTTTCTGGTATACGTGTGTTTATTATTTACAGGGTTCATGGCTTGAGAGTAGAAATAGAAAATGAAATTCAACTTAAGAAAAAGAATGCTGTAAAGTTCCATGATTTTAGCTGAAATCATATAACATGCTATGTGTTGTATGTAGTAGAAACAGAAGAAATTGTAGTAATTTTACTTAATTGTCTGAGACTGCCAGTATTCAGAAGATAATGACTCATAATATTTACTGAGTAACATTGATTAGAATGGTGGAATATGAGGAGACAAATGAACCCAAGGAAGGGATGGTTGGTTGCATTGTCTAACCTTGCAATCTGGGCAAAACAGAAGACAAAAAAAAGTGGCAGGGCAGGATGAACTGGGGACTAGGAGTTTGAGAAAGACAATTAAGTAATATTACTACAATTTCTTCTGTTTCTACCTCATACAACACATAGCATGTTATATGATTTCAGCTAAAATCATGGAACTTTACAGCATTCTTTTTCTTAAGTTGAATTTCATTTTCTATTTCTACTCTCAAGCCATGAACCCTGTAAATAATAAACACACATATACCAGAAAGTCAAGGCCTTCTGCTTTATTGAGCAAATTGGAGTCATTAATTTCTGTTCCACTTCAAAGTCTCTCTGTGTCATTATTCATACCTTTCTTATTCAATCCTGAATTGGAGCAAAAACTGTCTTTCCTTTTACTCAAGGAGATTTGACACCAACTTCATTCTGTATACTTCTTTCTTACCCACTTCCCTCCAACTCATGTAATTTAACTGGAGTTCTCAAAATGAGACCAAAGTTGTTCTGAGGTCCTCCCAAACCATCTATTTCCAAAGTCAATAACTTTCCCAAGTTCATTTTCACCGTCACCAAAGTGATTTAAAAATTGGACATCTTACTTTTAAAATTCTTCTTTGGCTTCTCCTCACAAGTTCTTTCTTCTCCTTTTTTCTAGGTTCCTTTTCTACCTCTTCTATTCCTGTTTTCAAAAATATCACCCAAACTTATATCCCCTGTCTACTTCCCTTCCACCATCTGAAAATGTACTTAATAGCCATTTCCACAAAAAGGTCATATTGTGGGTCAAAATACAATATCATGCAACCTCCATGAAGCACCATAACCAATGTCCTTGAACACAACTGGGCAATGATGGCAGAAACCACCATGATGCAGTGGCACTTCTTGACCCAGACAACTAGTCCCTGCTGGCAGTACCAAGCGACAAAGTTGCCAGTTGGGTCCAACACTACGTATGGCACCAGTAGGATAAAATATGGGAAGGAGGCTCAGGCAGCAGCAACAGCCTCATATGCTGATTTCCGGGAATCTTAGCCAGTTAAAGACTGGGGTCACTCAAAACAGAGTCAGTGTGGATCTCACAAAATGGACATTTTAGCAAAGATGGTCAAGTTCCCTGGACTTACGCTTCTAAAGTATATCATTGCTGCTCTCTGGTGGTCAAAAGCATATTCTCTTCAATCAAGCTGTGAAATGGTTCAAAGAGGAAAGATAATTGTGCTTGCAAAAGGATATTTACTGATGCTAGATAATTGCATTCATTAAAGTGACTTCATAGGTTATAATAGATATTATACAGAATAATTTATTTTAATGAGAATCTTTGGACCCCTAAAGCAAAGACATGCAATTAATGTAATAAGAATACTTAACATGAAATTTATACTTTTCACAAGTTTCAAGTGCACTGTTAACTATAGGCACAACATTGTAGAGAAGACCTCTAGAAGTTATTTATCCTGTGTAATTAAAACATTATACCTACTGAACAGCAGCTCTCCACCTCTCCCTCCCCTTAGTCTGCATTTCCTTTCCATGAATGGACTACCATTTCTTTCCTATGAGTTCTACTAATTTAGATACCTCAGGTAAGTGGAATCATGCAATATTTGCTCTTCTGTGACTATCAATTAAACTAATTAATCCTCATATTTATAGACCTTTATGTAATAGGACCACTGGGCTGTAGCATATATTTCAGCAAGCAGTAAGTTAGTCATCAGTTTTTGGTGCGGAGTTTTCTATCATGCTTGCAGTTTTGTAGGAAAACTGACAAATCCAGTTGGTGATTATCACCATGACATACTGCAAAATAAAAATAAAAAATATTATCAGAATCCTAAAAGAAAATTTAAATTTAATTATGTATATTTATGTGATTTTTTAAAATTGAAAATTTTAAATTATTATGTTTTTCAAAACAAAGTTATTTTATCACAGGTTTAAAATACAATCTGGAGATACCTGAAAACAGTTGTTTTTATTTATTTATTTTTATTTTATTTTATTTTTTTTTAATTTCATGCTCTTTTATTTATTTATTTTTAATATATTTTATTGATTTTGTACAGAGAGGAAGGGAGAGAGATAGAGAACTAGAAACATCGACGAGAGAGAGTCATCGATCAGGTGCCTCCTGCACACCCCCCACTGGAGATATGCCCGAAACCAAGGTACATGCCCTTGACTGGAATCGAACCCGGGACCCTTCAGTCCCCAAGCCGACGCTCTATCCATTGAGCCAAACTGGTTTCGGCGAAACAGTTGTTTTTAGAGCACAGCCCTCGTGCCGACATTAACTGTGTAATTTAAAATAATGTCTTAAATTTTCCGAGCCTCAAAATGTTTCTGGATGCTTGCCTTACCCTAAGGTCCCAACAAATCCCCATGTTTTTATTTTATTTACAACTGTTTAATGGCCTGTGGTACAAAGTGCTTTGTTTTCTGACCTTCTGTTCCCACCTAATGACTTGCCTGAAGAATAAACAACCACTGGAGGAAGCTAGAAATCTTTTGGGAGAATTAGTGAAGGATAATTCTTATAAGGAACAATGGCATCAGCAATGTACATAGACACAACAATGCATTCTTCTTTTCAAACATTATCCAACTGAAATTTGATTTGACTGCTGTTCCATGCTTACTGGTTCAGTAAATATGGATTAGGTTGTCACTGGGTCTGTGAGCTGAAAGTTACAGTTTAGTGAATAGAGAGGAAACTACCCAATTGGTAGAGATGAGTCCTAACCAAAATCTCCCAGGCAGTTCCTCTCCTCTTTTCCACTTCTTCCTGAGAGAACATCTTGGGAACCTAGATTGATTAAAACTTTAGAGGGATTCAGTTCAAAGACTTATGTTATTTGAGACATGTTAGTGGGTTGTCTTTCAAGCCAAGCCAACACATCAAGTTCAGAACCAATGCTGGAGGAGGGCCCAACAGATATATTTTGTAGTGTTCAGTCAGACCCCTGAGTCCTGATAACCTCAAGGAAAGGACTGGTTCAGGTCACACTATCAGTGTGACAAAGTGTCTTTAATGGTCATTGTTCCTTCTTTTTGAGAACCTTCTCCATTTGTTTATAACTATTCTTCCTGCAATAAGACCTCTTCTACCTTCATACAGTTGATGTTATTTAGGCCCAGGTATATTTGTGCCATGCCCGGACCTGCTTCCTAAGCCTGCTCTCTGTGAACTTCTAGCCCCTCCTCAAAAATGCCCTCTGCATTCCATCCTTTGCTCACTTCTACTTACTGAGCTCATGATTATAACTGGCCAATGTCCCCTTACTCTGTCCTGCCCTGCTGGTGAAATAGTTCAACAATAAAGGTCAGGGTGAATGTGATGAAGGATCAACTCTCATAATTTGTTTTCAAGTACAGACTGATCTCAGAGTCCTCTCAGAATTTTGGTCTCTGACTACTCATTGGTCCACTAGAGGAGCTGCCCATCACAGAGGCCTATAAGTGGTATCTCTCAAATTAAAACAGTTGATTCTTCAAGCCTTTCTTATAAGATTCTTCCTCACCCCTCTCCTCCATTTTTTTTTTCTTTCTTTTTTTATGTATTTAAAATTTGAATATGGCATATCTTTGGAAGGGGGAACAGGTTTCTTTTGATTGTGCACTTTAATAAAATGGCAAACTATTTTAGCTTATTGAATCTTATAAGAAAGTTGTATTCAGATAAATGTCTTAGATCTGCCTTGGTGTAATTTAAAGTAATATTTTAATTTGTTGGAGCCTCTGTTACTTGTTTAGTGGGTAAGACAATTCCTAACTCAGCATTTACTATTGTATTGGCACCTAAGAACTTGATAAATAATAATTATGGTTAGATTATTGACATGATAATGGGGGGAAAAAGTAGTGGGAAACTTAGTAATTAGGAAACTTTTTCTATAGTAATGGAAAACGTTGGATTTTAAGATAATCATGTTTAGAAATAATGTTTAATGAAAAATTAATCTTCCTAAAGTCCTATTCATGAAGCCTCAACTTTGAATCTAGCAGAAACTTTGATGACCGTATGTCTAATATAGTCTTTGCATCCCCTAGGATGGAATCAAAATGAATATACTCAGTGATATCATCTCCTTGATGTTGCTGTGGCTATTTCTGCCAACTGAATTCTCTTTTCTTTCAATTTCCTTTCATCCCCACTTCCTATAAATCTCCTGTAAATTGTTTAAATACTCTTATTGTCTTAAAACACAGTTCAGATGCCCCATTTTCCATCTGATCCTCCCATCTAACTTTTTTGTTGTTGTATTCATATCTTGCTTTGAATGACAAACTGTATATTCTTGTATTTCTCCCAACACAAAAGTGCTTCTCATGCTGTAAAGTCTGTTCTCATTTTTATTTATCCTGGGAAATACTTACTTATCCTAAAAGCTCAAATTCTGAACCCCTTATTAATACAGAGGGGAACCACTTTTCCTATATTCTCTCACAAGGGCTTTATATCCCTGTGGTGGGTGGAATATTGGCCTCCCAAAGATGGGTAAGCCCCAAATCCCAGACCTGTGCACATGTTACCTTCATGAAAAAGGGAGTACACAGGTAGTTAAATTAAGAATCTTGGTGGGAAAATTACCCTCGGTTATTTTGATGGGTCCAATGCATTCCTTGGGGTCACAAATGAAACAGACAGGGAGGCAAGAGGGTTGGTGTCCGTGATGCGGCAAGAGAAAGACTTGCCACCCTTACTTATTTGTAAGAGGAAAGGGAGCCATGCATCCAAGAGTGTGGGTAGCCTCAAGCTGAAAACAACGACCAAAACAAAACAAAACATTCTCTCCTGGAGCCCCCAGAGGAACACGGCCCTGCCAACACATTAATATTAACGCTGTGAAACTCATTTTGGACTTCTGACCTCCAGAACTGTGATATAAGAAGCCATTAAAATAACATGAACTACTTCAAGTGAAATGAAGTCTGGGGTCATTTGTTACAGTAACTATAGAAAACTAATAGCATTCCTGTACTCTAACGCTAACTATGTATTTGGGGATTTGACTTTGCAGTTTGCATTTGTTTCCAATTGTGCTTCAAATAATGTCCCATGTGACCCCAAGATTTACATATAGTTGTGGGTTTTCACTGGGGCAATAATTAGGAAATGGAAAACTGAGTCATGAGTTGATATAAACTCTGTGAGTTTGGTGGGGCTGCCATAATGACATACCACAGCCCGGGTGGCTCAAACATCAGACATTTATTTTACCACAATTCTAAGGGCTAGAAGTCCAAGATCATGGTGTCAGTGAATTTCCTTTCTTATGGGGCCTCTCTTCCTGGTTTGCAAATGGCCACCTCATATAGTCTTTCCTCTGTAGGAGCCCAACCCTGGTGTCTGTTTGTGTGTTCAGATATTCTCTTCTTATAAGGACACCAATTGAATTGGATTACAACCCACCTTAACAACTTAATTTAACTGAATCATCTCTTTAAAGATGTTACCCCCAAATACAGTTTCATTCTGAGTGACTATCCTTCAACATACGAATTTTGAAGGGGGCACAATTCAACCTACAGCAAATTCACTACTTGCTTTAATTACTTGCTTTATGCTCTGAAAAAAAAAAAAAAAAGAAAATGAACAGAAAGAAAAAAGAAAGAAAGAATATATAAGAAGAGTAAATAAAAGTAACTTACTTTCAGTGTTATTGTACCAGTCAGAAGTATTTTAAGTAAAATAAGAAGAAAATCAATAATTCTTTTAGTACTTGCTTGGTAAAACTTTCATTAGAAAAACTATGAATTAGAATGTACTGCCCAGACAGATGTCCCTTCAATACAGGACATCTCCAGCTTTTAGGAGTGCTGTTTGCAGATCACATGACCATGTCTTTCCAAGGGTCATCCACATCTAATGGCACATTAGCTTTCTATCTTGCCCCACCTTGGGACAAGTCTGACAGGCATCTGACTCCCCTTCCCTCCTTCCATGGGTGCTGATCCCAGGAGCATTCCAGAGTGAATATTCTGCCCACTGAGCACCACTCAGGGCCTACTTCCCAGGATCACCACGTTATGACACTATTATTAGAGTGAAGAAACAGAAGTGAAGAAAGGTTCACTCATTTAAATGAGTTAGACAACCTGTCTTGTTCCAGAGCCCATACACTTTCCAATACCCCATGCTTCATCCAGCTTTGTGTCCTTTGTACTTTCGTCCAGTTAAAGTCACAGAACAAATATCTCCCGGAGAGTCAATTTGACTGAAGTACCAGAAATTTAAAACATTATTTTTAGATTTAAAATACCAGATTAGAGGGCAAAATGCAACACAATTTGAAGTTAAAGCGTGCCACTTTAAAATCAACCTCTTACTTAAAGCTGGCTGCTTTATCATAGTCCAAGCGCTGATGGATATTAGATAGCTTGGTAGGAGATTGCCTCCTGGAGACCTAATTAGCTTCTGTATTATTTGCTCAGGAAATAGTTTGATCTTCAATGAAAAGAAGTTTGGGTCACATGCAAGTCAACAGAGTGGAGATAAATTGGCTAGCTTTAGGAATGATTAGTTATGAGTTTTGCAATCTGGAAGAAGTTAGTTACGTATATTCCTGGCTTATGGTGTGTTATTTTATTTGTTTGTTGTTATTTTTTATTTTTGTTTTATCCACCCCTTTGGAGACTCAAGAAGAAAGATAATGTCTAGTCATCTGCTAATTGCTGCCTCAGAAATGCATTTTCAACCAATGTTCCGAGGGCCCTGCTGGCTCCTGGGTGTGCTAGCTGTACTTAATCAAGGATATCTAAGACCAATGGTGACTTCTTTCTTGTCCATCTCCAAGCCTTGCTTTCTCATTAACATCCCTTTCTTTTGTCATGCTTTCTGAGCAGCTACTGACACAAATGGGATGTGTGGACTCTTGAGAAATGTTCACAGCTATTTAGAGTGGTAATAACCCTAATGCCATGTAATGACTTGAGGATGAAAGGATTACACTGTTAATATTATGGAGGACATGCTTTGGGTATTAAAAATTGGTGCTATAAATGGAGACTAAAAATGTGGATGAGGAAAAAGCACCTATATGTTCTCACTATGTTTAGTTCACATTTATCTAAAACACAAAGTGGATCCTAAAATTTAAACCACAGAAAGCTATTTCTTTTTCCTTTGTTTGTTTGTTTGTTTGTTTTTTGGGGGGTCAAAGGAAAAAGCTATTCAACTTTTACAAAAAACAGAACTATAGAATGTAAAACACCATTTAGTCAGGTAGAACTATAAGGCATTTTTTTTGGTTCCTTTTCCTAGGAGAAGGTAGTTTTATGGAACATTTTCTTATTTTCCTATAGTCTTCATGTACAAAGTTAAAGGCAGGCACACATATGTATTCATCTCAGAACTTATACCTAAAAGAGGACTGAATGTATATTTAAATTCTCATAAAAGTCACACCCACCTAAAGCTTTCACTGAACCCGCGAGGCTTGGAATAAATCATCAGGTCCACAACTGCAAATATGTCTATGTATCATTTGCAATTGATTACTTATATCTTTGTGCTTACATAAAACTGTTTAAGGATGTGTGATCCATTTTAAAGTATGCATTCTGTCATTCTCAGTTATATGTTGGCTTTCTAAAGTCCATATATATTTACCTGTTCATAGTATGAAAATTGGAAAAATGTTGGCTAATGACAACATTTTTACTTTTTGCTGAGTAGATTAAACCTAGGACAATGTTTATATTTGTTATAGTGTATTGTCTATCTTTAGGCTATGAAATCACGTGCTTTTAAACATTGATACTTGTTATAAAAAAATAATCTATCCCAAAATAACAACTTTCAGAGAGAAAAACTGAGTCAACTATTGCTAGAATGTTGGACAGAAAGGTGAATAATGGAGTTAATAATGTGAAAATATGAAATGTTGACAATACCAAAGCCATATTTGAATGACTAAATGGTGTCACCAACCTGTATAACCTGTATGTATTCAATGACATCAGTTGTGTTTATGTAATATCAAGGCATTACACCATTCTGTCATGTAATATTTTTACCAAATGCCAATTATTTTTCTAAGTTAAGCATCTATACATATAAAGAGGTAATATGCTAATTGTCTGTTATAGTGTGCCAGTAACAACCAATTTACATATTGACAGACCAGCAGGAGGCTGCTCATGCAGCAGGGGGCAAGGGGCCAGAGCCAAGATCCCAGGGGTCTGAGGAGAGCGCCTGACAGGAGCCTGGACTGCAAAAAAGGAAGAGGAAGCAGCCAAGGGGAGCTCTTCCAATCCCTCTGCATGGACACCCTACCCCAGCCCCCGAATCTCCAGGGGGTACAGGGAAGCTGACTGGATGGGGAGAAGACCCAGCCTGGGGGTAGCTGCAGCCCATACCTCTGACTCCTAATCTCTACTCCGCCCCCCACTCCCACCAGGGATGCCCACAACAATAGCAGCCTACAACTCCAGACCATGGTGGAGGCAGGCCTGAGTGGGCCCCACCAAGGTAGACTTCCCTCCCTCCTCTACTCCCCCCCCCACACACACAGCAGCAGTGCTATCTACAGAGCAGAAGCATGCTGAACTTCGGTGGGGGTGGGGCTAAACCCACCCTCCTAGCCCACCTGGCTCTGTCCTGGCCAGGCCCCCACCCAGCTCCAGAAGATTGGAGCCCAGTCCTGAGCAGGTACAGCTGCAAAAGAGCCACATATAATGTAAAGAATGGTGCCAAGTGGGAAGGTTTGACAGTTACTTCCCCTTCAGCCTTGCTGTCCACCTAATGCCCCCTCTAATGCCCTGCTTCCCACAAGCACCTCCAGAGACGACCCCTGCTACAGGGCTTCTGGCCAGAGCCCGCCCCTCTGAGGCCTGTGGAATCCTCTGCAAAGCTTCCATGGCGACAGTCCCAGGAAATAATCGTTCCCTCCTCCCCTAATCAGCACCAGCTACCTGCCAGGGTACCCGTGAGCTTCAAAATAACAATTCCTTCCCTTTTAGACATCACTTACTTGATAAAACATTTCTAGGTTTATCAGAACCTCCTCATGACAACCCAGCTGGGTAGGCGGAGAAGAGATTACAATTCCCATGGAATATGCGTATGTATTAAAAAATGAAGCTGAGAGAGGAAAAGTGTCAAGCCCAGTGGTTCCCAAGGTGCAGCACACGGCCCATGGCAGCAGTGTGTGTGTGTGTATGTGTGTGATTTTAAGATGGGGCAATTTGAGAAGGAGTCAACAACAAAAAATTTGCATGGTTCTAGAGGGCCTCATCTACAGTGCATCCTACATAATAAAAGGCTAATATGCAAATGACTGAATAGTAGAATGACCAGTCATTATGATGCATGATGACCACCAGGGGGCAGACACTCAATGCAGGAGCTGCCTCTGGTGGTCAGTGTGCTCCCACAGGGGGAGTACCGCTCAGCCAGAGGCCAGGCTCAAGGCCAGTGAGCACAGCAACTGGTGGGAGCCTCTTCTGCCTCCGTGGCAATGCTAAGAATGTCCGACTGACGGCTTAGGCCCACTAAGCCATCAGCCCAACATTCCCCCAGAGCTCTTGGACTGTGAGAGGGTGCAGGCCAGGCTGAGGGACCCTACCCCCAAGTGCACGAATTTCGTGCACTGGGCCTCCAGTAGTTAAATAAAAACAGTAATCTTCTGCTGTCAAGATGCATTATTATTGGGTTGTTTTTTTCAGCTCAAACAGTGTTGTTCCTAAGAAAGAACTGAATTCAAAATGTGATACTCCAGAAGGAAAAAAAAAAAAGAATCAGCTTAAGTAAACAACATTTAAAAAGACCAAATAAAGTGAAGAATTACAGCAAATAACATACTATTTATCCCTACTGAGAAAGACAGCACAATTCAATTTGCTAAATTATTGTATTTATTCTGAGTGGCAATGTGAATAATCTATCTGTTTTGATAAACTCTCAAACTCTGCTGAACAGAAAATTGCACTACTTCTTAACATGTCAAATTTGGATATAGTAAAAGAAGACGTGACTTAAATTGGCTTTGAGTATGCTGCATTAAAAGATGAATTGTTGGCTTCGAACTGTCTTTCCAGCAGCTTTATTTGAACCAAAATACTTTGCTTAAGAGGAATTACATAAGTGTGGAAACTAAAATCATAATTGATTATGTCTCACTCCCTGCATTTGAAATGTTCTAGAAACTCTAAATGCAATAAAAGGCTGAGAAGATTATACAAAGAGACAGGTTTCCTTTGATCAAAGACATTGGCAGTGAATTAGAAAGGGTTTTATAATTTTGGATTGAACAATTTAGCACAACTCTGAATTTCTGTCTCTTTCTTCCCTCATGCATTTATGCATTTTGCTATTTCTTGAAATACTCTTATGTACGAACTTTGTCTTAGGAGGTGAGAATTAGATATATAAACCTCGCTGACTTTAAGAGAGATAGAAGTGGTCAGAGTATTCCATCTGACTCACCCGAACGACTATATATTTGAACATGCTCTAAGTGGCTGCTCTAGAACCACAAAACTCTACCACAGAGTTATATTCTACATGAGACCTGAAAGATGAAGAGGAAATATCCGGATGAACAGAAAAGTCTCATAACTGAAGTGGATTCCAAGGAGAGTAACAACATTTTCAAAATTCTGTAGATAAGAGCATCCTGGGCCATTCCAGAAATCCCAAGTTAACTTTGGAAGAAACAAAGATGTGAAGTTTAGAAAGAGAACATTGCTGATATACAGAAATAATTTTTAGACTGTCAAATAATCTATATTTCCTTAGCACTTGGCCCAAGAATCCCGATTAGGAGGGAAATAAGCTTTGTTTAGGAAAGCTGGTAGCAAGCAGTGAAATCAAGAAAACAGAAAGCTAGCTGCTCCACTTTGAAAAGAAACTGGATTTTATGGTTTACCCAGGACTCAAGAGAAACAATGAAAAGAAGCAGGAAAAAAAAAAAAAAAAAAAAAAGAACAGGGATAGAAATATGAAGGGCAGGGGAAGGGCAAAGACTTCTGAGAAGATAGATTTTGTTTGTTCAGCTGTGTTGAAAATGCCCTTTATCACCCCTTCCCCCAAATATTCAGTATCATCTTTCTTCAAAGAAAAAACATATATTTTTAGTGTTTTGTTTTTCATTGGTAGAAATCAAAGCAAGTTCCATATTAGTTGTAACATCAGGACAGAGATGAACAGACAGAATTACCTGTTAGGATCCATATGCGGAGTGAAAATTGAGCGGAGAGCAGGTTTAGGAGTGAGAGGTACTCTGGAACCTGTAGGGACCTTGGAGAGGGCATGAGACTCCTCACAGGGCAGTAAGCAGAAGGGGATGAGGTAGGGCGGGAATCAGGCTTCTAGATTCCAAGAAGTGGGAGCTCCATCTGACACCTAGGATATTTAAAACTCAGGGCAGCTTGGGGTTGATTTAAAAATAATTAGGGTGTCCAGCCAGAGTGGCTCAGTGGTTGAGCATGCACTTATGAACCAGGAGGTCACAGTTCAATTCCAGGTCAGGGCACATACCTGGGTTGTGGGCTCAGGCCCCAGTATGGGGCATGCAGGAGTCAGCCTATCAGTGATTCTCTTTCATCATTGATGTTTCTGTCTCTCTCTCCCTCCCACTTCCTCTCTGAAATCAATAAAATTACATTAATAAAATAAATAAAATAAAATAAAATAAAATAATAAAATAAAATAAATGATGGGGGTGTCCTTAAGCAGGATAGTGCTTGACCCCATTTGTGCTCTTGAGACACTATGGAAACAAGTTTGGAGGAAAACAAGACTGAACAGAGGGAGGCCAGTTAGGGAAGTATCTATGTTGGGTCCCTTGCAAAACCACCCTAGACTTGGATGATCTGGGAAAGCTTTTCTGACTATGATCTCAATTAGCCTGGCCCCAAGCTGGGGGCGAATACCAGGCTGCAACTGTAGTAAAAGACACTATGCTTGTCTTGGAGTGTGTGAGTGAATGTGGGTGTCAGAGAAGGGATAACTGCAAAGGGAGCCAGAAATAAGAGCATGATTCTAGTGGTTATTATGCTAATTCACCTTGTGAGTATAAAATTGTGTGTGTGTGTGTGTTTACCCATTCAATAAGAAAATTATTGAAAGTTCAATTGAATCAAATCAGAAATTTATAAGCCCCGTATTATATAATTTTACCCTGGTAGAAAAGTAGACCTAAATTTAGAGACTATCAGTCTTCATAAGTAGTAAATAAAGGAGTTTGAAAAAGAGGCAATCTGTTGACTTGGGTGGTTTGACAATACAAGCTCCAAGCTAGCCATTACTTTTTGTTAATTGACACAGAAGCTAATAAATATAACATTTACATTCCTTTTACTGAAACATATCTCTACACTCATTCCCCATCTTGTCATCGCAGAATTATGTATCAATCTAAATTTTACTAGTGAACAGGCAGAGAGCCTTTTTGAAACATTGAAGTATCTTTTTTAATGCTGCAAGAACTCAAAACTTAAGACTCATAATGTGTGTTAAAGGAAAGTACCTTTGCTAGAGCAATGGCATTGGAAACCTGTCTTCCACAAAAACTTAAATATTGTTAGCTACAGCAGGGTGATTTTAATTATGAATCCTAGTGGAACCGACACCATTGATCAAGCTCTAAGTAACTCAATTTCTGTAAAAGAATTATGAAGATTTTATTAAAATTAGAACCGTAACTAATGACTTTCACGGGCTCATACAATCACATCTGGCCCTTAGCTCTCTGTCATATTAAACATTTTAAAGATGTGCAGTTCATTATATATCAATATATCTTAATTTAAAAATGTAAACATATAAAACAAAAATAATTATCATTTAGGATTTTCCTGATTTAAAATATGTTTGATTCATTAAATTATTTGTTTCCCATCATTCACTCAAACGTTTTCATAAGGGCTAGAGATAAGTTTGACATGCACAAAAAACTAGTACCCCTCAAATACTATTGCTAAAAATTTACATTTTCTGTTGTTGTGTAGAAATAAAGATTATATTCTAAAAGCTTAATTGCTGATATTTTCTTCAACACTGAAATTCAAAGCATTATTGCCCCTTAAAGATTAGTCAATCACTGTCATCAATAGTCACTTTAAAAAAAATTTTTTTATTGATTTTTAGTGAAAGAAGAAGGAAGAGATAAAAACATCCATGAGAAACATTCATCAACTGTCTCCTACACACCCCCTACTATGGATTGAGCCCACACCCCAAGTATGTGCTCTGACTGGGAACTGAACCAGCATCCTCAACCATTGAGTCACATGAGCTGGGCAGTAGTCACTTTTATTTAATGCATATTTACAAAATTATATATTTTTCTCATGCCTAAGAAAAGTTCAAATTATCCCCAAGAATGCAGAATGTAAAATGAAAGTCCTGCTCACCTACCACTTCTCAATACTTCTGTAAGATTTACAATGAGAGTGAGGATCCCAAATGAACTGTCATTTCTAGTTATTACTGACAATTGCATTCCCATATTTTCTTTTGTGAACAGGAAAGTAGATGGACAGAAATTATGCAGTGATTCATGGCCCTGGGGACAATTGCTGGTACTGTGATGAAGCCACCTCAATGTCCTCAAGAAATCAGTATCTTGTAACCCTGTAGCTACTATCATTAGAAATTTGGATAGCTTGTAATCCACCTTGACTTCCTGGTAGCAAATTACTTATTTATTTATTTATTTTTTAAATAAAGGGTGTTCCTAAAGGGATTCATTTTTCCACTTGCTTGATTAGAAGATCATTTTTCTCTTTAATATAAAAAAGGAAAAAAAAGAAAGAAAAGAAGGAAGGAAGGAAGGAAGGAAGGAAGGAAGGAAGGAAGGAAGGAAGGAAGGAAGGAAGAAAGGAAGGAAGAAGGAAGGAAGGAAGGAAGGGAAAAGGAAGGATAGACCAACCCTATTTTATTTTATTTTAATCATTGCCTTTATCCCAGCCATGTTTGGTGATGGGATGATACTGACTGGGGATCCTTTATCTCTTGGGGGCAATTTATGACAATACATCTGTTGCTTAGATATCAGCTGAAATACATTTTTATATGTAAAAGGTAAACTTCTCCTTTTACTGATATAAAAGTTTGATTTGTCATTCTAATTATTCTTTAATTCCCTGTGTCAGATGTTTCCTATATCTACAACAGCTGCATTTAATCAATACTGGATTTGATTTTTAAGTGGAAAATGGGTTATGATTTAGGAACTTGCTTAATACTCCAACTATTTTGATTTCCTTAGCTTTAACTCTTATTCTGAGAGACTGTAATACTTTTCAATTCAATTGCCATTAACAACTGAAATATTGACTTACAAATAAATCTACATAAATGCTTTCATTTTCTCTATTGATTATTTTTGCCAACTTTTAATTATGCTTTCAGGTGGGTAAATGGCCAATCCAATTGCATCCATGGCAAAGTGGGTTTTATCTAAATTGTTGAGATAAAGAAGGAAATCCTATATGCTCAGTCTGTATTTAAAACTGGAATATCTGCCGAAACCTGTTTGGCTCAGCAGTAGAGTGTCGGTCCCGGGTTCGATTCTGGTCAAGGGCACGTACCTTGGTTGTGGGCACATCCCCTGTGGGGGGTGTGCAAGAGGCAGCTGGTCGATGTTTCTCTCATCGACGTTTCTAACTCTCTATCCCTCTCAATTCCTCTCTGTGGAAAATCAATAAAAATATTTTTTAATTGGGAAGGGAGAGAGATAGAGAGCTAGAAACGTCGATGAGAGAGAAACATCGACCAGCTGCTTCTTGCACACCCCCTACCAGGGATGTGCCCTCAATCAAGGTACGTGCGCTTGACTGTAATCGAACCTGGGACCTTTCAGTCCACAGACCGACGCTCTACCGCTGAGCCAAACCGGTTTCGGCAGATATTCCAGTTTTAAATGCAGACCCCACTACACTGAGTTTAAGGAAAAAATAGAATTTATTAAAGAATATTAAGTAGCCCTGAGGATTTCTGAGAGAGCCAGAGAATTATTCTTGGGTTAGTCTTGGTGAGACTCAATGGCCAATCATGTCACCAGGACTATTGGTGCAAAACTTCCACAGCTAACGCTTGAAACCTAAGTCTCTAACACTTCTCTGCTTGGAACCTGAGTGACTCTTCCAGTACTCTTGTGAACTCTTAATGGCACTCCCTCACCTTCAAATCAAGTGTTAGGATGATGCATCTGATTGGTGGAGGGTTGGGACAGGTGTCTGAGGCCTAGCTGCAAGGTAGCCTGGAAAAGTGAGTTTGTGGCTTAAATTTGGAGAGGAAGATTCCTAACATGGGGAATTCTCCAATTATAGGAAAAGTATTTTACAAAGTTTTAGAAAACGACAACAAAAAAAATCACTTGCAAAATTTCCATTATACCTCCATTTTATAGACAAGGAAACTGAGGCTCAGAGGGTAGAGCACTTATTCTATATCACACAAGTGGGAAGCAGCAGACTGAGCATATAGGCTTAGATCTGCCAGTCTCTGGGTGTTTCCCACCACATCAGGCTGCCTCTCACACAAACACAGAAGAGGGCGGTGTTTCTGAGAGGCTCAAGTAGTCAATGGGATGGGAGTTTAGAAAAGGAAGACTCTCTTCTGGCTGGGGTAATTTCTAAAGTGTCTTAGGAAGAAACATCATTTAGACAGTTCCCTAGAATCCTAATTACAAGATGTAAGAAACCAATTTTAGAAGTGATTTACTTTACATCTTTATATTGAGTAGGAAACTGAGGCTCAGAGGGAAAAAAATGCTTTGTCCACAGTCATAGCCTCCTGGTGAAAGTAGCTTAACCCCAAGACAGCTCAGTCCTTTGCAGAGAGCTGCTGACCTCAGCTAGGTGATTGCACCTCCTAAATCACATCTCCAGCAGAACTGTTGAATGGGCTTTCCTTGAATTGATAAGCAGCAGGAGAGAGGAAGTCACATGCTGCAGTCTAAACAAAGAAAAGCTATTATTTTGTAGGTGACTTCTCATAAAACCCTCCTTACCCTGCTGTGCCCAAGGAGGTTAAGTGCTCTTGCTTACAACAGAGAGCTTTTCTTATCTCTGCACACTCTCCTCCTTTCATGCTCACACCAAGTACAGAAGGCAAGGAATAAAAGGTCACCTGCCTACCACCTAATGGGGCACAGATGTCCTTAAGTGCTCACATGGCCTGTTCCAGAAAATGTCAAATTACACCCTTATAACTCTTAGTTGGCAGTTGAATAGCTTTATTGTCCAGTCAATGGGTCCACTCAATTTTTGCCACTCATTTCAAAACCCACAAAAAAACAAAAAACAAAAATAACCTAAAAAACTTGGAAACAAAACAATAAAAATGTTGACCTCTCACCTTCCCAGACAGGTAACTATAGAGGTGTGTGTTTTTCTGATAAAAAGCTTGGCATTTTACGGGGGGGGGGGGGGGGGGGGGGGGGGGGGGGGGAAGATTCGGAGGTTAGCCAGTCCTATGATTGAATCACAGCTCTACCCCTGCTGGTGTGTGACCTTGAACCAAAAAAGACTTAACCTTTCTGAGAGTTTGTTTTCTACAAAAGTAGAATAATTTGTAAGGTATTAGAAATAATGTAAGTACTTGACATTTATTAGGGAGTTGTGAAACATCAGGGTTTATTAGTTTTACCCTTTATTTCACTTACTCTTTTTACCAAACCTGTTTCATCTGATGAGCTCTAATAGGCTCTTTGTATTTGATATATCTATGATATAAAGTTCTTTATGTAAAAATGCATTATAGTCCTAACTGGTTTGGCTCAGTGGGTAGAGCATCGGCCTGTGGACTAAAGGGTCCCAGGTTTGATTCCCATCAAGGGCATGTACCTTGGTTGCAGGCACATCCCCAGTTAGGGGGTGTGCAGGAGACAGCTGATTGATGTTTCTCTCTCATCCATGTTTCAACTCTCTATTCTCTCCCTCTCTATAAAAAAATCAATAAAATACATCTAAAAAATAAAAAGATAAAAATGCATCATAATATTAACCCATGTAATTTTCAAAAACTTTCTTAAGATATGGTTTTGTTACCTGGTCTTTATAAAGGAGGGCACTGAAATCCCCTCACCTTCACTAAACTTTAGACAAGTTTTGATGGTAGGCCTATTGATAGTAGGCCCCTGACTTCCCTTTTCTTAGAACATGGATGTTAGAAAATGAAGTTATAAATTCTTTCTCTGACCCTTAGAGATGTAAATCTTCTAAAACCAAGAAATGTCTTTCTCAAGGATCTGATTACACCCCTGCCCCTCCCCCCTTTGAATTATTATCATCAACAAAGACAGGCTCCCTATTTCAAGTTTCTGTGGGAGAAGAGGAGTCTACCTTGGATAAGCATCAATTAGAAAACACAGATGGGCTCATAACATTTACCAACCAGCCCTGTAAGGTCCTCTAGTACTTTTCTATTAGTTCACCCCAACACTTACAAATCCTCCCCCTTTATTTTTTATTTATTTATTTTTTTTTTAAAGAGGAGTTGAGTCCAATCTCTCTCTATTGCAATGGAGACCCCTTTTTGCAATAGTCTTGAATAAAGCTTTCCTTGACTCTCTAACTTGTCCAGTGCAATTTTTCTTTAACATTGGCCCAAGGTAATCAAGACAATTAGGCAAAAAACCTAGGATCAGTACTCCTTTCCTATGGACTTGAATGAGATTTAAGACCAAGGGAATAGCTCAACATCTTATCCTATCAAGGTCATTGTCCTGCAAAAGTAATATAATTCATATGGCCTTGACTTGCTCTTCTGAAAAGTGAGGAAGCTGGAGTAGATTCCTGGTTTCATAGTTGGGTCTGGTGATTCCCTACAAGCTTCCATGGGCAAGGGGACCAAGAGGAGTATAAGTGGGGGCTGCAAGATCTTCTACACTTAAATAGCTGAAATAAATCCGGTCCTGTTTTCAACTCATTTGAAAGAGGTAGGTACTACTACAGCTGGAAAAAAAAATTCCTATTGAATTGTGACATTTAATGGGCTTTCTAGTTCTCATATTTTAAGATTCTTTGCAAATCTTAAGCCCCCTCCTACTTTATCAAAGTAAATCCAGCATTTATCTCCTTCCTCTAGGGTCTATTTTCACAACTTCAGCTATCTCATCTATTAATCTAATCATGTGGCTGAAAAACAGGCATCCAATGAGAAGATACCTCTCAAATAATACATATTTATATTTTAACAGGCTCTCCTCTGATGATAACTTCCAAATCCGCGACAAAATTTACTTCAGTGGTGAGAATTTCAGATCACTGGGCCAGCATGACTGGTGCAATGGACTTATTTGTTGAAATCACTGAGTACCTACTTATATACAGAACCTGTATCAGTATAGAGTACAAATAAAGTGAACCTTGACCTCATGGAGAATACAATCTGGTGGAAGATATTTGTTCTTCCTAAGCACTCTCTGAATTCTAAAATTTAAAAAGTAGGATGTATGTTTGGGTTCTTTGGAGTTCTAGTTCAAGAAGAATGTTTTAAGCATAAACTAGGTGTGTGAGGTTTAACCAGACTGTACATTATGGGGAACAGATCCCAAGGTCAGGGATGTTTATGTTCATCTTTATATTTCTTCTATCTGATCCTCTACCTTGCATGTACCCTGTACATAGTAGAGGTTAAAACATGGCTATTAAACGAATGAATATTTAAAAACTACTTCATGCATTAACATTATAGCACATCTAAAAATAAAACTGTAAACTAAGTTTCCAATAATTTCCCCAAGCTATTATGCGTTTTGAAATTAAATTCAGCATTCAACTGTTAACCGCAGCTGGGACAAGAGCTATCTCTTAGCATGCCCCAGGCAGGTTTATCAGAAACATCTTTTCACTATTAAATCCTCAACCTACTTCAGCTACAAAACCCTATGGACTTTCTTAGCATAAGACATTATCATTTCCATCTATGTGACAACATATTCTAATTATCTGCTTTAGAAATAAGATCCTACCTCTTAAAGAAAGTGTTTATCTGGGAGCTACAAAGGCCATAAGGCATTTCCAAGGCTTATTTTTTTTTTTTTACTATATTTGCAATTACAATATAAGTTAGAAAATATACTTGAAAGTTAGTGGACTCCCCCCTCCTCCACTTCTTTCTCTAGTTTAAAAACATAAATATTAATAAAAATTAAGATTTTATTGTTTCTTGTCCAGAACAGTGTTTCCCAGATTTGAGCATGGTGATTCCAGGTGCCACTTGATGTCAGTTCCATTGTTCCTAATGCCTTTAATATCACGGCAGTGACTGCACAGGTCTAGAATGATGCTCAGGTATAGTAACCATGTGCCTGTAGT
The DNA here is from genome assembly GCF_964339955.1 of Pipistrellus hanaki. Taxonomy (NCBI): domain Eukaryota; kingdom Metazoa; phylum Chordata; class Mammalia; order Chiroptera; family Vespertilionidae; genus Pipistrellus; species Pipistrellus hanaki. The sequence continues at coordinate 200,471,646 of NC_140503.1, read as the reverse complement.
AGTTACTCAAGTTCTATGTGCTTAAATTTCTCAGTTGTGTTATTTTTCAGAGTTGGCAAAAAAAAAAAAATTACATGAAATAAACAACTAACATCCTGAGACTCATTCTTAGCATATGATTGGGAATTCAAAAGTGTAAGTTGGTATTTATGCCACTTTGCATACTTTCTCCTGCAGAAAATGGATTATTCCAAAACTTACCCCTCAAGTCCTCAACTGCATTCTTAACTTCCTTTTCATCATGTGGACTTATTCCCTGTGGCAGTCAGTAGAGGGATTCTCAGAAGAGAGCCCCTCTAGCATTTCCTTTAACATCAAACATCTGTATTTTCTACCATGTTTTCTTCTTCCTTTTATTTTTGAGGAAGTACATGCCATATTCTTTTAAAGACTCATTTCTCAGGTTTGGCTACAGTGATTCCATTGACCTTCACCAGAGATTGCTCCATCCTTTACTCTGTTCTTTTGGTGAAGCTTCTAACTTTCTGCTCACTCAACCTTCAATATAGTGTACAGAGAGGTCACCGAGGTTATAATAATGGTGGCAGTTGAGGAAACTGTTCAGGCAATAAATATATATATTTTTCCATCAAGGGCTTGTAACAGGCTGTTAAGAAACCAAGTACTCTTTCCACTGCATCTAATCACTCAGACACCAAGCCCACAAAATACACTAAAATGTTTATGATGACACCATTTAAAAATAAGTGCCTAAAAACACAATTACTCAAATTCTTATAAATCTGACATCTACATCCTTCCAAAATCCATAAACAAACACTTAAAATGCTGCTAAAGTAGTTCCAGATTAATTACATGAATCAGACTTCTGGTTCCAAAGCTTATGACTAGAATTCTAAGAGTACTTTTTCATTTACATTGCGTATAAAAATAGATTGATTTATAATAAACAGTGTAAATATCTATATGTTTGGAGTTCTACTTTAGAAATATTAAAACATAGTTTTTGATGAAAAAGATATATATATTAGTGAAAATATATATAAGTAGATGGATAGCTAAGGAAAAAAGTAAATGAAGTGTATTGGGAACAGAACACAAGAACAAAACAAAATCATATATATATCATATTAATATAAATTAATAATTTTGGAGCATATATCATAGACCTATTTTTACAGATATATTCAAATTAAAATGTTTACTTATTTTTATTATGTAGACTTAATAGAGAGACAAAGAACAATGGTGATGAGTTATAATAACTTTTCTCCTTCAAGTGCACCCCCAGGCCCCTCTCTCTCTGAATGCTTCTAAGCCAATATATAAAAGAATGACTATATTATATGTGCACATATACAACCTATTAAAAATTTATATTCTATCTTTTATCTATCTATCTATCTATCTATCTCTCTATCATCTTCCCAATCTCCTGATTACAAGGATAAAAATAGATTTATAGGCTTATCCTAGAAGAGAAGGATCTGTCTTAAGTTTGAAAGTCAGGCAGAGAGTGACTTCTCTCACTAAGAGGCAACATTCTTAATAATTTTAGTATATACTAGTTTTTAAACACTGAGGGTATAGCTTGAAACAATATGACATTTACATATAAATTATGGTATTTTTTGTATAATATACCATCAAGGCACCTGGGATGAGCTCTTAACTTGTCTTGGGGTTCAGGAATATATTTCTGAAAGAAGAAACATAGGACATCTAAAGTGAGACCTAAACCCAGTCTAGGAGGAGGTCAAGATAGGATGACAAGTTTTTTCCTTAATATCATTTGATTAAATATTCTTGACTTGCATGGATTCAACCTTGGAAACAGGAGAGCTAGAAATCAGCTATTCTCTAGACATGAAAGCTTAACCTTCTCTTAAGACTGATTATCAATGATATTTTAGTTTCTGATCTCATGTTACATCATCTGGTTTGACCAATACCAATGTTTCTTTATAGGCAGAACATTACCTAGACTGCACTCTGACTCTCAAGACCTTTGAATTCTCTCTCTTTTTTTTTTCATCCACCCATTCATCCATGCAATACATCCACTCAACCATCCAAACAGCTATCCATGCACACATCCATCCATCCATTACATACATACATCCATTCAAATTAATATATACCTTACACATTACAAAATATTATGATTTAAAAACAGTCAAACTCTGATGTTTAGGAAATTTCCAATCTAATAGGTAAACTTAAGTCAAGCACATGTGGTAGATTCTGTGGAAACTGTTTTCAGACTCCTTGTATTTGAAGAGGCATGCTCCCTGCCTCCTTTATGACAACTAGGCAGCTTTCCTTCTGTCCTCACTGTGCCATTACCGCAGATACTGTAATTCTTTCCTTTGGCCCTTTCACATTCACGGTGGGAATATTATTCATCAGATAGTTTTATTCAGTTTCCAGATGGTACTAACATAGAAGAAAATCATGACTAACACTGATATAATGGTGCCCTTGGGTCAAACATTTGCTTTACTAAATGCCAAACCATCTCCAGTTTCTAGTGATAAAACATGATTTCATTCACTTTCAGCACTTTTGAAATGCCTCTAGTGCAGCCCTTAATCAGAGAAGATATATTGATGGCTGAACCTTCTCTGATAAGGATGCTGCATGCAGACATTCAGACCAATTAGAAAAAAAAAGGAATGTCTGGGGGGAAAAAGTCAAGAGAAAGAAGAGTTTTGGCCTTCCAAAAAGAGAGCCAGCCATGGACATTTTGGATATTAGATATAGGTTACCTATGTACTTAGTGAAATTTCTTGAGAAGTACTACTGAAGCTGTGAATAGTGGAAAACATTTCAGCAGAAGCAATGGAAGGGATGGAAGGGATCATATTTCCTTGCTCAAAGACACCAGGTGAATTCTCATGGAAATTAGAATAGATCTCTTCAGAGGGACTGGCAGAGTCAGACCACATGTTTTCTTACTCTTCACCTTCACATTTAAGGCTCTGCAGGATCAGGCCCTTGTTCTCTTTCCAATGTCATCTCCACACCCTTGTTCACAACACTCCAGGAGCCATCTTTCTGCTCCCTGAACCTTCTTGCACTTCCCTCTTGCCCTTGTACTCGCTGTTCCTTCTGCCAGGGAGGCTCTTCCCCATTGATCTTGACAGAATGGATTCTCTCTTATTACTCAAATCCCAGCTCTAGTGTTTGGCCAGCCTGAATGGAGAAGCCCCCTCTCTCCTCATGTCTCACTTCTCAGACCATGACTCTATCCCTACTATTATATTGATTTTCCTGATGGTGCATTTGCTAATGTAAGTTATTTTACAACTTATTGAAAATTCTTGTAAATTACAGTAATTCTGTTTATTAATGTTCTTGTCTATTGTTTGCTTTCTTGTACACTGAAAGGCAGTAGAAAGCACTGGTTAAGAATAGATTCTGGAGTCAGCTTGGCTTTGAATTCCATCTCTACCTCTGATTGATTTGGTGAGAATGGGTGAGTTATTTGCTTACCTGTGCTCCATTTCTTCATTAATAAAATTGGGATAAAAATAGTACCTACCTAATAGGGTTGCTGGGAAAATTAAGTGAATCAATCAAAATAAATCACTTAGAACTAGGCCTAGCATGAGTAGCACTTATTGTTATTGTTATTATCATTATTATTATTATTATTAATAGTAGTAGTAGTAATAGTAGTTTCTTCCATTAAACTATGAGAATATGAATTAAACTCTCTGATTCAATATTAAACCCCTAGTATCTAGCATTGCATTTGACAATTATGGATAGTTAATATTGGTTGAGTAAATATTTTATAGGGAAGGGCCTAGAGGAAGATAAGAAATTTCAAGGGACTAGATCTAAAAGAGCAATGTAAGCCAGTGATAAAAAGAAAGTCATTATTACATAATGATGGGGGAGAGACTGAAAGTGTTGTTAGCACAATTAGCTGTAACCTGATATTAACGAGGCCAAGGTGATAGGTTTGACACCTTTGTATGTTCCACTTAGGTTTGTTCTCTTCTGTCATGCATGATTCACTTGGCATTCCTACCGCAGGCCAACTGTCTTATGCATTTATATTTTGGATCAGGGAAGTGGAGAATGAAGAAATAAACTTCTATCAATGCTGGCTAAAGAAAATTCACTTGAAAATGCATTCCTAATAAAAGTGGGGTCATCCTTGACATTGGCAACATGAAAAGAGCTTGCAGTGGCAGCTCTTTGCTAAACTCAAACCACCTCACACACATGGTCCCATCCCACTAATGTTTTCAGTGCTTAACCTCTCCCTCCCGAGGCTGCAGTTTGAATCTGAGAAATCGGGAATGTTGTCTTCTCCTTTCCTGAAATATTTTTAGCTGCCACCAGGTGGTACTAGGTAAACACATCCAAATAGGAAAATGTAATTTTAATATACACAGAATTCCAAGAGCTGTAAAAAAAAAAAAAAAAAAAAAAAAAAAAAAAAAAAAAAAAAAAAAAAGAAAGAAAGTTTTCCTTTAGTGTCATTTCTAGAAACAAATAATGAGCAAAACAGAATACACATCACTCTTGGTTTGACTTCTAAAACAAAGCTTGCTTATTTTTTTCCTTTCTTTTTTTCCCCTCTAAAATCCTTATTTTGCTCAGATTTGGAAGAAAGCTGCTCCTTCCTGTGACTCAGACTTCAGTTCTTAGGAAGCTTTTGTTGTTCTAAGTCCTGTGGATCTCAGTCCTAGATCTAGAGAAGGTGTGTATGTTTTCCCTGCATATATACATAGCACTCTGCCAGAGCTTTTCTTCTTCTACTTCTCCCAGAATCATAGCTCCATGCTTTTGCCTGCCTCAGTTTACTTATCTATGAAATGGGGGTAAGAAAGCATGTCTTACGAGTTTCTGCAAATGTGAAAGCAAAGCCTGTCCTGTCTCTGAGTAAAAGGTAACTAGTCCATGATCATCCACATGGACGATTTCAACTAATCCTTAGGAGCAAATACTAGTAGTTCACCTTTTTTTTAAAAAATACATTTTATTGATTTTTTACAAAGAGGGAGAGGAAGAGAGAGTTAGACACATCAATGAAAGAGAAACATCAATCAGCTGCCTCCTACATACCCCCTACTGAGGATGTGCCAGCAACCAAGATACATGCCCTTGACTGGAATTGAACCTGTGACCCTTGAGTCTGCAGGCAGATGCTCTATCCACTGAGCCAAACCTGTTAAGGCCAATTCATCTTCTTTATTTGAGAGGAATTTAACACCCTTTAAATTTATTTCCACAAACAGCAAATGGATCTACACCAGCCATCAGCCATTCCAGCAGACAGTTATGAGAAGCAATAACAGAAAGAAAACTAGTAATTTCCATTGACTGAGCACAAGCTCTGTCACTTTTCTCCACTGCAACCTTCATTTCAGACTCTTTTACTAGAAGAGTACAGCTTCCAGTGATGGCTTCAAACATCGACTCTCTAGACTACCAAGAGATGCCTTCTTTCCTTGATTTCAACACCAATAGCCCCATTCTTATTTCCAGGTAACTGTGTACCTCTATTTGCTTTCCTGCCCACATGTCCAAATTTTCAAGGATGTATCTTCAATACCCTTATATATTTATTCCCTCTTTCTCTCTTCTATTCTCTTACTCTTTGAAAAAAAAATTCTGCTCCAAACTTATTATCCTAGAGCAGGGATGGGGAACTTTTTTCTGCCAAGGGCCATTTGGATATTTATAACATCATTCACAGGCCATACAAATTATCAACTTAAAACTTAGCCTGCTATATTTGGTGAAACATTTACTTAACTCATCACTAATGCCTGGGCAGGGTCAGACCAAATGATTTCATAGTACTGCCCACGGGCCCAAGGTTTCCCACTCCTGTCCTAGAAATCACAACCAAATTGTTATAAGGCATCAATTATTTGATGCGAGACGTGTTCACTTTTTCTTAGCCAAAATCCTTGCACTAGACAAGCCTAGAGATACATACAAATCCTTTCCAGCATAGGCTCCTATTATGGCCACAGAACTACTGCAAATGTCAGAGGATCTTCAACCTAAGTCCTCTTATTCTGGGAAAGTGTGATGGGGGCCTCCAGTAGAGGTGGGATAGGGGAGATAAGATCCTGATAAAATACATTCTTCTGAGTAATACACATCAGCTTATTAAGCATTTCTAAGTGAAATTTGTTCAAATTAAGAATCTTAAAAATCCAATAATTAAAGGACGTGGCTAATATTCAAACTAGCTCTACTTTATGCCCTTAAATAAAACATACAATGTACCTTCCTGTCTTTCTCAACCCATTATTTTCCCCAGTAGCCCAACTTAAGTTTTGGATTAAAGCAAACAAAGAAACAAAAACAAATGGAAATGGCCACCAAACATCATATTTTATGGTAACATGGGCTTCGTGTTTTATTTTTTTCTAGAGTCCATATGTTTTGCTTAAGGTAATGTGAGTATGTCCTCATTTAATTTTCTTCTGAAAATATGCCAATAAGTATTTATTTTGTTAAACCTCTAAGGATAGCTCAGCCAATAAAAGTCAAAGTTATCATTTATATGGGTATATGGTCCATCTCTGACAATCCTCAAGATCATAGAATGATATTTATGTTTTAATATAGTTAGCTTATATGTACACTTTACTCTCTCATTCCACACAGAGCCAATATAAAATTGTAAAGAAGCTAACCATGTGTGACTATAGATATTAAAATTAAAATGATTTTTTTAAATGGCTGAGGTATTAAATATACAGTCAGCTAATTGATATTTATTAAGGTAAAGGAACATTTTTGAGACTATGGCAAGTTGCAAAGCGTATAATTTCTAAGGGTGAGACCTGCTCATTTATTCTGAGATGTCTTCTACCTGATTAAAAAATTATTTTAGAGAGAGGAAACAATAGAGATTCATTTGTCATTACACTTATTTATGCATTCATTAGCTGATTACTGCATATGCCCTGAATGGGCATGGAACCCACAACCTTGGCAGATTGGTATGACCCTCTAGCCAACTGAGCTACCCAGCCAGGGATGTCCATCTTGATGTTTTGAGATTCACTTTTGTTTTGTTGTGTTAAGTACGCATGCCTAGCCTATGCTAAGCACAGAGGACACTTGGTGAGAAACTTAATAGGATTTTGATGACTCAAAAGAGCAGAGGAGAACGACTGTCAGGAACACATTGCCTGGAGGTCTATCTTTACCAGCAATTTGATGGCTGGCATTAGGAGTTAGATCCTCCTGACTCATTCTCTAGCATTTCCTTCCTTCTGCAGGTTGTTGCTTTGCCTGTGGGTTGTGAACTTCTATGCTTAATTCCTCCTGACAACATACTGCTCCTGTCCTAATTGGCCTGATGCAGAATGACAACAAATACAGAATAGGCTCCCAGCGAGGGTGGGAGGAACACAGGCTCTGCAGCCCAACAGCCCTAGAAGAAACCTGACCGTGTACTTCACAGGCCTGTGACTTTAGAAAATGCACTCCATTTTCCTGAACCTCAATGTACCCAACTGTCAAATGGATCTAATAGTACCAACATCAGTAATTGGCACCTATTCCCAGTTCATCAGGTTGTTGTGACAGACAAATGAGGAAACCTTTACAAACCATGTAGCACCTGGCACATAGCTGGGTTGGAGAAAGGCTTGTCATATTTAATAATTCTGTTAAGTATTAATCTTCACCATGAGTTTTGAATAGTGACCATGCCACTCCAAAACATTCTTATTGCAAATGCCTATAGATGCCTTTTTATTAAAGGGGGCAGTTTGCACTGAGTTGAAGAATGAGTCAACAGGGGAAAAGCAAACCTTCAAAGCAAAAACCTCTTGACTCACCATCTCCTGCTTTTACGCACTTAACCCGCTACATCTTCAATAGCAAGCAACCACAGCCAGGCAGTCCAAATAAACTCTTGATTCAATAAAATATTGGATCAAAGTAAGGCTTTCTCTCTCTCCTTGACTGGCATGAAAATATGTTAGAAGCAGTAATTAACATTTCTTACATTAATTTTTCCCTAAAATATATGACTAGATGGTCTCCAGATAACCACTAAGAAATTCAGTTTAGTCCTCAGCAAATTAAATATTCATTATGAAAAGAATATTTTGAATTGATGAATTTTTATATATTTTTTATTGATTTCAGAGAAGAAGGGAGAGGGAGAGAGAGAGAGAGAAACATCAATGATGAGAATCAGAGAATCATTGATTGGCTGCCTCTGCACGCCCCCTACTGGGGATTGAGCCTGCAACCCAGGCATGTGCCCTGACTAGAAATGGAACCATGACCTCCTTCCTGGTTCATAGGTAGATTCTCAACCACTGAGCCACAATGGTTTGGCTAAAAATTAATATTGGACAAAATTATAACGTGGCTAGCAGTAGTTTATGTCCATCAGCAATATAAAAATGCTTTTCATAAAACTATGTGCAACCTACTTATGTTTTAAAAGCCCAATGACAGGACACTAAGGATGGTGCTTTCTTCAACACAAGGCTGTCCTCTGATAGCTATATCACATGATCTCACTCATCTAGGGGAAATAATGAACAACATAAACTGATGAACAAAAACAGACCCGGAAACAGGGAAGCATTGATAAGACTATCAAACCTCAGAGGGAAGGTAGGGGAGGATGGGGGAAAGGGAGAGAGATCAACCTAAGGATTTGTGTGCATGCATATAAGCATAACCAATGGTCACAGACAACAGGGAGATGGGGGCATGCGTGGGGGAGGGGTTTGGGATGGGAATGGGGGGATGAGAACAAATATGTGATACCTTAATCAATAAAGAAATTTTAAAAAATAAATAAATAAAAAGAAAAGCAAAGCAAGACACACAAACACTTGCCATGTGAAATGAAAATGCCCCTATGAAATTCAATTAATCCAACTCCTCCATTCTCTTTGGTTAATTTTTTTCCACTCAAGAGAGAAAAAATTATGTCCATAGAAGTTGTGCATTTAGTAATTATTCAGGTTTACAAAATCTTTATTCAAATTCCAGTGGTAAACCATTACATTCAGGGATGATACTTTCCCCTTGACTTTAATTTAGAAATTTGCATTTCTTTTTTAATTTTATGCCTTTCGTTACACCATTAAGGATTCAAACATGTCTACCATCAGACCACCGATGCTCTGAAACTTGTAGTGCAAGTCCCTTCCTACGGTTAAATATTAAAGAAAAAACCAATAATGTAATCTTTATGAAGAAACATGATTCTTAATATGAGAAAAGTGTGGCAAATGGGATTTCAAACTTCTGTGCCTGTGTTAATGATTTTGACCAGTGCATGTTTCTGAATACTAATTTTGCTCATTCTAATACTGTAATTCTCCCAGTAAGAGGACACAAGGTGGATAGGTTTTTGCTTTTTGTTTTTTTTAAAACTATTTTTACTTTTTAAGATATGTTTTTATTATTGATTTTAGAGAGGAAGGGAGAGGGAGAGACAGATCTATGGGAGAGGGTAGCATCAATCAACTACCTCCTGCATGCCCTCTTCTGGGGATGGAGCCCAAAACCTGGGCATGTGCCCTGACCAGGAATCAAACTGGTGACCTGACCATACATAGGACAATGCTCAACGGACTGAGCCACACAAGCGAGGGCATTGTACTGTTTTTAATAAGTGATATTGTTATTGCTTCCTTTACTAAGTACTATTTACTAAATACTCTTGGGACATGCCCATCACAGACTCCCTGCCCTGACTTTGAACCAAGCAGAACACAGAAAGCCTCACTTCTCTCGAGCAGATCCGGATAGCCTGATTTCAGGTGTGGAGTAAGATGTGGCTCAACAAGCACACAGGTGTGTGTGCTCCTCTAACCAGTTGGAACTTAGTGTCATTTCTTCGTCTTGTTTTTTTTTTTTTTTTTTTTTTTGGGGTGGGGGGGGGGCGGAAGAGGTGGGGGCTGGGCAGGCAACTCCTGTGTTCAGAAATGGGATCAGGTGCTGGCGATCCAATGATAAACAGGGAAAGGTGAGCAGTAACCAAAAGAGAAAGGTTAGCAAACAGTTATCCACCAATATCCTAAACTCCACAGGTTTTAAAAGTAAACCTAGGGTCAATGTACTTTACTTGCCATTCCTAAAACATAAAAATAAAATAAAAGACTAGAATAAAGAAACTCTAATGGTCAACAGAGTTTAAGAATCTATTTACCTATTGTTCTGCCTACCAAGATGCATGCAAATTAAATGTGTGATTATATTTCGATGGCACAGCTGCTCTGCTAGCTTTCCTCGCATTTATTTGTGAGTTTCAAAGGTTTCATTCGGAAACCTTGAAAGAAAGTAAATATTTGGAAAAGGGGTTACAATTTGTCAGCAGTAATCCTTCCCTGGATAGGAAAAGGAAGGCAAATCCTGGTAGATCCGAGAATTATGGCTTTCAGAAATATTAGCATCACCCTGAGATTCAGCCTGCCAGGATTAGGTTGCCAAGCAAACCCTCCAAGTATTCCATGTCTGTGTCATTTATTACACTAAAAAGCAAAACGGTCCAAAAGAGAATTGTTTGCAGTAAGCAGGGAGATATTCTGAACAAAGATAGACCCGCATAGCATTCACAACTATGGGGCCACAAATACCACATTGCTTAGCCACCACTCTGTAGCACCTTCCTCTGAGAGCTTTGTGTATTTGGTAGCAGGGGAAGAAGAGATCATGCTTATTGTAATAAATATATAGTGTATATATATATATATATATATATATATATATATATACACATACACATACAAACACTATATATTTGAGAGAGGGAAAAACAGAGAGAAATATTGACATAAGAGAAACACATGGATTGGTTGCCTCCTGCCTGCAACCAAGGTACCTGCCCTTGACCAGAATCTAACCCGGGAACCTTAGGTCTACAGGTCAATAATCTAGCCACTGAGCAAACCAGCTAGGGCTGGACATAATAGTTTAAAGCCATGGCCAGAAAACTGTGGCTCGAGAGCCACATGCGACTCTTTGGCCCCTTGAATGTGGCTCTTCCACAAAATACCATGGCCTGGGTGAGTCTATTTTGAAGAAGTGGCGTTAGAAAAAGTTTAAAAAATTTGGCTCTCAAAAGAAATTTCAATCATTTCAATCGTTGTACTGTTGATATTTGGTTCTGTTGACTAATGAGTTTGCCGAGCACTGTTTTAAAGAACATAGTCTAGAATCTTAAGCTGCCATATATGGGGCACACAGCTTATAACGGAAGGTGGTCTTCTGGAGCTTTATACTCAATGCAGGGAAATCACTTACCGGGTGCTGCCCTCGGTCAGTTGGTTTCACTGGTGCTATGCAATCCCCTCCTGAGCGTGTCAGGGCGGTGATCTCGAGTGCTGAGAGAGGGTGGTCACATGTGCAACAGCACGAGTCTAGTTAACTATGAAATGAGGACCAGGGACCCTCTTCTTCACCCTGGCCAGTGCACCCGATAATGAAACACAGCTGTACCCCTGTTGGAAGATGAGCAATCCCTCACAGATGAGGCCGAGTTTTCCACAGAGCAGTGTAAGCTCTTAAATGATGGATGGAACCAATTTAAGGGTGGCAAGGTTAGTCACAAATAACTTGGCTTAAAATATTTCAAAGAAAACAAAGTTTTCATTCCTGATTTTTCAGTGTCATTATACCCTTCTCCTGAAATATCCGGGCTTGTGTAAAATCAAGAGTCCACAGCTTGGCACATAGTAGGCATACAATGCATGGTTTGAAATGCTTATTTGTGTTACTCTTCTGATTATTTTCCTCACTAGAATGGCATGACCTCAACGCATGATTTATTTTTATGCTTCCACATAGAGATCTTGGGTCATAATTTTCCCTAATAGTCATCCATTTCACATTGTTTTATATTATTCTTAAGGACATGAATTGATTTTGAATCTTTTTCTCTAGACATATAAGTTATAAGCAGCCATCCAATTATACTCAGAGGGCAAATTTATTAGAGTTCAGAAGAGGAATATAATTGTCGAGTATTTCACCAGAAGGTAATGTCAGCATTTTGTTCTAGGTAAATAGTTTCATTAAATTTTTATGCATCTTTAATTTTATGATGACATCAATTTGGTGGCACATCATGAGAAAGAAGTCCCAACTTTTTTATCTCCTGAGAAAAACATTCCATTAAATGTATGGATTAATTATGAATCATATCCTGTTTTAGAAACATTCGAAGAGAACAAACTCTACATTTATTTTTTACGTTGAGGAAATGGATAGTAACTGTGAACATAAAACAAGTGCACAGAATCTTGCATGCTTTCATGTTCTGTTAATGTGGATTTAAGATTATAATATCAAAAGAAAAAATGAACACAGAGCCTAATTACGCCCACTGTACTAATGACAGTTCTCATCTCACTCAATTACCACTTCACTCTTGTCCTAGTTGCTCAAGCTACTGCAACAAAATGACATACAATGGGTGCCATAAACTATAAACATTTATTTCTCACACTTCTGGAGCCAAGAATGTTGGGATCTTGGTGATGGCCCTCTTCCTGGTTTATAGATGATCATTTTCTCATCATCTCCCCACATTGCAAAGAGAGAGAAAAGGCTAACTCTCTTACTCTTATAAGAATACTATTCTCATCATGGAGACTGCTCCACCTTGACCTAATCACCTCCCCAAAGTTTCAGCTCTCCTAGCTGTCACATTAGGGCATTAACATATGAATTTAGGAGAGGATACAAAAAATTGTACAAGATACAAACATTCAATCCATAGCATTCTAGTAGAATTCTGTGGCTCAGATGTTTGTACAGCCCAGTCCCCTGAAACCCATGTCCTTCTTACATTCAGGATATATTAATTCCATTCCAACAAACCTCAAATCTTAACTTGTTCCAGCACCAATTCTAAAGTTTCATTTAAATATTATCTAAATCAGGTATGGATGAATCTCAAAGTTCAGCTAATCTTAGGCAATCCTAGCTGTGAGCCTCTACAGCCAAACAAGTTATGTATTTCCAAAATACAAAAATGGGACAAGCATAGGATAGATTCCCTTCCAAAAGAAAAAAAAAAAAATCAGAGAGAAGGAAAGAGGGAAGTCCCAGGTAAGTCCAAAAACTTATAAGGTAGATCCACGCAATCTTAAGACTCGAGGCCTACTTTCCAGACTCACTGGGATGGCAATGTCACTCACAACCTAGCATGATGTTTTCCATGTTGTGGATCTCTGCCTGATGGGGATTGTTTCCCTCCTTATCTAAGTGGCCCTACACCCATGGCTTCTGTTGGAGCTTAGGCCATGGCCTTGGTAATCTTTTTTTTTTTTTTTTTTAATATATTTTATTGATTTTTTTTAGAGAGGAAGGGAGAGATATAGAGAGCTAGAAACGTCGATGAGAGAGAAACATTGACCAGCTGCCTCTTGCACACCCCCTACTGGGGATGTGCCCACAACCCAGGTACATGCCCTTGACAGAATCGAACCCGAGACCCTTCAGTCTGCAGACCGATGCTCTACCACTGAGCCAAACTGGTTTGGGCGGCCTTGGTAATCTTTGAAATGCCTTCCGGATAGCAGGCATTCCCAGCTTTTCTTTGTTAGGTCCCATCTCCTCCCCCTGAGTTCAAACTGGTGGTTTCCTGCAGGGGTGGCTGATTAGTTCTGTGCTTCACAACCACACTCGTATCCTCAACAACCAGTCTGCACCATTAGTGTTCTCTGCAAACAAAGTTTCTTAATTTTTGTAATGTGGACAGGCTGAGAATGTTCTTCAGTTCTGGTTCCTTTTTGCTTAACCATTGTCTTCAATTCATGTTATCATCTTGCATTTTAGGATTAGCAGTGAGGAGGCGACAGCTGCTCCTTCAACACTTTGCTTAGAAAAGTCCAAGCTAAACACCCAATTCTATTCATTCCCAGTTCTCCCCTCCACAAGGAGAGACCTCTGCTTCTACATAAGCTGTGTCTTGAACTCTGCACTTTTTGTCCTTTTTTTTTTTTTTTTTTTTTTTTTTTTTTTGTAATTGTGAGCATCTTTAGGGACATATAGGAGCCAAGTATATTTGTTTCCAACCTCTGTTTTTCTTCTTTTTAAAAAAATTATTATGGTAAAATATACATGGCATAATATTTACTATGTTAATTATTTCTAAGTGTGCAATTGTGCAATTCAGTGGCATTAAGTACATTCACAAGAGTGTGTAACCATCATCAGTACTTTTAGAGACTTTTCATCATCCCAAATAACAATTCTACTTATGAAGTAATAAACCCCTTCTCTCGTTCCCTAGTTCCCAGTAACCACTATTTTATCCTCTGTCTCCGTGAACTTGACTACTCTGGCTCACATGAGAGGAAACACATAATATTCATCTTTTTTAAATGCTTATTTCACTTAGCATACTGTTCTCTAAGTTGATCCATGTTGTAGTATCAGAAGCTCACTCCTCTTTATGGCGGAATGATATCCCATCATGTATACATCTCATTTTGTTTATCCATGTATCTAATGGAGGACATGGGTTGTTGCTCCCCCAACCCCAACTCCACCTTTCTGGGCTATTGTGAAGAATGTGTCTGTGAATGTTGGTGTATAAGTATCTGTTTGAGGCTTTGCTTTCCACTCTTTTGATCATAACCTAGGAGTGGAATTACTGGATGATATGGCAATTGTACATTCAACTTTTTTTTTTTATTATTATTGATTTTTTACAGAGAGGAAGAGAGAGAGATACAGAGTAGAGAGTTAGAAACATCGATGGGAGAAAGTCATGGATCAGCTGCCTCTTGCACGCCCCCTACTGGGGATGTGCCTGCAACCAAGGCACATGCCCTTGACTGGAATCGAACCCAGGACCTTTCATTCCGCAGTCCGACGCTCTATCTACTGAGCCAAACCGGTTTCGACTGTACATTCAACTTTTTGAGGAGCCTTCAAACTGTTTTCCTTTCTGCTCATCTTGGCACTTTCTTTTGGTTTCCATCTTCCTGACTCTTTACACAGCTCTGTCTTTTTCTGCCTTATCTTCTTTGTTTTTCCCCTATCCTGCTCCTTCTATTAAGTAACAGTTAGCTACATTATGCAGATTTATCATATTTACATAGATTTATCATGTTACCACAGACACATGATGCTGTTGTTCACTTAAAGGCAGATAAATGTGAAAGTCCTTTATTAAAAAAATGTAAATGTTCTTTTGGCAGTTGTTTTACTTTTTAATTGTTTTGTTAATGTAGATGATTCTGAACTGATTTTATAGAGAGGTGATTTTACATTCTCAAGTGGTATGTGCTTTATCTCAGAGGTTGGCAAACTCAAAGATTTAACTTAAAATTTAAAAGATTAAACAGGCTTTGCAGTCCATACAGTCTCTGTGGCAACTACTCAGCTCTGCCATTGCTTCCTAAAAGTAGATTACTGATATGACTAAAAAAGAATGGGCATAGTTGTGTCTTTAATTACCAAAACTGTTGGGTTAGATTTGGCCTTTGGATCACAGTTTATAAACCCCTTGCATTTGAGGGCAGAATAACAGTTTTTTTTTTATTTAAACATTTTTGCCAAATAAATAAGATTAGGCAAGAGGCAATTTTGGAAATATTCATTCATTAGTTATTCATTTATTCAACAAGTGCTTAGGAGGTATCAAGTGCTATATTTTCTTTGTCCTTCTGGGGTACAGTGGAAACTGAGAGACAGAAGTCTTACTTGATGGAACTTCCATTTTAGAGATAGGAGACAGGAAGTGGAAGTGAAACAAATATAAAGTCAGGGCAATAAAATAAACTTAAGTCAATGGAGAGTGCCTATTGGTAGTTAGTTGCGCTAGCAGGGGCCAGGGAGGGCCTTTCTGAGGAAAGAGTACGTGAGTAAAGACCTAAAAGATTTACAGAACCACATGGCTCTGCTGGAGAAGAGTAAAGCCGATGCAAAGGCTCTGAGAAAGAGATAAAAGGGCATTCTCAATAGGGCAACTTTGGCTCCAGAAGAGTGGGCTAAAGAGAGGGAGGTGATATAATGGCAGAAAAAGGAGAAGCCAGGTCACTAGGTGCCCCTTAGATCATGATACTTAATCCTACAATATTTAATTCCCCCATTTGTGTGAGCTCTCCCTGTTCCCCCTTCTGGAACTAAAATTGCAGATAGTCTCCATTGTCTTACACAGTCCTGGGGGCCAACACCCAAGGCACTTGTGTCTGCAGGTAACACAGAGGCCAAGTTATGCCAGGTTCTTGCTTTGTGCAGCTCTAACCTCAGAGGGAAGAGCAGCAGCAATCACAGGACAGTGCTATGATCAGGGTTGGCTTCATGGTCACACAGGATCCCACACTCAGAAAAGTTGGTTTAATGTCCTGGCATTGTTGTCTTGACATACTTAGTTTTTTTTAACACAGGTCCTAAATTTTCATGTTCACTGGGTCTTTCAAATTATTCAGCTGATCCTAACTATGCAAGGCATACAGAGGGAAGCTATGGTAGCCTAGAACAAGTGTCTAAACGGAGTCTTTGAAAGGCAGAAGAGATGACAAAAGAATAGTTCCCCTAATACGTAATGGATAACCTGTTAGCTGGCCTGGCAGGAGTGGGGAAAGGAATAGGTCCAATTGATGGAGTGAGGAAAGGGACACAGGTGAGAGACAGCAACTGAAATAAGGTCAAATGTTCAAAGTGCCAGTAAAAATGTGTCTGTGAAATTATTTTGTCTGGTTATTTAATAGAGAAGAGTAAAAAACAAAGATCCACAAATGATCATAAACCAAGCTACCCTACAAAATGGCTGCAATTATGCCGTTGATGTTGTATAAGCTACTCTTTAGGATCAATTAGTTAATTGCTTGTTATTTTAATTATTCAAGCTCTTTTTAAAGCTTTATTTATGTGTTACAGATGAGCCATGGAGAAAGGCAGGATTGCAGGACAGTTGTTCAAATGTGTACGTAAAGTAAGCTAATGGGTTTATTTGCTGATTAGCATGGGGTTTAAACAGGGTCCTGCTCACATTTAGAAACATGTTTCATCAGCCACCCGACTCCAGATTGTCAAAAATAAGGACAAACCTCACATTTTCCCATGCTTCAGGGATTTCTGGATCCACAAATGCCTCATTAGTAGTCATTCATTATTGATCACATCTTGCAATTAAAAAATTTATTT
Source organism: Pipistrellus hanaki (assembly GCF_964339955.1). Classification (NCBI taxonomy): domain Eukaryota; kingdom Metazoa; phylum Chordata; class Mammalia; order Chiroptera; family Vespertilionidae; genus Pipistrellus; species Pipistrellus hanaki. Next base: position 200,454,564 of record NC_140503.1, on the reverse strand, counting down.
TAAAACTACAAAAGAGGAATGTCAAAGTCATTACATGTTTCTTAACATCTTCCTTGGTGATTAATAAAGCTACTCAATCTCCTGGGTTTCTCAGTGAGTGAAAGGGAGGCTTATGTACATTTATTTAAACAACTAGGCCTGGGACATCTACAAGCACAGAGCAAAATGAAAAAAAAAATTGAACTGGAATTGCACTAAAGATACCTTTACAAATTTATTTTTATCGAGTGTTTTGTTTTTTTCCCCTAAGAAAAATATAAATTTCCTACTTTCAGACTTTTCCCCCTAATTCCACCTGTTCTGTATTGATAAGCATTTAATCACCCATGAGCAATTAATTTTCCCGTTACATGATTATCCACCATGTGAAATGCATAAAATTTGTCTATGTCAGCTAATATTTCCGTTTAGAACCTGTCCACCCTATTAAGCACCACAGAAAAATGTGGTTTATTGATTATTGACCTAGCACAATGTAGGGAACTGACTGATGTTCAAAGAATAAATGGACAGTGTAGAAAAATGAGTAGAGGAATGAGCCTATATCTTAACTCAGCTACAAGTGAGAAACTATGTCGGTTTCTAATGGTCTCAGTTATAATCTACAAGAGGCCTGGTGCATGAAATTCATGCATGGGATGGGGCATCCCTCAGCTTAGCTTGTAACCTCTCCAATCTGGGACCCCTCGAGGGATGTCCAACTGCCCATTTAGGGTCGTCAGATATCCCTCTCACAATCTAGGACTGCTGGCTCCCAACTGCTCACAGGCCTGCCAGTCTGATCACCCCCTAACCACTGCCCTACCAGCCTGATTGATGTTGAACTACTCCCCTGCCAGCCTGCCAAGATTCCCTCCTCTGCTGGCCTGGTCATTCCTAACTGCCCTCCCCTGCAGACTTGATTGCTCCCAACTGCCCTCCTTTGCAGGCCATCTTGTGATGGCCATCTTGTGTCCACATGGGGACAGGATCTTTGACCACATGGGTGCAGCTATCTTGATCTTGTGTGTTGGAGTGATGGTCAATCTGCATATTACTCTTTTATTAGATAGTATAGAGGCCTGGTGCATTGGTGGGGGCCAGCTGGTTTGCCCTGAAAGGTGTCCCGGATCAGGGTGGGGGTTCCCTTGGGGTATGGAGTGGCCTGCGCGAGGGGCCTATGGTGATTTTCAGGCTGGCCACATACCTCAGCAACCCAAGCGGAGGCCCTGGTAACTGGGATATATTTATCTTCTATAATTGAAACTGTAGCCTGGAGCGGAGCCAAGCTTTCTGCTTGCTCCATTGTGGCAGCCATTTCTGTTGGGGTTTATTCACTTTCTGTAATTGAAACTTTGTATCCTGGAGCAGAGGCCTAGGCTGGGCCAGGGCAGGTGGAAAGCTTGTCTTTCTCCATTGCAAGGGAAACCCAAGCCTCCTTCCTGCTCTCTGTGGCAGCAGCCAGCCACCTTGGTTGGGGTTAATTTGCATACTCGCTCTTATTGGCCTATCAGCGTGGCTTGTGGGCATGGCTGGTGGGTGTAGTGGAGTGATGGTTAATTTGCATATTACTCTTTTATTAAGTAGGATAAAGTTTCTAAACTTGGAATTATTTCTTTAAAAATTTAATTCCTCCATAGGTTTGACCATCCTTGATGTCCCTGTTCCTCAGACAGGATGATTGACATATGAGTGGAAGAGTTATTTATATACCTTTTCCAGACTGGACTCTTAAAATCTCCCCACACTCTCCCCATGCTCTTTTTTCTTGCCTTTCTGCCTCTGGATTGTCAATGCACAAATTTCCATTGAAAGTAAAGCAGTGACATTGGTGGGACCTCAGTCAGCCAGGAATTTTGAAAGACTGTGTGATGCCCCCTAATGCCATTTTTGTCTATGGAAGCAAGAGATTAACAGCTGCTGTGTGGGGTGTGGGGTCTAGAGGATCAATAGAGGGAAAAAGGGTCATAGGTAATACTTTCAGCAATAAAGATAAAATTTTAAAAACAGCTATTGTGTGAAAGCACTGATATTTCAGGGTATTTTGTTGTGACAGCAGCCACTTTTTCTTTAGCCTATTTCCCACCCACTGTTCCGATGCTGCCTTATTAATTCCCACACATCCTTTAGATTTCAGCACAAGTGTCTCTTCTTAAAAGGAAACTTCTCCTCCTGATTAGTCATATTTCTTCAATATTCTCCTTGTCCTCATATGAGTCTCCTCTTTTTTAAAAAAATATATATTTTATTGGTTTTTTTACAGAGAGGAATGGATAGGGATAATGAATTAGAAACATCAATGAGAAACCTCGATCAGCTGCCTCCTACACACCCCCTAATGGGGATGTGCCTGCAACCAAGGTACATGACGACCTTGACTGGAATCGAACCTGGGACCACTCAGTCAGCAGGCCAACGCTCTATCTCTCCTCATCCAAACCTGCCAGGGCTGATTCTCCTCCTAGCACTCATCCACAGAATCTTCACTGCCATTGTGTCCCCTTTTATAAGGTCAGTGATGAAGGACAGATTTCAAAATGGCTTCAGGAGCTATGACTGCCTACCAGGAGGCCAGACCAGCAGTATGGGTGAGCATGTATGAAACACCCCTCAGCACATCCAGACATAATAAGATAGATGATTGCCAAAGCAATCGGAGGTCAGAATTAATTCAAATATTAATGTAAGTAAAGCCTCATTTGGGCCAGTAGCCTTCTGAAGCCTTGAAAAGTTCATGTCACCAATATCTGCTGAATAGAGAGGTACTGACGATATAGCCAGCTAGTAAGAAGCTGAAAAATATTCCAGATAGTCTCAAGGCTCCCATTCATTTGTGAACCCGAGCAGCTCAGAGTCAGTGAACATTAATAGAGGGCTTGCTTTGTGCCACTAGGTCTGCAGAAGGTCCTCAGTGTTTGTAGTAGGAAACAGGCAGTGAAATCAATGGGAACATAAACTGCCATTCAAGAACCCAAAGAAAGGAACCAATAACAAAGTTACACTATTTTGTTTTGTTCTGTGTTGGTTTCTTCCCCAAGGTTGATTGAAAAACTTCCTTCACTCAGATCCCAAGTGGGACCCACCAGGTTGCAATGCCTCATTAAGAACAATGTGACTTTTTCCCCTTCCATTTGTGTGTTAAACCCTCATCTCCCACTAGGGCCTCTGGCCTGGTGTCAGGGTGGGGGACGTGGCTTGATGTGCTGGGCAGAGGGAACAGCCTGAGGTCCAGTCTCAGAAAGGCAGGTGACTCCCTGATCACACCTGCTGACTGATTTTACTTTGTTGGGAGGAAGCATCCTACTGCCAGGCAACAAAGGCAGTGGAGCATCCCCTAGCCCAGTGGTCGGCAAACTCATTAGTCAACAGAGCCAAAGATCAACAGTACAATGACTGAAATGTTTTTTGAGAGTCAAATTTTTTAAACTTAAACTTCTTCTAATGCCATTCTTCAAAATAGATTCTCCCAGGCCGTGGCATTTTGTGGAAGAGCCACACTCAAGGGGCCAAAGAGCCGCATGTGGCTCATTAGCCGCAGTTTGCCGACCAAGGCCCTAGCCTCCCAGCCTCCTTTCATAGTTCCCCAGATTTTGTTCCCATGATCTCTTCATTTCACTCTCTGTGTCAAGCACTTCACTCTGCAAGCATGGATTTCTCAAAGGGGTTTAGTCTAGTTAATAACTCAAGTGACATGAAAATAGCATTAAAAGTTCTCAATCAGGGAAGCCAAAGTTATCACTGATCCACATGCTGCTCTACTCTAGCTCACTAACTGTATCATTTCAATGTGTCTTTCCTGGCATGTGTTCACTTCATGTTCCCTTTCAATAGAACATATGTTTCTATCTATAACTCTCATATAAATGTTTTCCTTTTTAATTAAGTAAATTTATCGAATCTTGGTTTTGTATTTTCCCATAATAAGTATGTATCCAGTTGCCTTTTCAATACAGGGCCAAGGTCATCCAGATCAATAGGACACGACCTCTTTCACTCAAAATTATGCTTTCCTGGTAGAACCAGCAATTGTCATTGTACATTTTACACCATGTAGATGTCCAGTTCTGGCAAGACTTTCTTACTTTTTAGGATATTTTCCGAGTTATCTCTGTGCAAGACTGGCTTCCTGGGTGTGCAACCTGTGGTCAAAGTGCTCAGAATGTCCCCACATTTGGTTAAATGTTCTGCTGTTGCCATCATGAAATTCTCAATAGTATTTGAACAAGAAGCCTGTATTTTCATTTTACATTGGGCCCTATCTCTACAAATACTAAGCAAAGCAAAGATCTAGGCCCAATTTCACACAATGCTCATTATTCAGAGAAATAGATATAGTCTTGTCTCTCTATTCAATTTAATATTGAGATAGATAATACACATATCCTACATGTACACTTTGACTAGTTTGTATACACACATGCACACATGCATACACACAGATGTATAAACTTCAAGATATAGTTTTTAATCATCCTATGACTTCCTCATATCCCTTCTGGTCAGTACCTGAGTGTACCAGGTGTAAAATATTCTGACATATCAGCAAAATATTAATTTTGTCTGTTTTGGAAATTCATATAAATCGAATCATACTCAATGGGATTTTTTTATGCCCATTTCTTTCTTCATTATACTATAAGTGAGACTAATACATGTCTAGCAGTAGACCATGTTGTCTAATGTTATTTATTTTGCTGCATTGTTTCCCATTATATGACAGCATCACAATTTATCCACTTTACTATACTGGTTCTTGGGTTGTTTCCATTATTTGTGTAATATGACTAAGCTGTTGTGAACATTTTTGCACATGTTGCAGTAGATGTATGTATTCTTCTTTTGGGCTTATACCTAGAATTGGATTTGCTGGTTCATTGGATATATTATGTCTCTCTTTAGTAGATATTAGTACTGACTTATGAATTCCCATGGTGATAACTTTTTGTAGTGCTATATCCACACCTTCATCATTTAACGCTTATTTTGATTTCAATGCAATGTGTTGAGCTTCTTCTTATATTTTAGATCTTTAAACTTTACATCCTTTTGAGGTTGAAAAATCTCTTAATTTTCAGATTTCTTTCCAATTTGAGATCTAGAGAATATAAGGCCAAGGTCTCAGAGCTAATACATGGCATTGAATCAAGATCTGATACTTAGTTACTATTAATATGCAACCCAGCTATATTTATTGCTCTTATATAATAAAGAGTACTTACAGAAGGAAAGTCAAAGAAAAAGCTGGTTCAGCACTAATCCAAATACCTGGCACATATTACATGCTTATTAAATACTGCAAAAACTGATATTGAGCTGTGATTGTTTGCAGTTAGAAACAAAAACCCATATGAACAGACTATATTGTTCTGAACTTTCTCATTTAAGTTACTTATTTACAGTTCTACACTGGGCCTCATCTCTAGTGTAGAATTGAATTAGATTAGAACCATCCTCCTAGGAGCACAGATATGCTTGAGTGTTAATAATAAGTAAAGGAAACTAAAAAAAAAAATTGCCTGAAATTTTAGAATGGGGAGTCACAACTTCAACAACTTACTTAAGGAGTCAAGAATATTTTTACAAAACATTTTTAAAAGAAGAATTAACAAATAGAGAGTGTCCCCCTGAAAAAATATATACACACTTTAACAGCTGATAGGTTAATTTTGAAAATCAAATTCATGTTAATAAACACTGCCTTTATAATTATTCAAACTGTGTGTATACATTTTTGAGGACACCCTGTATTTGTGGAACTCTTTGAAGACCTTCTAGTCATATATATATTGTCCAATTGAGATTTAAAGAGGGTACTGAAAACCCAGATAAGGATACTAAGACCCAAATTACTCCATGAAACAGACATTTAACATTCCAAGTAAAATTTTCCAACCATATTATTTTCACTTGTCAAAATAACTCCAAATTAGTGTTTCACCAACCCTCACCCCCACCCCAACAAATCCTTCCTGTGGTTAACATTATCTGAAGGAATGCACCACTAAGAGTTTTGACCTAAAGAGCCATTGCTATCATAAACCCTCCCTTCTGTCCATAACTGGTAATCAGAACACAGAGAAATGACTTAATCAGGAGTATATAGGCAACCGGAATTAGAGAATGATTATGATATAAACTGAGCGGCCAGATTATTATGATCTCTGAATGCATAATCTGGCCACTCAGTGTGTGTGTATATATATCTGCTAGCCTATCCAGGGGGAGGGGACATGGGTGATTGGCCGGCCTGCCTTCTGGTTGAACTCCTGGTTGAGGGGACAATTTGCATATTAGCATTTTATTATATAAGATATACACCAAGTGGCCAGATTATTATGCATTCAGAGATCCTAATAATCTGGCCACTCAGTGTATATGAATGTGTATTTATTTGGGAGACCAGTATTGAGAGCTTAGAGAGTCACTTAACCACTCTTGGAATCAGTTTGTTTTTTTGTGGGATGGGACACAATATACCACCTATTTTTCACAGATGTATTGTGAAGATTAATTGTGAAGATGTATTGTGAAGACCTACTTCCCATATGTATGGACCATGACAAGAACATGGAATCTCTTGGCCCATGGCCTGGTCTCCTTTATTTTCACCCCAAGTTAATTCCTGCACAATGTGTAGCTTTGTGTACATACAAATGGACACTCCAGGCCTTAAGTCCAGGCTCACTTCAGAACTTCTACAAACCATCAGAACTTGGCTAATCTTCCAAGATCAAACTGCATGAACTTTTGTGCAATCCCCCATTCAGAAGTTGGACTCAGGAAAGTGGCTCAGGCAGTCCATGGAAGCAGACTTGAGCCACTTGGTAAGATATTCTAATATATTAGTACTCAGATTGGGAATGGAAGGCAGAGTTTAGTCTCCAGGTGGTCAGATCTTCCTGGCCCTATGGGGAGAGGTATGACTGAAAGAGACGCAGAATAAACCCACAAAATCATGGTGTCAGCGGGTCTTCAGAAGATGTTTATTGACTTGATGATAACAGGAAAGATGAGCATTACAATAAATGGGATTACTTCAGGAATCAAAAAGAAGAGCCATAATCATAGTTCTTATTTTAGTCCTTAGAGTTGTTAATTATTCATTCTCTACAAGACAACTTGTTTACTTTGATTCCAACTGAGAGCAGCCAAGTGGCAATACCTCATTAAGATCTTTGTGACTCCTTTCTGCCTGGGCAGGCACACATCTTGCTGAACCTGCATGCCCTCCAGCTCCTGCCCTGAAAGGCAGGGAACTGCCCTGTTCACACTCCTGCTGGCTCACACTCTGTGGGGAGCAGGCACTTCTACAGGGAAGCAAGGTAAGTCAGCATGCTTCCTTCCAAGAACCTTATGTCAGACATTATATCCAGGAAACTACTTCATATATATTTTTTCTGAAATTCTTTATGCATTTTCACATATTTTAATGATACAAGTGATATGAATATAGCACAGAAGATGAGAGTGGTATATTAATTAAAATTTGTTAAGAAAAAGTATCCAAAGTTCAATTCCCTGGGAGAGCTTTTTCCTGTGTTCTATCCCAAGATGGCCCCTAACTAGAAGGAAATAATATTTTCCTCATAAATTAAAAAAAGGGAGGAGGGGTTGTTTTGTGCCCATGCTTGGGTTGGTTTCCATTGAAGAGCTCAATTGTCCTTGCCCTCAGGATTGTCCAATTAAAATTTAAAGAGGGTACTGAGCAGGCAATCCTTTGTTGTTGTTAATCCTCACCAGAAGATGTTTTTATCTATTGATTTTAAGAGAAAGTAGAAAGGGGAGGGGAGGGGGAGCAAGAGAAAGAGAGGAGAGAGATTGATATGAGAGAGATGCATCGATTGGTTGCCTACCGCACAAACCACAATCATGGCCTGTGATCAAACCTGCAATCCAGGTACATGTCCTTGATTGGAAATCAAACCCACAACCCTGCCATCTGCGGGCTGATGCTCTAACTCAAGCATGTCAAACTCATGGCCAGCGAGTTTGGTTAGCCACATCAGCCAAAGCAGTAGGGAATCTTTTTTTTTTTTTTTTTTTTTTAATATATTTTATTGATTTTTTAAAATTGATTATGGTCTCACATAATTGTCCTTATTCCCCCATTCCCATCCCAAAACCCTCCCTAGATATGGCCCCCCCAACCCCTGTTGTCCATGGCCACTGGTTAGTCCCATATATGTATGCACACAAGTTCTTTGGTTGATCTCTTCCCCTTACCCCCATCCTCCCTTACTTTCCCTCTGAGGTTTGAGAGTCTGATCACTGGTTCTCTTTCTCTGGGTCTGTTCATATTGTTCAATCTTTTGACTTTGACTATCAACACCCACTTTGCATATATCTTTAGTTTGCATTTCTTCTACTCTTTTCATTTTTAAAAAATATATTTTATTGATTTTTTACAGAGAGGAAGGGAGAAAGATAGAGAGCTAGAAATGTCAATGAGAGAGAAACATCGACCAGCTGCCTCTTGCACACCCCCTACCGGGAATGCGCCCGCAACCAAGGTACATGCCCTTGACAGGAATCGAACCCGGGGCCTTTCAGTCCACAGACCGACACTCTATCACTGAGCCAAACCGGTTTCAGCTACTCTTTTCATTTTTTTTAAGATATCTCCATTTTTACATTCATTGGCTTAGTTTGGATAGAAAAAAAAATGAATTATATCTGAAGACCTGTGATCCCTGCTTTACTACTCCCCTGATACAGGATATCCTTGGCTTTCTTTGAGACTTCCTCTTTTTCTAAACCATAAGAGCATGTTTGGTCTTCCTACAGCATAGATTTTAGGATAATAAAGCTATAGCTCTTTGTAGGTTGAAGGAGCTTTGTACAGAGTAAAGTGTTCGCAGTGGGAATAAGAGTCAAGTGACCCAGCTTCCAGTCCATGCTGTGCTAATGATTAGTTTTGAATTTCCAATATGTAAAGTGGCCAGACAATTTTCACTTCCCTAAAAGTCTAATCCATGAAATCAAAATGTCAAGTATTAAGAAACAATCTAAATTTAAAACTTTAATTGGGAAATAAAAACTGATCTCTTTAGATTTAAAGTATATATATAAGATTTATAAGCCACATTCTCCAAAAGGGAAACGTCATATGAGATCTCTAATCATTTAATTGATTTGCTCAATAAATACTTGCTGAGCATCTTATGGGGCTAAGGAATATCACATTTGTAGTCAGGAGATATAAATATGAGTAAGTTAGTAATTCTTTATCCCTTATCCCTTATCTCAAAGGACTTCCCATTCAGTAAAAGAATAACTACAATAAATGAGGCTTTTCATTTTTACCAAAGAGCTTCTTTTAAAAGTTCCACTGGAATGTAAAAAAAAAAAAAAGTAGTATATTACTCCATGGAAGATTTAACTGTGGATTGTTGGAAGTTTCAGTGAAAAGCTGATGACCATCTGTCAAGGATGCAAGAAAGCATATCACAGTGTGGATTGAACCTCATCATTTTACAATTCTCTGAGCATAATCCCATGCATATCTTGTATGTCTTAGTGGATGTCGATGTAATTATTTTCTGAAGGCATGTTCTAAGTTTGAGCATGAATGTGCCCATGTTACATGTATATAGTGTATTTTATTTGCAGTTCTATATTTTATTACTCTTTTTACAAACATTAATAAAGAAAGGTTTAAGGTGGACCACAAGAGAAACATGACAGAGCCTCTGATTCAGAGCTTCTGTTCTAGGTGGTGAAATAAAAACCAAGATAATAATAATTTGACCTATGTATGCCAGGTGCTGCGAATTCAGAACTGTTAAGTCAGGCACCATGATAAGACCCATCAGACCCATTTTCCAGAGAAGAAATCTAAGGCTCAGTAACTCTTTTTGGCAATGAAACAAGGAAGTGGTGGGCCTAGAATGCAGGACTATATTTAACAAATACTGAATATTTAATACTTGCCATATGTTTTACAGATACCCCTTTGCTTAATCTTCCTAACTTTTGCAAGAGTAAGTATTCTCACCACTTTAGAGAATAGAAAAGCAAAAGATAGAGATGCAGGGACTTCCCTGAGGTCACACAGTAAGCGGTATATAGCAGGTGTTTGGAGACAGGTGGTCTGGCTCCTAGTCCTTGCTTGTACCTAGTCTGCGAGGTGCTTCTGAAGTTCAGCCAGATCTGACTTCAAAGTCCTTACATTTAACCACTGCAGTGAATGCCTGTTTTCTCCTGTGCTCCCTTCTGAAGACAAATAACTTGCATGTAAGTTGGTCACCCCGAGAGCTGCTGATTCAATTGTCTGCATACAGGTTTTGCCTGTGTGCTCAACCAGCCTGTCTCTTTAGGGCACCAACAGCACCATTCTTCCCACCCTGACCTGCCCTTTGCCACTCTTTTCCCAAGGCTTTAATTAAATGTTAACATTCATTTGCCCTTTTCCATTGTGCTAAAGATAACCTTTGCTTCCTGCTGCATCTAGATAAGCCGCACTCCCTGACAGGTACCAAACAGGTTCATCTTGATAAAAAGACTGGGGGACTCTCTGATCCACTCTGCTGACATATTTAAAAATGCCAGTTTGAATATTTGTTTTGTTCTTAATTCTTTTACGTAATGTCAGGATAATAAGTGATTTCTGGAGATGGCCGAAGCTAAAAGGTTTAAGTCCAAATTCGTCATACTAAGTGGCTGTGACCCTTCCTGAATGTCAATCTATATTGAGAGGTGTTTTGTTTTTGGCTTTAAATAGTTGCAAATACATCACGGACAGATGTCCTGGTTGAGATCTAGAGTTGCACAGTCCATTAATTTGGGGGAATTTGACATTTTCTGAACGTCTCCTTGCACGCTCTCCCCACCCATGGGTAAGGGAATGGCTTCTTGCTGCAGTGGAGGAGTACTGGGCTAAGAATCAAGCCTAGATTCAAGCCTCCTCTTTGCCACTGATGCATCACATGCCCTTCGGTAAGTCTCTTCTTTTCTCTGAAGCGCAGTTGCTTTATTGCTTTAAGGGTGATGTTGCATCTCAATTTAGATATCATTGAGAGATGACATTGTGGCAGGCACTTAAAAATATCATCTGATCTACTCTTCAGAACAAACCTATGAGATGCATATTTGCATTCGCATTTTCCAAAAGAGAACACACTGATCCTTACTGAGGTCAAGTTCACACCACAGCTGGTAAGGAAAGTGGAGACAGGACTCTCCCCCATATCCCCAACCAGAGCTGTCCAATTGGGGATCCTGTGCCTTTAATGGTTACAGAGCTCCTTCTGGTGTCCCTTGGCATTACAGGTCTATAACTGTACTCACTTTTCCTTTAGACTTTGCATTCTTGGTGTTGCTACTTCTACCCATTCACCTCCTAAAAATGTGACATTGTCATGGTTGTAGATTACCCATTGCAACTAGAGTGATTATTTCTCTGACAACATTTGCTTTCCTAAGACTGGAAATTAGACATATTCCTAGTTAGCCAGGTGTTCACTGACTGTGTCCATAAAGGTCTCTTGAATTCTACAGAAAGTAGAAGGATTGTCTTTATTCCCTTACTATGGGACTAGGAGATATATTATGATTTTATTTTTATAAGCTATGATGTATTCCAATACATGTATTTAAACATAAAAGAGACAAAAAGAGAGAACAGGAGTTAAAGATAAGCCAGGGCAAAGAGCGATGGCAGAAGAGAAATTACTCTCAGAAATGCTTCTTACAACAGTAGATATGTACACAGAATATTCCAAAATGTTAACAGTACTTCTTGTGGGTAGTAGGACTGTAGAATTTATCCTTAATTTTCTTTTTTAAAACTTTGTTAACTTTCCACAATGTTATGTATTATTAGTGTACTAACAATCAATGTATACACACACATGCCCGTAGCAAGCAAACCACAGACCATGAAGCAGTCTTGAGCTAGCTAACAGCCAAGACAGCAAATTACTTTGTGATAAATTTCTAGACAGGCCAACTCCCCAGGCAAGGGCGGGCGGCATCAAAAAATACGTGTTCCTTTGTTAATATCTCTGGTGTCATCCATTATTTTCAGCCTCATTCCATACTAAATCATCAGTGTGACATCTTCCTAAAGTAATTTACCTCTTAAATAACTTTATGACAGGAAATCTTCAGAGAAAGAGCCTTTTCAGCCAGTTTCCATTTTTTAAAAGTGTTTACTTTCCATCAATTGCAGCACATCAATTAAAAAAATGCAATTTATGAAATGTACCCTCCTTTATACTTATTGTGTCCTCCATTCTGTGTGCCTGGACCTCTTCTCCCATTCCTAAATTATCACATAGTTTCCTAATGGTCCTTCCTCCTTCTCATGATGCTTAAACAAAGACCCTGTGGCATCATACTACTCTCTCTAAGAATCATAGGATGGGCCGATGCAGTTTGTGACCATCTGGTAACATCCCTATTACCTATAGATACTTTCCAAAATAGTTACAAATGATCTCTTTATAATTTTCCAACTTTTGCATCCACCACATTTCTCTTGGTTCTTAACATGATTCAATCTTCCCAGCCTTTCTGGCCCATAATCATGCCTTGCTCAATCTCTGCTCTTGTACTTTGATTCTTATTTTTTCTAGTCATGACAGTCCTTTTCTTCTCTTCTGTTTATCCTTTTTTTACTGGGATCCTTTCCTAAAGCCTTCTGCAATTATCATGCATACTGAACTTACTTTAAAAAAGAATATATTTTTTTATTGATTTCAGAGACAAAGGAAGAGGGAGAGAAAGATAGAAACATCAATGATGAGAGAAAATCATTGATTGGCTGCCTCTTGCACACCCCACACTGAGAATCGAGCCCGCAACCTGGGCATGTGCCCCAACTAAGACTCAAACTATGACCTCCTGGTTCATAGGTCAGTTCTCAACCACTGAGCCACACCAACTGAATTCACACTTTTTACTTATCTTTCAGTAATAAAAATCTTTACCACATATTTTGTCATTTAATCAAATGTAATTTTATTTTTTTTAGGAGATAAATATATATTAGGAATGTAAGCTTTTGAAAGTCAGGGCCATAATCTGTGCAGTTCCTTTATATCCCTATTAGAGGCTCAATGCACGAAATTTGTGCAAAAGTAGGGTTTCCTTCCCCTGGTTGAAGGCACTGGGCTTCCCTCTGGCACTCAGGACCCAGGTTTCCCTGGCAGCCCTGGCTTCATCTGGAAGGTCTCTGGAAGGTCCTCTGCTCTAATTAGCATATTATGCTTTTATTATTATAGATTAGTCCCTTGTTCAGTGTTGGAAATGTAGTAGATGTTTGATAACATTTCACTATATTATATTTCAGTTCATGATAACTAATAAAATATACTCCTCTAACAAACAAATATAACTCCATCCTTCATAGATAAAATTTTAAGTACAGATTCTTCTAAGTAAGAAACTTTAATAATTAATTTTTAATCTATGTCATGCTTTTATCTATAAACAGAGCACTGTTCATGTCCACATTCTTAACCAGTCAAAATAAGCTCTTCTGACAATTTCTTGTCAAATGGCTATTTCAAACTCTCCAGGGAATTGCTTTTGGAGACTGACACTTTTGTGATTTAATATGAAATGATGCCTAAATAACGGATGGCAGGGGAGCTATTAATAAAGAAACCTATACTGGGGTGCCCTCAAAGACTTCAGAATAATGGGAAAGTTAGCTTAAGTCGACTAGCTAGCTGCCTGGTATATTTTTTGCTACTTAAGTATTGTTGCCTCTTTTCCTGTATTGCTCTAAATATTTCTGAGCAGTTTTGTTCTTACCTGCTGCTCTTATTAAACTACCCAATCCAATATGAAAGGAGGGGCTGTGCTCTGGGGATTTAGTATTCTGATCAGCATTCTCCTTTGGTGAGATTTTTCTACCATCAAAATAGAGTAGAGAATTACACTGTAGGTTAAAAACAATCTTTGAGTGCCATTGAAAGCCAGAAATCTATTATTTGCATAGATCCAGGGCTAGAAAAAAAAATTACCAGTTACATTCCAATTATCACTGTCCTTTAAAGTTATTGATACATTTATTTTCTTTTAAATATTTATTGTTGAAAAATATTACAATACATATATCCTCATTTTTACCCCATTGACCCCTTCCAGACCTCCCCCACCCCCTGCCCTAGGCCTTCAGCACCCTATTATATGTGTCCATGGGTTATGCATATTGCATACAAGTTCTTTGGTTGATCTCTTTCCACCCAGCCTCACCTTCTCTGTGAGATTCAACATTCTATTCCATGCTTCTATGTCTCTGGGCATTTGCAGAAAATGGCTGGAGGTAGACTTTATCTAATAAGTTAGGTGATAAAAATCAGTTTGACCATTATTGCTCAATATTGCATCTCATGTGCAAACCTTTGTATCATTATGAAAAGTTTATTTCAGTATTCCTTTCTAGTACCTGTAAAAAGGTCTACCATTTTCAATCCTTCCACCTTAAGCCTATGGAAAGAGATACACTTAAATGAGAATGATAATGCCATTTCTACATGTTTCACCAAGTAATATTGTAGAATATGAGTGTGAGATATTTTGCATCTATGAAGTATTCTCCAAATGTATATTACAATTACCCTCATATGTATTGCTATAAAAAGTGTGCATTTCTTATCCTTTGTGTATATGGAATGATTGGTCTGCCAAGTATTAAACCCTTCCTTTAGTTACTCTGCCTCCTTGCTTCTGTCCTCTCAGAGAGCAAGTCAGTAGATGAAAAATGTAGGGTAGAGGCTGATCTCAAAAGGAATTATATCACAGTAACAGGAGAAAGTCATATTTTCTAAGTTCCTACTGTCTTTGCTTCTGGGTTTATCTTAATCTGTTAATAAAACTTTCTTAGGTATTTATCTGATCACCATTTTTCATGGAAAATTTTTGTATGCAGGCAGGTGAGGTAACTTGTCTTGGAAGTTAGTTTGATTTTGAATTGTCTGTTTCCATAGTCCTCATTGTCTCTATTACAACAGAGTGAAAATTAGGGGACAGGCTGATTGCAAGTTTTACTTGGTAAGAATATAATAATAATTTCAAATGATAACTTCTTCTCTCCTTGGACCTGGAACAATACATCATATGTAACCAATTTCTAATCACAAATCCCATCTCAGATGTCATCTTGTTTGGCAAAATTCCACCTGTCTCTTGCTTCTCTCATTGTGCTGTTTACACTGTATGCTCACTGAATACTTCCTTACCACCTTTACTATACTGACTTCCTAGTGAACAAGGATTTTGTCTTATACAATTTTCTATTTTCAGTACTCAGAAAAAGATGATTTATATTTTTGTTAAATGATGAATATAGATAGTTTCTACAAGTGGGAGTACTTATATTACATGAATATAGCTCATCATTCCATCATTTTAAAAAGATACATTAATCCCCATATCTTGAAGATGAGATATATATCTTTACCTTTGTATTCAAATTTATTTCCCATTAATTTAAACCTTGACTATTCTGCAAACCTTTATATATATATACACCATTTTTCAGATAATTATGATTATATATATATAGCATATATATGCCAGATTATTATGAATATATATATATATATATATATATATATATATATATATATATACATATATATATTAGAGGCCCAGTGCATGAATTAGTGCATGGGTGGAGTCTGGCCAGCCTGGCCAAGGGGAGCGGACATGGCGGTTGGCCTGCCAGTCAGCTGGTCGAACTCCTGGTCGAGGGGACAATTTGCATATTAGCCTTTTATTATATAGGATATATATTCAGAGCTCATAATCTGGCCACTCAGTGTTTATATATATGTGCATATATGAATTTTACTGCAAAAATAAAATTTTGCCCTCAGTCCTTATCTTCCAGACTACACCTGTTGTTTTTCTCACTGTTTCCTCATTTATCATCAGACCTTTCCAGAGACTGAGCTGAACTCTGGGGATAGACAAGCAGGAGGTGATTCATTTATATAAACTTTCAAGGGCCATGGGGCCAATTTTTAGCAAATGCCCTCAGTGAAATTTTTGGAAAGATTTATAGTATTTATCTTGTAACCTTCCATTATGAGTCCCAAGGGCATCAGCATCCAAATACCAGTGAGAAGAATATATATGGATATCCAAGCAGTGAGCACTGAGGGCCCTTCTCTATGGAACTCTACCTGCACTTAATCCTACAGGTACATACCAACAGCCATTGCATCTAATTACTCACATTCACAAATTACCTGGGGTGATAACAGAATATATTCTCTTCACTCTGACACGATCTTGGAAGTCTTCAAAAGACCTATTTGATCCTTTCAAGGATGAGCTTGAAACAATGGAACTCTGTAGAGTAACTAAAAAGGATATGATTTATAAAACTCAACCTTATAAGGTATCTTCATTCCATTGGTGTATAATTTTTTCAATTAATGATCATACTTCAATTAACAAGTGCTGTGGCTTTTTTGTAATGAAAAAAAAAATGTGAGCCTTTCATGGTTAAGCTCAATCGCCAATGTTGTAACCTACATTTCTTTGAGATTTCACTAAAAGACACATGCACTGAAGCAAACAAATGAGTATTTTTTTCATAGTAACACCATCTTCTCCCTGTCTGTTGAAACAGGGCATGCTTCACTTGTTCCGAAAGAATTCCTGGACTCCTCACCTACGTGGGAGGCTCCTTCCCACTGCTCACCTGGAACTCCTCACATGCCAGGGTATGATTATCCTTCATCATGATCCTCTATCTCCTCAACTCCCTGAGGACCAAAGCCTGGTACCTGGCTCATGCTTCAGGCTAGGTTCTGTGTCAAGCACTAGGGACAGAAGACAAATAAGAGGGGGGTAGGGCTCTTTTTGAGGGAATGACAGTTATGTATTAAAATATGACAATGTAAACTAATAATTATAATTCAAAGTCTAAGTCTGTGGTAGGTATCTTCAAAGTTCAAGGAATACAAAGACTAGTGAGAAGTTACTTCACAGCAGAGAGGATTTCACTAAGATTAATTCTCCACACTAGCAATTTATAAGAGATATTATAAGAGATCATCCCAGAGATAACTCTGATCTGCAGTTATTACATCATTATATAAAGAAAACATCATAGCAACCATGCATATAGCTACTATCTTTATATCACAATGTGTCCTCACTGTTTATATTGTCATATGCTATCTCTGGATGTAACAATAATTAGTTTAATTTGATATAGTCTAAGCACAAAATATTTGTAAGACAGTGTAAAAAATGCATGAAGAATACAAGGCTGAGTAAATTTGTTCTCTTGAGGAAAATCTAAGAGGGCAATTTATTTTAAAATTGGACCCTGCCTTCAAGGTGGGTGCTGTATGATGTGTTATTCCTTTGCCAGCTTATTTAATTTTCCAGAACACACCAGAAGTCATTATTGTTGCCATCTTAGAGATAAGAAAACTGAGGATTGGAGAGGCTAGGAACTTGCTCAATGTCACACAGCTAAGATGTGGCAGAGCCAGAATTAAAAATTGGGTCCTGTACCCCAAGCCTTGTTTCTTTCTATCCTAATACCTGGTCTCCCAAAGGAAGTATATACTATCTAATTTAGGAAGATGCAACACATATACAATATCCCTGTTATGTGAAGACTATCTTGGATCAGATATAAACAATAATAATGATATTTATGGAAGGAAAACCAATTAAAGGCTTCATTAAGAAGGTGCTAGAAACCTGCAAAAATGCTTGACATGCTCAAATGGGAATGAGACTATCTAACAGGGTAACAGTATGCAGTATCCATCCTTCAGGTAAATCTCCCACAGAAATAGAGATAAATAATAAGTACTCTGGTGGAATGTTGTGAATTTTAATAATGCTACTAACAATTAACTTGCACTGAGTGATTGCTATACACCAGGCAAGGCGAGAAACTACATTATCATATCCACTCCTCGATAAAACCTACGAGATGGATGTTGCTGTGTCTCTTTTATTTTTTTAGGGTGTTGTTGTGTCTGAGTGCATATCAGGAAGCAGGTGAGAATTTAAGTAATTGATCAATGTTCTCAGTTAAATAGGTTGCAGAGCTGGCATTCAGAGCTCAAATTCTTAGCACTGTTATCAACCTGCCAATCATAATTGCAAAGTACTTAGCACAGTGGCCCAATAAGTGCTCAATAGTAATTATAACAGCTGCCATCACTTATCAGTCATATCACTGCCAAAGGCACAAAAGTGAGACCACAGAATACTTTCAGAGAAGTGCCCTTGTGGGCAGTGGGGCTTAGCTGTGGGCGTGGTTGGAGGTATGTATGCAAAGAAAAGTCAGGGGCACACAGTGCAGAAACATTAAGGGCCAAAGGAACATAACCTTGATTTGAGAAGCTATTATGAAACATAAAAGGCTTTTAGTGATCCAGTCACCTAATTCGAACCTAACTCTTAAAATGCACATTTAAAATTCACATTTGGAAGCGAGAGATCATTGAGGGAGGCTTGAAAAATGATGGAGTGTGCACTGGGAGGGGAAAGAGTGAAAATATATGTTTTGAGAAACTGAGCATAAGTGGGTGGAGTGAGTTTTGATGGGGACTACATACAAATAGGGCAAAAAGAATAAACATGGGCTGGGACTGGGCTAGGTCAAAGGCATGGAGGGGGTCAATGACACAAACATGTGAACCACATTTTGGGAAATCTTTATTGGAGCCAATGTGACATTTACTTGGTGATGTCCAGTAGGCTGTTATAAATGTGTGTGACTGGGCATAGCCCATTAGAAAAAAAAGACAGGGTTAATAATGCAGACTTTGGAATGATCCAGAACTGTGTGATATTAGGTCATCTAATGTTTACTCACTGTATCCAAAGGAAGTTTTGGCTACTAACTCTTTGTATAGATATAAAAGTGAAATGGTTGCCTTGGCTGGTGTGGCTTAGTTGGTTGGGCATCATCCCATGCACCAGATCATGGGTTAGAGCAGTGGTTGGAAAACTGCTGCTTGGGAGCCACATACAATACAGCTCTTTAGCCCCTTGAGTGTGGCTCTTCCACGAAATACCATGGCCTGGGCGAGTCTATTTTGAAGAAGTGGCATTAGAAGAAGTTTAAGTTTTAAAAAATGTGGCTCTCAAAAGAAATTTCAATTGTTGTACTGTTGATATTTGGCTCATGCCATGATTATAGGGAATTTTCTCTCAACTTTTTACCACTGTTTCTAGGTCCTAGCATAATGCTTGGCATGTAGAAGGCATTTTATGGCATATTTCTTATATGAATGAATGAGTAAATGAAGGAATGGGTCTCAGTTTTTACATTTAAATGAAGGAAGAATTTGTTCTTTACTTCCCATAGGGCATTGACACTTGAAGGAAGATGAGAAAACTTAAAGCTATCTGCTTAGGAAAAGGCACACACACTAAAATTTTCCATATAATTATAAATAATTCACAGAGGCCCTGAGGTTCATGGAGTAGTCTCCTGGAATGCAGTATAAAAATCTGTGGGCTCAGTGGAGAGTTTCTCACACTACAAACCTTGAGAAGGAACTGAATTTAGGGTTTTTGTTATATTTTTATAACTAATTTTATAATGTCTCAATAAAATGTTTTCTGTATATGTGTAAGGTAGTTAACTCTAAAAACTGGGGGAAGTAATTGGTTGAAGAACCCAAATCAGATTCCAGAGATGGTGACTACAAATCTTGACAATATTTTTAGGAATTTTGGAAATGTTTTCTCATTGATAAGATAAATTCGTTTTTTAAAACTGTATGTAAGGGATTTGAGCATCTTTGGAATTTGGCATCTGAGGAGGATTGTGGAACCAATTGGCCTTGGATATGGAGGAACGACTATAATTTGAGTTTGGGGGAGTCAAAAGTCATAACTCCATGGAGGGTCGGTGCCCTAAATTCCATGTTGTTCAAGTGTCAACTCTAGTTGTATTAAGAAAACCAAATGCCGAAACCGGTTTGGCTCAGTGGATAGAGCTTCGGCCTATGGACTGGAGGGTTCCGGGTTCAATTCCGGTCAAGAGCATGTACATTGGTTGAGAGCACATCCCTGGTGGGGGGTGTGCAGGAGGTGACCGGTCGATGTTTCTCTCTCATTGATGTTTCTAATTCTCTATCCCTCTCTCTTCCTCTCTGTAAAAAAATCAATAAAATATATTTTAAAAAAAGAGAACACCAAATGCTTGTGAAAATATGGAGCAACAGGACTTTTCATTCATAATGGAATGCATCTGTCAGATCACTCATTGGTGGTGCGAATATAAAATTATGCAGCCACTTTGGAAGATTGGTGGTATCTTACAAAATTAAGTACATTCTTATCATGTGGCCCAGCAATCATGTTCCTTGGAATTTTTACTCACATGAATGCCTGCACACATATTTTTATAGCAGATTTATTCATAATTGCCAAAACTTGAAAGCAACCAAGATATCCTTCAGTAGGTGAATAAATATAGTATGGAAAATACAGATAATGAAATATTATTCAGTTCTGAGAAGAAATGAGCTAAAAAGAAATAAGCCCTGCCCAGTTGGTGTGGCTCAGTGGTTGAGTGTTGATCTATCAACCAAGAAGTCAAGGTTTAATTCAAGGTCAGCACACAGGCTTGGGTTATAGGCTTGATCCTCAGTGTGGGGTGTGCAGGAGGCAGCCAATCAATGATTATCTCTCATCATTAATGTTTCTATCTCTCTCTCCCTTTCCCTTACTCTCTAAAATAAATAAAATATATAAAATTTGTTTAAAAGAAAGAAGGTCTGAAAAGATATAGAGAGGACTTTAGCTTTAAACTTAGAACATTGGTCACTTTTAAGAAGAATAAATTCAGTAGAATGATAGAGTGGACATTTTTAGAATAAGGAATGATAAAGTTTTTGAGTGCTTGTTCTGTACAAAATACAGTGACAGGTTTTGTTGAGAAAATACAATAGAGAAGAAAGACTTTCTGAATTTAAAGAGCATCTGAGTTGGGGATTCCTTCTACAGCATAAGAATATAATATAAAAAATATTATCCAGAAATAAAGAGGCTCAAAAATAAAACAAACAAACAAAAAAAACAAACAAACAAAAAAAAAACTGAGCCAAGTGGCAGGGCAAAACCAAACAATACTTACATGGTTTTTTAATTAATTCATTATTTTATTATTTATTTTGCCATCCGTTTAATTATCCTTCCTTTGCTAAAATAGTAAAGGAAGGATAATTCCTTCTAGGTAAGCACTCTTCCCCCTCTAGGTAAGCACTCTTCCCCCATATTCACTATATAGCTATAGCTGACACTACCACCAATTCTGGAGGTAATCCTAAATTGGGTTAAGGTAATAGATATAATTATCCAATGATGACTGGTTCATAACTGGGACTGTGGCTCAATTCAGGGCAATGAGAATAAGGTTGAGAAACTGTGTTAGGCTCCTAGAAAACAGAATATTTTTTGCAATCAATAGATGGATTTGGGGTCCAGGACTTCTCTTTTGGCCCTTCTTGGATAGTCTAGAATAGCCAGGGTCCTCAACATGGAAGGTATAGAAAAATGAAACGAGGGCTCAGGTGTGATATTTTAGTTGCTGGATTAAGCCTCACCTGAAGCCGTAGATAGTTTCTAAAGGCTTAGAAGTAGTTCTGAACTTATCAGGCATATCAGTTAATATATTCCCATCATTACTGAACAAACTGACAATTTGAATTTTCTTAAACGTGCTTTTAAACAACATCCTACTGGAGAAAATTCTTTAGCAGCATCTGAAAAAGACCAAGAGATGAAAGTTCACGAATTCCAAGGAACTGGCTAAATCTAGAAGGACTAAAACTAAACATAAAGGGCTCTCAGTAGTCTAATTAGCTAGAGGTTAGGCTTTTAAATAATTCATTGTCCATTACATGGTTGCATAGATTCCAGTGGTCACTGATGTCATCCCATCCTGTGTTAGAACTTATTGTTCAAACATTTTTTTTTTTTCTACTGGACTGCAAATGAAAACTCTTTGAGTTAATCTGAGGGCAGAAACTATTTCTTACTCATGCTGATAGACTCATGAACCCTAGCACAATGTCTGTCACACCATAACTAGTTGTAGCATTACACTGGCTTTTGGAGCAGGGAGGGATGTGGTGAGAACATCATTTTAATGGGTTTCTCTGGCAGCAGTGGGTTAAAGACCAGACAAGGAGAGGAGGGACCGGGAAGAGGGGCTGATTAGGTATGCATTTCAATATTCCAGGGGAGAATGGTCAAGAGCTAAGAGAAATAGATGAATAAAATGTGAAGATCTAATTCTAGGCCACCAAATGGACATGACCACCTAGATAAATATTCATACATTATTTCTTTTCTCCATTTTACTTTATTCATATTAAGTTCTTAAAACCATTGTCCATGAGAACATTCAGTGGAAAGCTGACCAGCATTAAGATGCCTCTATTAGATCAAACATTGATGAAAGAGGCGGTTTTTTTTGTTTATTTGTTTGTTTTTGTTTTGTGTGTGTGTGTGTATGTGTGTGTGTGTGTGTGTGGTGTTTTGTTTTTTGTTTTTTTTCTACTAAGCTAGATCTAAATACAGACTGGATTGGTTTCTTAGAGCAATAGAAGTGACTAGAATTGAATTTTAGTTTAGGAAGTGTCCTTCCCATACACAAAATATAAACAAACTTGAAAATAAAATAGTATAATCAGAAAAAGCTAAATCTTTAAAAAAAAAAACACAAATATTTTACAATTTTTGAGTGATGACTTCATACTTTCTTTCATGGTAGCACGATATTGAGTATAAAGAGGAATGTAACATCTAAGGAAGCATTTGTTTTGAATGCATTTGAACAAGAGACAGTTTTGAAATAGGCCCAGTATTCACTTTCACACATGACTGAGGAACTTTTCTACAGATTTAATCTTAAAGAACAACACACAATCCACCCCTTTCACAAAATAAAATTACTTTTATTTTTCTAATTTAAAGGAATTAACTATATAAATTTTAGAAATAAGGTTCAAAAACCAGAAGATGGAATCATCCACGATTTCATCTCTTAATATAATTACTGTCAGTAAACTTTGTGAGGAAAAAAATCAGGTATTATTTATATGAAAATAACTGTAAACTTTATCCTTTGGATTTTTGCTTAAATTTCACTTCAACTTGAATTTGAAATGTTGTCCTTTCCTTGTCTTCAATATTCTTTTTTAAAATATATATTTTATTGATATCCGAGAGAAATGGAGAGGGAGAGATGGAAACATCAATGATGACAGAGAATTATTGATTGGCTGCCTCCTGCATGGCCCCTAGTAGGAATTGAGACAACAACCTGAGCATGTACTGGTCTCAAATCGAACCGTGACCTCCTGGTTCATAGATCAATGCTCAACTATTGAGCCACTCTGCCAGGCCATCCAGTATTCTTTTTAATACCACACTCTTTTTTGCTTTAAAACTTAATGCATGTTTAAACATTCATTTTTTTTTAATGCCAGCATTTCATACAAAAGTAGGTTTAGTGTTATTTTCTTCAGTGTTGTGTATTTTGCATGAGGCAAGTCCATGGCATATAACACACATGAGATAGATTATTTATTGAAAACATTTCAGGCACTGTGTTGCACTGGCTTAAGGCGGCAGGTCTTCAGCCAGAATTGGGCTTAGACACTGCTGTGGAAGGCAGAGACAATATGTTACTTTATAGATAAATAGGAACTTGACCTATGTAACCACATTAAGTATCTTGACATGAAGAAGTTATTCTATATTATTTAGTGGCCCAAAGGAATCACAAAAGTCCTTATAAGAGGCAGGCAGGAGAGTCAATATCTTTCAATGGTGATGCTATGTTAGCATAAGAAGAGGAAGAGGGAGCTTGAAAGATGCTATGCTCTGGCTTTGAAGTTGGAGGATAAGACCATGAGCCAAGGAGGTTAGGTGGCCTCTAGAATGTAGATAAACTAGGAAACAATTTCTCACCTAGAGCTTCCATATAGACCAACACTGCCAACCCATTTTAGATTTCTGACCTCCAGAACAATATATAAAAGAATACATTTGCATTGCTGTAAGTTATTGTGTTCCAGAAACTATGTGAAATTAATCTGCCTGATTTACATATAAAAGGTATCATGGAAGCCAATGCATCACCTACATCACAGCATAGTTTAAATCTGTAAATACATACAAAGCATGTATAACAGTACTTGGCATGACCTTTGGTCTCAATAAATATTACCTGTTGGTAAAAAGACAAATTATATAGCAAATGAACTGTGTGACAATGATTCCTTTCTTATTCTTCAATTTGCAAATATTGATGATATCACTATGTTGGTGATACTTTACCCAAAATTATATAGTTGACCAATATTGGTTATAGTATGTTTTTTCTTTGCATAACAGTCTTCAATTTGACTGGTTAGCATATCTGCTGAGAGGAAAGATAATGCACATTATTCTTACTCTTTTGTTTACCTTTAGCTGCCCATGTTTACATTGAAGGTCGTAGTTCACCTTATAAAATCTGCTGAGACCACCTACTCACCAGCCAGGGACTTTTCTCCAAAAAACCCATCAACACATTTAGAATAAAAACCAAGATAATTGCTTTTATTAGCTTATATCTGGATTCTCATTCATTAATTCCTCCCTCTCTCTCTCTCTCTCTCTCTCTCTCTCTCTCTCTCTCTCTTTCCCCTCTCTCCTATTAGTTGCATTGTCCTCAACTCAGATCTCCCAACACTTCAAGATTGTGCCTTCATATTGTCATATTGCCCCTGCCTTAGTCAGTTTGGGCTGTTATAACAAAATATCATAGACTAGGTGGAATAAACAAAATAATTTATTTACGACAGTTCTGGAGGCTGGGGAGTCCAAGATCAAGGTGCCAGCAAATTTGGTGTCAGTTGAAGGCCCTTCTCCTGACTTAGAAAGCCAACTTACTGCTGTAGCTCCCTTGGTTTGTGCTTGGTGCATTTAGAAAGAGAGATAGATGTCACATCTCCTCTTTGCAAGAAGGAATTAATCCCATCATGAGGGTCTTATCCTCACAACCTCATCTAAACTCATAAGCTCTACTTCCAAATACCATCACAATGGGTCCTAGGACATCAACATAGGAATCTGGCACAAACAATAGTCAGCCATTAACAAACAATTCCCTTTATATTCCAACTCCACAGCCCATGGAGATCTTTTCTCCACTTTAGATCATCAGATTTTCATATTAGTGTCCCAGTTTTCAATTGTATTGGGACAGTGGTTCTTTGCCCAGTATAATAAAATTATAACATTTTTTCTACATAATATAATTAGACACAGGATGCTAGAAATTTTTCTGTGTTTGAATTCTACCACTACAACATTTTTTTTTCATCTACAGGGATAATGATTATATGCTCCACATTACATGAGATAGTCCCAATTCATAACTATTGATCCATCATAATCATTAATGGTGCCTCCTTTTATTCTCAAAATTGTTCTAATTAATACAATACATTATTTTTCACCTTATGATGGACTTTGGGTGAGTCACTTAATATATATTAGGATTTATTCCTCACCCATGGTCTGCAATGACATTACCCCCTCACAGGATGCTGATTAAGTGACATGAGCAATGATCATGGTACACAAGATGCTCACTCTGGGTTTGTTTCCTTTGTTTTCAATAAATACCAAGAACTTGACAACCATGAAGAGAAATGCAATGATATTTGGGTCCACTGATTAATGTGTTTTTGGAAGGAGATATTTAAAAGCAGGACTTGGCTGGAGATAAAGACAAAGACTTAGTCAACTTGCCAATGAACTAAATCCAGGAAGGACTGCAAGAGTCACAGCATCTTAAATGTAAAAGATACTATTCATTATCAAGTCCAATCTCCTCCCTCAAGCAGAACCCGCCCCCCCCCCCCCAACCTTGCAACATTCCTGACAGGTCCATCTCCTAATTATTAATATCAGTAGTTAACATTTATAG
This sequence comes from Pipistrellus hanaki, assembly GCF_964339955.1. NCBI lineage: Eukaryota > Metazoa > Chordata > Mammalia > Chiroptera > Vespertilionidae > Pipistrellus > Pipistrellus hanaki. The sequence continues at coordinate 200,428,655 of NC_140503.1, read as the reverse complement.
AGTTCTTATCATGTCCTGGACATTGTGATAAACACCTGACATGAATGACTTTAAATCATCTTTATAAGAATCTAAGAAGATACTATATGTACCTCACTTTGAAGATGAGATGTGCAAGTTCACAGAGGCAGATACCAGTATCTTGTTTTCTAATGAGCATTTGGTTGCCATATAGGATTTTAATGAAACAATTAAAAACCTAAAATTTGCAAGTGAGAAACAGAGAGTCCCAAATGCCCCTGAAACTTATAAATATGTACATTTATTTATGGTAAAGTTGTGTTATTTTTATGGATTTTATTCTGCAAATGTTAACTCCCATTTGTTTGTACTATATATACTACAAACAAATGGGATGTTAGAATATATTGAAACACAGAGAGGTTTCCTATAGTTACAAGGTAATGAAAAACATGACACATCAGAATATCAGAATTTTTTTCCAGAACAACCAACTTTTTGTGACAGAAAAATTTCATTCTTATTGATCTGAAATAGCTCATAATGTGAACTTCAATTACTTATTTTGCTATCCTTAGTGTTTTACTCATCATTGGCTAGATTATCCCTAAAATCCTTTCAAGTTTTTCCAGATTTTGATTCTCTACAAAATGACCTAGATTCCTTACAAATTGTCACTTTGGCAACGAAGCCCAGAGCTTACAAAGAGCTCAGGGCATTCAGAATATTTCAATGTTATATTTCACAGATGGAAACTAATTAAAATTCTTTAGGTAGATCAAGTGTAACAACAAAAGCTTGCACAGGTTTGTAGCAGACCCTTAGTTCAGAAGAGCTTCCATCTGTTAACATACTGAACATGTTGGAGTAAATCAGTAATCATCTGTCTTTCTTAGGGAAAGTTATCTCCTGGAGCAGAGTTCTGTTGGGTCGAGGACACCAAGTTGCTTATTTTGAGAAGGATAACACTCAGGGATCTTGGAAACTGAAAGCACTTTTTAAGTTCTGTGGTAGTAGATGTTTAACTTAGGTGCAGAAGCCAACATCCTAGAAGGGGCATGTGTCCATCAATGGGACCTCACTGCCCTGTGATTTTGAATATTATTTCCGTTTTAGCCCCTCCTCTGTCCACACCTTGAACCTGTTCTCCAGGAGCTTTTTTGCAAAGTTTGAAACATACAACTGGTCTATCTATTCTAACTCCTCTTCACTGCTCTTCTCTCTTTCATGGCATCTAATGTGGATGGTGTCTTGTCTGTTTGTGGGCATACATTTGTGTTTATTTCTGCTTGTGTCTAACCCTAAATTCTGGATCTGTGACTTCTACCCCAAGTGGCCAATCTGAAACTGCTCTCATAACCATGAAAGATTAGTGAATTATCCATTTTAATTATTTCTTGATCCTGTGTTGTGCTCCCATTCTTGAAACTCCATGTGCATAAAGATTCAAATACATCCCTTTACTTTCCACACAGAACTGATAAGCTACAAAAGCCAGATAAGCTATACTTGAGTTCCATGATACTAAATGGTTTTACAGAACATATTTTTCAAACTGTCTACAGTGAAAGATAAATTTCATTTTTTTTCTTCCCAATCCATTCTACACAGATAATTTTGCAAAGTTCAAAATAGCACTGATGGATGTGATGACAGTAAGAAATTGCTGTCATAGCTTCTAAATGCTTAGGAACAATTTAGTACTTTTGTCCTTGTGAATGAGTGGCCTGCAGTTTGCAAAACAGCCCTGCTCCCCGCAGACTACAATTTGAGTAGCACCCTCTTACAACAGCTTAAATCAAATGCTATTAGAACACAAATAAGTGCCCTGTTCATCCTGGTTGAGGCACAAGAGGAGTCTCTCAGAGAAACATCAAAACAATTTTTCAGTTCTTTGCTTTTCTATCCTGCTCCCTTGAAGGCCAGTAACTATATCCATCTTTTAAGACTTGTTTCCCACTGTTTCCATCAAGTTGCACTCCTTTCTTTCTTTTTTATTTTATTTTATTGATTTTTCACAGAGAGGAAGAGAGAGGGATAAAGAGTTAGAAACATCGATGAGAGAGAAACATCAATCAGGTGCCTCCTACACACCCCCCACTGGAGATGTTCCCACAATCAAGGCACATACCCTTGATTGGAATCGTACCCAGATCCTTTAGTCCGCAGGCTGAAGCTCTATCCACTGAGCCAAACTGGTTTCAGCATGCACTCCTTTCTAATCACACTTCTGTTCTTTGCATGGCCAGTGTTGCTCAGTGGTTGAGCGTTGATCTATGAAGCAAGATTCTGGGTTTGATTCCCAGTCAGAGCACATGTCTGTGTTGCAGCTTGATCCCTAGCATGGGGCATGCAGGAGGCAGCCAATCAATGATTCTGTATCATTAATTTATAATCTCTCCCTCCCCCTTCCCTTTCCCTTTTTCTCTAAAGTAAATAAAATATATTAAAAAATAAAAATATTAAAAAATAAATAAGTCACATTTTTGTTCTTCTAAAAATATATATTTTATTGATTTTTTACAGAGAGGAAGGGAGAGGGATAGATTTAGAAATATCAATGAGAGAGAAACATCGATCAGCTGCCTTTTGCACACTGCCTACTGGGGATGTGCCCACAACCGAGGTAAATGTCCTTGACGGAAATTGAACTTGGGTCCCTTCAGTCCACAGGCTGATGCTCTATCTACTGAGCCAAACCAGTCAGGGCTTGTTCTTTTATTTATATCATTTTTTTCCTCCTGTGCCTTATCCAGTCTGGGACTGTTCCTCAGCAGTGTGTTATCCTGATGCCCCACACTGACTCCCTGACACACAGAGCCTGTCCAGACTGAGCAGGCAGGGCTCACCATGCAAAGGCAGAGCTCCAAGAACACCTCTCCTCTGTCACAGTCCTGTAACGATGTCTCTTTACACAGCCACTCAAGGCTTCTGTGATCTAATTCCCATCTACCTTCCTAGTTGTTTTCATCATAATGATCCAATTATGTTTGCAACCCTGCCTCAAAGCTGAATTAGTTACTATTTTTTTAATGTGTCCTAGACTTATATACCTTCATATCGTCAGTCATGCCTTTTCTCTTTTTATCTTAAAGGTTTTCCCCAATTCACAATTCCCCAGTGCCCCCACCTGCCCCACAATCCCATCACTGCCTACAAAGCTACTTCTCAATGCTTAGCTTGAATGCCATACTTGTCATAAAGTTACTAGAGGTCATACCTCAGTTGGGATCATCACTGCATCTGCTAATTTCCTAATATATTTTATTTTCTCTCTCTCTCTGGCACTAGAGGCTATGTGTCCAAACAGGGTGAAGTGTAGGCACATCACTTACCATCGATGCAAGCTCTATGAGATTAGGATTGATATGCTTTATCTTCTAGTAGGTACCTAGCTTTGGGCCTTCCTCTGACCCTCAATCAATTATTTTCTTATTAATTTGCCTACACAGAGTTTTCTGGATCTATTACACTCTGGTCATACCTACCCAGATTTACAAAACCTTGCAGTCTATTGAGAGAAAGTGATACATTAGCAAGTAGTTATCTAGCCTTTTGGCAAGTGCAAAGACATGTTTTGCACTGAGAGATACAGGAGGTGAACAGGGAATTCGCAGCTCACAGTAGAGGAGGACACAGTGTCCAAGGAAGTCATTTTTTATGAGGTGCCTATTGAGCTGAGAATAAAAAGATAAGCAAACCCAGGGGAAGCCTCCAGAAACAGGGCCAGAGGGAAGTGTCTAGGCTGAAGGGACTGCCTACACAGAGGCTCCAAAGCCATAAACAGCTGTGTGGTGTATGCAGGAGTTACAGTCTGGTCATATTGCTAGAGAATAAAGGGCACAATGGAAGGGGGAAATATAATTCAGCATGTGCAAAGAAACAATACTTCTTGCAAACAAATAAAATAATTCCATAAGCAAAAGTAAACATTATATATGTTAAAAAGTAAGTAATAAATGATATACAATGCTAATATTTAAAAGGCCAGGCTGACTCACTGAATTTTCCAGCTATCTGATTGCTTTTCCCACTTGATTTTTCTCCCTGGCATAGTCCTGAGACTCTCACTGTGGTTCCCTCTAGACTTTCAGGCATCTGTCATTCAATTGTGTTAAGAATTATTTAATCAACCATATGTCAAATAAAGAGTCTTGCAACTGTACTGAATCATTCCCTTGATGCACTAAAATTGGGTAAATCAACATCATTTTAGTATAAATAAATAAATCATTTTCCAAGTACAGAACTTTAACCCTCTTTCTATAGATGTATCTTCCTTATATAAAGTAGTTCCAGGTTCCATGCATATTTGTTAAATTTTATCTGAGGTGCTATTTACCAAATTACAAGGCTTCATTCATCAAAAAAAAAGTTGCTTCTGTGAATATGTATAGGATATATTTTAATTGTGTGTATTCTTTGATAAAGATGAAGGTCCTAAGGTTCCAATACTTCTTGGAACTGTGCTTCAATGTTGAGCTGATTCTTCAGTGAAAAGCAAATTGTTTTTACTCCTCTTTCTGTTAATAATCAGCAGTCATTAAGTTCTGCTCAATGGGTGGACTATGAGTAATTACAGAAAGATTTGAGCTGATTACACATCTCTGTAGATGTCACTGCCCACTCTTGAGAATATCACTTTAGCATTCATATATATATATATATATATATATATATATATATATATATATATATATGAAACTATTTGTCAGAAGGTGCCACAAAGAATGGTGTGGCACTTGAAACAGCAATAACATGGATAATTTGTGGAAGTTCAGGTCTGTTTATCTCCTGTGTTCAAACCTTATGGCACAGATGACTGACTTCCAACTGTGGTCTATGGCAAGACCAGACAAGTACATGCACTCAAGAGGAAGAGAGAAAGCTGCCTGATAGCCAAGGGCACACATAAATAATCTGAGCAGGTTAGTGCTGCTTTCTTTAGTGAGATGAAACCACCTTTTCTTTACCTCAGTGCTTGCACTTGACAAAAGTGCCTTGAATCACCATTGCTGATAAATGGTGATTTAATTGCTGGGTGGAATGCATCTGCGTTCAAACCCTGACATTTGTTGGAGATATTGCTTTTGTTCCTTCCCTGTTATGCAGAGGTACAAATACCCTAGCAAATACTTCAACTTTAGTGGCATAAAGTATCAGTGTCACTTGGAAGAATCAGGTCCTGAACTAGTACACATGGAAGAGCAATGTAATTGACCTGCTGAATTACAAAAATGGGCTCACTTATAATGTTTTAATTAATACAATATTTAAATCTATTTATAAAGTTCTTTATCAATGATTATAATTATAGGTAAAGAAGGAAGAATTTAATAAAAGCAATGTGGAGCAATCAATTATAACAATTGGATACTTCCAGTGTGTCTTAATAGGAAAAATTTACCCAAATTTAGGAATTATTTCTTATGTATCATTCAATAGTTTTTACATTTATTTTTTAATAAAACATAACTTATTGAATAAATTATTATTGAGAACTTCCTGGTTTAAGTCACTGCCCTAGATCTGGGGTTTAATTCATTGTTGAATGTATAGTAGAAGAATTTAATTCATTCATTCACTCAAAACCATTCTTGGAGCATACATGCTGTGTAATGCATTTTTTAAAGAGTTATTTCTTGATTTCAAGGAAACTTCCCAATCTAATACAGAAATTCCCCAATTTAATAAAGCATTAGTTAGTTAAAATGAAATATTATATATATAAAATACATGAGGTTTGGTGGTAGAGAATGAGGTGAGTAGCCATGGAGGAATGTAAAAATAAGTAAAAGGGGCAGGGAAGTTAGAGAGAGGCAACACTAAACCTGGAGTTTGAAAGATGATCAGAAATGTTCTAAAAGATCATCCAAGACTGAAGATGTTTCAGTGATGTGTACAGTGAAAAAGAAAAAGGAAATAGAAAATTGGGTAACTAAGTAGTTTGATATCACTGATAGGAAGGTATGAGCTGAAGAGGTGTGAAAAATAAAAATAAAAGAGATAGGCAAAAATCAAATAAGATCTTTATTCACTCTGTTTTATGTCTCTTTGCAATTTTTATTTACCCAGAATTATATCATAGTTTTAATTGCTTATTTGGTTAGTGAATCTGTTAGAAAGCAAGTTCTTTGAAGCAGGGATTTTTTGTTTGTTTAACAACATCACAGTGACTGGTAAATAGCAAGTGATCAGTTAATATTTATAGATACAGAGCATTTTAACAGTCTATGGTAGGGACTTAGATGCAGGGCATAGCCAATGTCTGGGGCCTTAGAGAGGAGAAACAGCTCCTAGAAGGATGTTTTGTCTGGGGACAGTCTTAATGTCATCAGACACTGAGAGAAAAGATGAAACACTGTAGTTGGAAATATATTTAGGCTCCAATCTAGATAGTCTACAGTCATGTTTAATGAAAATAAATGGCTTCTTTGGTCATACCCTAATGGTCTTGATTTTACATTTTCTTTCTACTCTTCAAGCTCTGCATTAATTAAAGATTTTTTTAAGAAGCAACTCAAGTAGGCATTAATAAATAACACTGATAGCAATGTAAATATGAAATGTAAGAATTCAGAAAGATGAGTTCCATTAACAACGAACTGGGCAGGTAAGACTGGCAGAGCATTTGTATTGATACAATCACATTACTTTCATATGGTAAATTTGATTTATTTTTTTTCCATTTTAATATATTACAACCATTTAAATCCATCAATAGGGAAATGTAACATTTAAGTCTTAACCTACAAATCATTTGTTCCATTGACTTTCTTCCTCATTCAAATGGTTTTTCTCCTCATTCAAATTCTTGTATTGACCTCACTTGAGATAAGCATGGTTTTACCCTAATTGAAAGAGTGTTTCTCAATAAAATGTCAGTAAGCCTTATCTCAGAATGCCAGATCCAAAAAATTAGATCTGGTGCTAAAATCAGAAATTGACATAATTTTAATTAGTCTCCAATTAGTGAATGAATATTTAATAAATAGCCATTTAGTTTGCCCTTTAAGATATGCATTTGGTTGGTCAGGGCAATTTTTTCCTCTCCATTATGTCTCTCTGTCCTTCAAGAGAAAGCCATTAAAAGATGTAGATGTATATAATAATAAGATACCTGATGCCATATACAAAACAAAAAAATCATCAGTACTTAATTACATACCAAAAATGCTGACATTCAAGGGGTCAGAGATATATAACAATTCTTTCATTCTTTTATCTCAACAATATTATCTGAAATCAAAACATGCTGTATACTGTGTTAGGAGATGGAAATATAAAGAGAAAAAGTTAGGCAACGTACCTATCTTATGAGTTTACCTTCTAACAAGAGAGTACATAGAGAAAAAAGCACATAAATAAATGAAATCAGATATTTACAAATGTTGCAAAGACAATAAAGTACATTAAAATAGGACTTAAACAACATAGATCTTCAAAGCCTCTAAGAGTATAAGCAATCTAATTCAATTCCAGGTATTACCAAGTCCTCATACATCAAAGTAGCTTCCTGCACAGAGAATTCTTACATTCCTTCACACATTCAGGCCACTGAAGCAGACAAGAGATCCTATGGAGCATAGTGACTTATTACAGTGAGTGACTCATAACAATAAAATTCTTCACCAGCAGGATTTCTTCTGCCATTTATGCCTTTTTATCTGTTGATACTGCTTCCCAGTTCCTAGCCTCAAACCCTGTTGATTTGTCTGAGAAACCCCAGGTGTAGTATGGGGTATGATCCCTTAGGAAAGACTTTCTGGCTTCCATGTAAGTCTGGAAGGTGATGGTAGATTAAACTAGAGAATGGGGATGGTGGGGGGAAAAGAGAAACTGGGGAATCAGTGGCAAGAAAGTGAATTAAAAATTACTTCCCAACAGGATAACCACCTTAAGAATACCTTCCCTAATATTCCTCACAGTGTAAGAAGGCCATACTATGGAAAATTGTTGAGACACTTTTCCCATAACCATGCACGTTTGCTTTAACAAAGTAATTTTTCTTGTCAAAGTCTACAATAAGGAAATAAGAAGAGATGCAATCATATATTCATACACAAGGATATTCATAGCATTGTTATTTATAGTATTGACAACTTGAAAATAAGACTCTAAATAGGTCAAAACAAGGCACTGGTTAAATAAAATAAAAATCCTTGTACGCTTATCTGTGTGACATTCTGCAGACCTATGACAGTGATGGTGCAGAAGAATATTTAATGACAGGAGACTGCATAGCATATTGTCAGGTAAAAAAAAAAAGCAGTTTACTTACACTGTGTGCAGGGCACTACAAGCAGTGTGCATGTTCACAGAAATAGTATTATGTTCTTCTCAGAAATGTATAAAACTGAAAGTTAATAGTGATAAATAGGGTGGCTTGAAAGAAACGTTTTATTCATGCTTTTCTAAAGACTTCTCAAAATGTCCTGAAGCCAACATGAGTTACCTTTTATAACCAGGAAAATAGGTTATTTATAAAAGCTTGTCCTTTTGAGTGGTGAGCGCTTCCATCCTTTGACATTTAGGTAGGGGTTAGAGTCAAGTCATAGGCTTGTGGATGAGTCTCCAAATTAAAAAAAAGAAGAAGAAAAAAAAAAAGAAGAATACTAAAGAAATATAGAATGGAGTGCCTAACAAACTCTGGTATTTAGGGAGGAATAAGCCAGATGGGTGCACAAGGTTGAGAAGAGATGCCATGAATAAATCAGAGAGGCCTTGGGGTTTTTATTTATAATCTGGGGAAATTCCCTGGCTGCTCTTTGTCAAGATTTGTCATTCTCTGGAGTAGGCTGGGGTTTTGTGTTTGTTCTGTATTGTCTTGTTTTGTTTAAAGCTCCACAGTTGGTGCCTTCTAGGTACCAAACAGAAACCCAAACACTAGGCTTCTTACCATGGTGCAAAATACAGTCTACAAAACTCCAGGGTGCTCATCTCCATTGTGGACATAGAAAGTTTTCCTATCTTTCTCACCAATCAGGGTCGTTGAAAGGGCAACAAAATGGGAGGTGAAACAATGAACAAAACAATCTTGTGTAAGAAAAAGGTTTGCAATATGTAAACACTACACGTATGTTAGATCTTGAGCAAATACTATACTGTTTTGGGACTCTGTATCTGGGATATCTGTTAAATGGGGATAATAATAGTCACCATCTCACAGATTGTTACAATGACTGAAGGTGTCTGTTTACACAGAACATAGAGTAGTGTCCTGCACCACTACCACTAAAACCAGGCTACCAATGACTAAAGACCAAAGCCACCCCTAAAATAGCTTCCTTATCAATCATTCCATAATTTGAATACTATTTTTTCTTTTCGGATAGATAAATGTTTACTAGTCATGACACTATATCACACTGACAGTCTACATTTACACAACTAGAAAGAAGTGATTTTGGAAGAAGCGATTTACAACTGGCTATAGATCTATTCCATTTATAATACTGAATATAAACACACTAAATATCCCACAGAGAGGAAAATGTCTTTCCAGTTGAATTCTCTTTCAAACTGAGACTTAGCATGTTCATTCTGTGCCAATGTTGATGAGTTCTGATTCTAAAAATATTTCTTTTAATGCAACACAAAATACTTAAGTTTGAGGTTAGTTGATATTAGAATATTTTTCAACTTTTGGAACAAATGCTTTATTAAAGTGCACATTTAAATGAGAGGCATCTCTAAGGCCTGATTCTTTAAGTTGCTAAGTCCTGCAAAACAATAATTAAAGCTTCCATCTCATTACTAATAAAATGACAAATTGAATATTGTTTATGTACTACTGAAATTCAAATTTACTCAAAAAATTCTCAAATGCTATTAATCAAAGTCAGTGAAGATAGATAATTTGCCCAAATTCATTACATGGAAGTTATATTTATAAATTAAGGATAAAATATAAAGAGAAATAAATTTCTTTGTATTATATATGAATAACAATCTGGAGCATTGATATTATTAGGATGAAGATCTGGGCTCAAATCTCACATTTATGATTTATAAGCTATTTCATCTGTAACTGTTTAATTGATCTCAGGTTGTTTTTTTTTTAAATAAATGTGGTCACTTATATAGTACTTTATTAGATTTCTGTGATGATGAAATGAGAAAATAGATGTCATTCCCTCACCCTTTCTAGGCAAGATGGAATACACTGGCTTTCGGAAGGATCACTCTGCCAGGCCTTTACCATGCCCCTGACTATATCACATGCCTCCATTGCACACACTTTATAGGGCTTGGATGAATTACAACTGCTCATTTGTTTATATTCATTTCTAATTAGGGTAAACAGGTATCGCCCATTCATGGAGTTTTGAGTGTAAGCTCCATGAATAAATTATTTTGCTTTATTTTTGCTTCGGTTATTTTTGCATATTTAACTTTTAACAATTTTCATATACTAGGTAATTAATAAACACTAATTCTGTGAACAAACATGCAAAATCCCTATAGACCAAGTGTGGTAAGATTTTAAGGAAGAAATCATGTCTAAAACTAATATTAGGGATCAGAGGAGAAGTAGAAATAGAATATGGCAGACATGAAACTGGGAATTCAAGAGAAGCAATAGGGCCCACACCAAGAAAGAGAGGAGCTGAAGGAAACATAGGGCAGGCAGATGCTACAGGTGGCCCTTCATGACCCTCATCTGCTGAAAGTCATATCTTTGTGCAACTCTCTTTTCTGAGTTTGGATGAGATCTGTGACTTGATTCAAGCCAAGAGAATATGCAATGAGCATGATTGCATTATGTAAGGCTGTAGTGTCTATATTGCTAGTGTCTCTCTCTCTCTCTCCCTCTTTCCCTCTTTCCCTCTTTTCCTCTTTCCCTCTTTCCCTCTTTCTCTCTTCCCTTCTCCCCCCTCCCCCCCCCCCTTCTTCTTCTTCCCATCTCTCCCTCTTATTGGATTTGAAGAAATAAGCTATTAATTCTACAAGTAATTGAATGTGGCTAACAACCATATGACCAGTAAAACATATCCATTCCCAATCAAATCTCCAAATGAGAACTATTGGCTAATATCCAGGGATGTGCATCCACAGAGCATCAGCAAATTCCTTCCCTACACACAAGTGGCATACAGGTCTAGCCTTGGGTTGCTGGAGGTTCTCTTCTTTTAAACATACCTTGAAAGGCCCAGAAGACAAACTGCCTGGCACCCTTGATCTTATCTGCCATCTCCTTAGTCCAACATGAAAAATACCAACACACCCCTCCAAACACTTCCAAGCCATAAGCCAGTTTTGATAACAAAAACTTAGTTTTAGAGCACTTGTTATGTGAATGTGAGGTATTCTGTAAAATACCTATGAGTGATAAAGCAAAACCTTTGAAGACATGGAGTCTGAAATCATTAGAAATCCCTTATCAGTCTAGGCCACACAGTTGCCATGGGCTATTTACTATTGAAGCTATTCTTGCTTTCCTTCCTTCACTCAAGCAGTAGGCAGCTTCAAAGTGCCTACCTCTTCCCAGGCACTGTGTTGGCCCTTGGGAGATTGAGAGGGATATGCATTATTGCAAACCCTTAATTCTCATGAAGAATGCAGGACCAAAAGATTGATTTAAACAGATACACAGGGTTATAAAGGATTTTATAATAAAAGTTGAAAAATAATTACAAAAAGGAAAATTACTTCTTCAGGGGGAAAGAAATGTAAAATTAGAATATTTTTTTACAAGCACAAAATAGCCAAAGTTCTGTTCATAAGTGAAACATAGACTCACAACTATTACCATTTAAAACACAATTATGAAAATTATGAAAATATAATAAGTAATTTTCCATTTCTTTAGTATCTCATATGTCTCACATTATTTATTAATTAGTTCTTGCAGAGATCGCAAGAGATAAGGATTATATTACTAATATCCTGGTTGTGAAGAAAGCTTATCCCCAGTCAGTGAAATTGAGCTTAAAATAGAAATAAAATGAACAAGGGAAATGAGGCATTTCACTAGATCCAAGAATCTTAGAGTTGGAAGAGACTTTGTACATCACCTAACCAAACCTTTACATAATAAATACCATCTGGCCTGGAGGATACCTGACATGCTTAAAGGTCACACAGCTAATCGTCAACAGGTAAAATTTCTAAACCACCCCACATTATGTTATATACCTGATTCCTTCGGTTAGTTGTTCCATATAAGTTATGACCCGACTACGTTAAAAATGTCAAAATGGAAGTGCAATGTCTTACAGAAGCTAAAAGAGAAAGGTGTGATTCTGGTATCATTCTCTGGGAACCAGTCCCAGCATGCATGGAGGGGAGAGGTGTGGCCAAAGGGTATTTACAGCAAGATTATATATACATTTACATCAATCTTTTTTAAAAATATATATTTTATTGATTTTTTACAGAGGAAGGGAGAAGGATAGAAAGCTAGAAACATTGATGAGAGAGAAACATTGATCAGCTGCCTCTTGCACGCCCCCCACTAGGGATGTGCCCACAACCAAGGTGCATGCCCTTGACCGGAATCAAACCTGGGACCTTTCAGTCCCCAGGTCGACACTCTATCCATTGAGCCAAACCAGTTTTGGCTACAGCAATCTTAATATACATAAGATTTAAAGTGGCTCAAACTCTTGAATGCCTATGTGGAGGTGAGCAGGTAAAAAAAAAAAAAAAAAGTAAGTCCTGCTTGGTATGAGTGCACTTGCAGTGTTGTGAGGGGTGAGGGCTGTGGTCACCAGGGACTGCATGCCCCATTTAAAATATTGAGGCAGGCCCACCTCTATATACATGTGTGTGTATGTGAGTCCAGTGCTTCAGATCTTTTTTCTGTTTTTCCAAGGCACTGACAATGTAGATTTTGTAAACATTTCCTGAAGCTCTTCACTTGGCTGCTGGCCTCAACATGGCAGAGCAAGAATAAGGTAAGTCCAGCCAATTAGCTAAAGCACACTATACAAAGGTCATCTTGAAAATGATTTGTGCTTAAGTTCACTTCTTTCCCCAGGGATCTTTGTGTGGACTTCTTAATTGGGTTTCTCTGAATATCCATTTGTTCACTAGTGATCACTTAGACCACCCACAGCCTTGATAATGAGAGAATTTCTAAATGCTGAATTTTTCAGCCAGGCAAATTTCATGGTAATAACATACATAAACTTATGTCTTTTTCCTTTTATCTAATTTATCTCCTGGGATTAATCTGCTCCCTTTACAGGTGTTAATGGAGCCCAGTTCCATAAATGGGTGCTCAGCAATTTTTGACACCATGTACCACTTTGAAAGGCTCAATGTGGGCTGAGCCGAGCACAAGGGCTTTCCAGACATAATCTCATTTATCCAAATATTCATTCCAGGGAATAGATACTATTATTGTTAAATTGATATGGAAAACTGAGACTCAAGAGGATAAATAATTCTCAAAGTCAAACATCCATGAAGTGGATGAGAATGATTTGGAACCAGAATATACTAATTTTAAAGTCAAGGTTTTTCTATTATGTCTTTCTATCATGACAAATTAAGTGATTTGTGAGTGAGGAATTTAGCAAGTACCACATGCTTCCTCTGTATAGCAGTGAATAATCTACTGGATAAATTTATCTTCAGTTTAGAGTAGACAATCACATTTTCTGTTAAGTCTAGAGTACAGATGGATAGATTATCTACGTAGATCAATGCCAACTCAATAGAATGAATGAAGCTGAAATGTTCATTCCTTGGAAACCAATGATGCTATTATATTGAGTGTCCCTCCAACATGGTAATATACACATTTAAGTAAAGGAGACTTGGAATACAGAAAGTGACAGGTATAAAAACCTATACCTTGAAATAAAAGTGCCAAAGTTCAAAATTGCCATTTCTTTCATTATGTATTAGTGATGATATTGAAGATGACATGTGTTGAAGAAGATGAAGCCAATGGTATGTATCTCAGTACTGAGTTTTAGTCCTTCTAACCTTGCAGTCACACTGAGTTTCAAATATTTCCTCCAATCTCTGCTAACCTTGTGCATTTTGACAAGTAATAACCATTTAAACTTATTTTCTTGATCTTGTAATTATAGTAAACAGTTTAAATGAAATACTGCATCTCAAGTACCTAGAAGAGTGGTTTTATCATTTTTTATTTTTTAAAATTCTCATCCAAGGATAATTTTCCATTGATTTTTATTGAGCAGAAGAGAGAGGGAAAGACAGAGAGAAATACTGATGTGAGAGAAACACATCAATCGGTTGCCTTTTGCAAGAGCCCTGACTAGGGCCTGAGCTGAGGAGGAGCCTGCAAACAAGATATGTGCCCTTGATCGGAATTGAACCTGGGACCCTTCATTCCACAGGCCAACGCTCTATCCACTGAGCCAAATTGGCTAGGGCTTAAAGAGTGTTTAGGACAGCATATAACCCTTAAATATCACTTCTTATATCACTTCTTCCTCTTCCTTTTCCCTTTATTCTCTTGTCACAAATGATTTTCAAAGCATGGGGACTGGGAACAGGTATCTGAGGGATAATTAACCACAATGTCCCCAGAGATGTGTCCAATTGTTGAGAATGATAATGAATGCTTCCTCTGTATTAGACACTGTGCCCAGTACTTGGATGTCCAATAATAATTAACTGTCTCAGCAACTTGTGAAATAACTGCTATGATTTTAATCATTTCATAGACAAAGTTTACAGATATAATACATGTCCAAGATTAACTTGTCTAATAAACTGTGGCATTTGAACATGAACTTGTTTCTCTGATGGGGCCCTAAACCTGGGCACAGTAGAAGAGAACAACAGCAGTGGGCTGTTTGACATTAGTCATGGTAACTATAGGCACCCTGAAATTCTTAAATCTGTGTCCTCACTCTTTACAGTAAAATACAAAATAATCTAGAATTTCTTCTCAGGTGATAGCAACTTCCCCCTTGGCACCAATGTACGCCTTTCCACCCCAAACATTTTGTTTTTCTCTGAAATATGTGTACTAATATGGTAGAATTATTTGAAAATGTTCCTTTAGACTATTCACAAATATTTCTATTTAAATTTCATCACTTTTCAAATCAGCATGGTGCTCCACAGTGGAGTAATATTTTGGTAATGAAAAATTGAATATGCCAATAACATTGATTATGTTCAGACTTGTACAATATTTTTTATGAAATAATTTTCCCCTTGAAAAAATTCAAAAAGCTCATAGCCAGTGACTTAATTATTCTATGCAAGCACAATAGCTTCCTGATAACCAAAAGCACTGTCTTGTGACAAAGCTGGTGTCTGTGTACTTTTTAATAAGGAAGGGTTCAGGGCGGTGATTTCTTAATATCCCATAAGCCTTTTGAGTTGAGATCTTATCCAATAAATATATTTTGTTAGAGGATAAAGGGAGCAGTAAACTATTCAGGAAGGCTGAAGCATCCCTTTTCTTTCTTACATTTTTAGTTTCCAAGATTGGTTCTTTGCAAAACCACACATGGTCAAAAATCACCTAGACAACTATAGTCTTGTTCAAAACCTCAGTACTAATATTAAACATATTAATATCTGCACAAAATCACTATTAATCATAATGAGAATTAGAAAAAAATTCTACATACTTGGAAAGTTCTGTGTAGAACAAAACTTCTTCCCTGGAGTTACAGCTCAGTTCTTTTCATTTTCAGCTCTGAAACTGCCATATGCAATAATGACGAGGGTTTTGCATGAGTGGATGCCTAATGCTTCTGACAAGTCACTAAAACCAGTGACTAAGCACTGCCTGTCCCATGAAGCAGAAACCTACTATTTTGCTGAATTTTATTGCTGGTTCCAGGAGCAATGTGCAGGACAAACAATTTGATAATGACATCAGTACTACATCAAGAGTAATGTTTGTATAAAAATTGATCTGTCTATATAATTCTAAAAGTTACATTTTTATACAGAATAGAAACTTTGAACAGATGTTTCTGTTTTTTGGCTGAAGATCCAATGGAATGGAGGATGTAAAGGAACTGTGATTCATAATTAATTGCTTGGCTTAAAAAAAAAGTAATATTTAGCAAAAACCCTAGAAGATTCTGATCCAGCAGGTACTTTATGCTGGGCTTTGAAAGGTTATAATTTTTGTTTTAAATCTCCTCAGGAAAAAAGTTATAGAAAATATCTAGATTATGTAAAATTATATAAATATATATAAATATATATAAATATATATTATACTCACATATATCTGTATATATTATAAATATGTATATATTTTGAAATATATCATATTTTTCCATGTATAAGATACCCCCATGTATAAGATGCCCCTCAATTTTCCAACCCAAAATTTAGGAATCAATATTTCAAACATTTTGCTGGTTTTCCTCTTAGGGCCTTCTTATTTTTTGGCATCTTACCTAGTTGTTCTTCCTGTTTTCTCCACTGTCTGTTCACACACTCAGTGGAAGGAAGTCCAAATTGTCTCTCTGTAGCTCTATTTCCATGCTCTTTTGCATAGCTGGTTACATTCAGTTTGAATTTTGCAGAGTAAGATAATCACTTACCAGTATTTATCTTTTAATTTTTTGACAGCTTTATGAGTTCAGAATGCACTGGTCCCTGTTGCATCTGCACACTCTCCACCTTCACCTCCAATTATGGCATCAGCTGACCAGTAACAATAAGGCTCATGTTTGGAGGAAGCCTTTTTGACAAGGTATGGTCAGCTACGCACCCATACTGCTCCCTTCTTGGCTGACTTCCGTGTATAAGACTCCCCTCGATTTTCAGTCTAATGGTTTTAGAAAATAATAGCATCTTATACATGGAAAAATACAGTACATATAAATTATAGGTATACTTTATTCTATAAATTCCTTATCTACAACAGTATCCTCTATTCTGACAGATAAAATTGCATATATACCAGGCTGCTTATTCAATACAGCTATTTCAATTATTGAAGAACTGCAGGCAACTTAAATTTCCACATCAGGAATTTAACTAAATAAATTATTATGTAGCCAAACAGTGCTGTGCCTTGTAAGAAAAAAAAATGAAATTTTAGATTTATATAGTTGAAATTCATTAAAGAAAAGTTATCCAAGAGATATTGTTAGAACATGATAGATTGTAGTATGGTGCAGAAAATTTTAGGAAAGTGATAGAGAGAAGAAAGTTATTTACTTTTCATCTTAAATCCTTCTCTATGTGCTCAAATTTATTATTTGGATTTAGCTAGCAGTCATCCCTTTTATAATGTAACAGATAAAATAAATGATAAGTACACAACAGTAATTTAGATATTTTGGTATTCATCCTATACAAAGCATTGTGGGCCTCATATGAAGTTTGAGTGCTAAAATAAGGTTTAACAATTAGAGAACTATTCAGCCAAACCAACCGTATTAATTAAAAATTTCATCCAGGACTGCCTTGTGTGGCTCAGTGGTTGAGCACTGGCCCATGCACCAGGAGATCATGCTTGATTCCAGGTCAGGGCACATGCATGGGTTCCAGCTTGATCCCAGTAGGGAGCATGTAGAATGCAGCCAATCGATGTTGATTCTCTCCCATTGATGTTTCTCTTTATATTCTTATTTCCTTTCTTCTCTAACGTCAATAAAAACATTATTTTTTTTAATTATCATATAGGGAAAAATGTATTTATCTTGTGCTAAAAAATAATCACACCTGAGTTATCTTTTAAAAGAAGACTATGTGCTTGAGGTTGCTTTATAATAATCTTTCTGTGACAATGAAATTGCATGTGATATGAAAGTGTACCATTCCATCCCTTCTGCTTAGGATGGCACCTTATGAACAGATCATCAAATACTGACAATATTAACACAACTGTGAAATCCAACAAAAATAGTAAAAATTAATGTGCAAAAGTCCCCCATGTGGTGAATCAATGACAGTGAGACCCTGATAGAAAACTCAATTCAGGCAGTTACTAAACTGGAAATAACCATCTTCCATGTCGGCAGATATTTTTTTAGTAACCATTATATGTTATTCTTATGATGAAACGGCAGGGAGGTGACAAAGCCAACAGTGAGAGCCCTGGAAACCAGGAGCCTTGGATCCTATTCTAAAAGACAGGAAGATAAGCCTTGAACACACTACTTAACCTCCCTGCATTTCTGCTTGCTATCATCTGTGAGATGAGAAGATCACTAACTAGACGCCCCACAAAGGGGTTGAAAGGGCTTATGAGAAAGTCCCTGGAAAATACTTTGAACTTCCCCAAAATAAGCTTTTACAGAAGTACAAAGCCTCCCATCAAAGGACCTCTATGAGACATCAATGAATAGTTTGTAGGGAAGATATTATCTAGGCCTAAAACTGAAGGGTCCTTTTCATTAAAATAATTGCCTCAGCAATTTCTTTTCTTTTTTTCCTGGATCGTATGCATCCTGAACAAACCCTGAGCCCTTCTCAGATCACTGTGAGGTTCATTTTTGGCTCATTCAGCTGCACTCTTCACCCAACAAGGATAAAATGGTTCCTCCACTGCCTCTGGCTTCAGGCATTGCTAGAAAGCATTCTTCTGGGGAGAGAAAAGTAGAATATGTTCAATGAGTTATTTATGACCTCATGGTCTCTGACCACATGTGAGGCAGGACTGAGCTAACTCACTCACACCAATTGTTCAACCTGTTCTAGAATCTCAGCTTGTTCTTCAGTTCCCAGCCCACATTACTGAGTACCACCTGAGCATGAAGCCCCATGGAGGAATGATCCATCAGTCCCAGAAAAGGAATGCCCAACAATTAATGTTTGGCTAAACAAAATGTGTTATAAGCATACATTAGTATTATCCTATATAATAAAAGACTAATATGCAAATTTCCCCTTGGGAGTAAGACTGCTCGCTATGATGTGCACTGACCACCAGGGGGTGGCATAGAATGAAGGAAGCTAGGGAAACAAAGGCCCTGATCAGCCCTATCTCCAGCCAGGCCTAAGGACACTACTCATGCATGAATTTTGTGCACTGGGCCTGTAATTCCGATATAAATGGGAATGAGTGAAGTACTAATGCATGCTACAACATGGATGAATCTCAAAGAGACTATGCAAGACAATGTGCTAAGTGAAAGAAATTAGACACAAAACTTCTTATACTACATGATTCCATTTATATAAAATATCCAGAATATGTAAATGCATAGAGACAGAATGTAGATTGGTTGTTGTTAGGAGCAGGGGAGAATGGGAAACGGAAAGCAACTGCTTAGTTGGTACAGGTTTTGGGTGAGGAAATGTTTTGAAACTAGATAGAAGTGGGGGATATACAACATTGTAAATATAAATGAATGAACCAATGAATGAACAAATGAATAGTTTTCCAGGTATTTACTGAGTAAGAATCCTGCTCTAGAGGATCAAACATGACTATTGTAGCATTACCATTGTAACTATAGAGTGCTGGCTCCATACTATGCAACTCCATTTCTCATGGCTCCTCTCACTGTGACTCATCAGCTTAAAAACGCCAGTAGAATGCTTACTACAAGTGCATATCCCCAGGCCCCAATGCACACCTACAGACTCAGAATCTCATAGTGGGAGACAGTGTTGGGTTATGCATTTTCCCAAGTGATTACATATTAAATTTTAAAATGATGCCAGAGCAGTCGAAGAACCTTTCTGGACCTTGCTTTACTCTGACTAATCTGTTATTTTTCTAAGCTTTTCTCTTTGCTCCCGCTCCTCTGCTAAGTACTGAGTACACATTCTTTCTTTTAATCTTGACAAATAATAGGAGAGGAAATTATGTGGAAAGGGAGGAGATAACTTGCTCAAGAGTACATATTTAGAAATGGGTGAAACCAGTAACCAAACCAGGTTTATTTTTTTTTTCTCAAATTTAACACTTTCCTCCCAACACTCACAGTATTCCATTTAGTAATTATCAGGTCCTGGCCCCTCATGGTCATTCTCTCTGTCTTCTAATATGATCCACATTCACCAGATAATCACCTTCACTCATTCCTGACTCATCCATAAGTGAGCCACTATTTTCAATGATCTTTTCTTGAAGTTTCCAGGTCTTTCTGATTTCAAGGGAAGCTGACACCTTACCTGTGCCCCATCACTTCTTCTCAAGTCCAAGTTCAGGTAGATGAGTTCCTCTAATTCTGCCCTGTCTACTGCATCATATCCTTGCACCTGCCTATGTCCATTGTTCCCACACCTTGGGAGGCAGTGGCCACTTTTTCTTAACTACTCACCTCTTCTCACTGCCTGGGCCACTTTCACTCTCAAACTCATGCCCCATCCTGGACTCTTCTTCTCCACTAGCTCTAATCTTACCTTTGTTGAAATATCTTTAAATTATATACCTCTATACAGCATTTCCAAGTAATAATATCTGAGTTTGAAGTGGTTTGTCTCTGTGTTCTTAATCTCTCTGATACCTATCCTCCTTATTTTCTCATCACCTCTTCTTGCTTTAACTCCACTCTCCTTCTGACTCAGCTCTCTTCAAATTTATCAAAATCTGTCTTCAGGACAAATCCATTTGTCAATGTTCAGCTCCTCCTCAACATCTGCTCGCTGACATTTTATCCTCCTAAACTCTCTGCCCCTCAGCCTCTGGGATGTTCAACTTTCAACCTTTGTTTTTATTTTTTGTTTGTTATGTTTTGTTTTTCTTTTTTCTGTTTTCTTGTTCTTTGACTCTACTTAAGCAAGGTCCTTAAGCTTTTTTTAACCCTCAGAATATTTACCTCTAAAAAAGAAAAACTAATATATAATTTAGGATGTTGTCACAGAGGTATAAGAAAGTGGAATTCTTGTTTTATTTACCCACTCAGAACACATTTGCTGAGCATCAGCTGTATGCACAGCACTGGTCTAAATGCTGGGTATAAAGATGAAATAAACATGGTCACTGACATTGGGAAACTTTACAATGACTTGAAGAGACACCTTGACAGTTAGTCATAGTGCTTTACTCATCTATTTATTTATTCAGTTAATTTCAAATAGGTGTATATGCTAAGTTAGGCTCTTATCTATGCACTGGAGAGAGAACAATGAACAAGTGTGAGTAAGTCAGTGTGCTCATGCAGCTTACAGTCTACAGGTAATAGTCATTTATCCATTTAGATAGTATGAGAGAGCAGCAAATGCTATAAAGTGGGGGGAAAGTAATAAAACACTGAGTTTGGGCAGTGAGGTGTGTTAGAAATGGGGTCAGAAACTAGTTCTCTGTGGAGGTGACATTTGGTCTAAGACCTAAATGATGACAAAGAAAATCAGATGCCCAGAAAAGAGTGTTACATTAAGGCAGGATAGCAAGTGCAAAGGCCCTGAGGTTTAAATGCATTTAGAATGTCAAAGGGGCAGAAAGAAATCCATGGGAGCTTATCAGTGGCAAAGGGATTAAGACAGTTTGGAGAGGTCTTAGATTCCATACTACCATGTTTCCCCGAAAATAAGACATCCTTCGAAAATAAGACCTAGCGCATGGAAAGATAAGACAGCCCATGAAAATAAGACCTAGCGCAACTTTGGGAGAAAAAATTAATATAAGCCACTGTCTTATTTTCGGGGAAACGGGGTAATTAAGGAGTCTAGATTCAATACTAAATGCAAAAGAACGTGACCAAGAGATTTTAGTTGGAGAATGCCATAATATGATAAATACTTTTAAGGTCCTTTGAAAGCAGGATTACTGATTATATCAGGGAACAGTGGAAGCAGGAGGACCCATTATAAATTCATTTCAGTAGACCAGGCAAGAGAGGATTCTGGAATTGGGGGGGGGGGGGGAGACAATGGTGATGGCATGAAATGCTCATATTTTTATTATAGTATATGGTGTATGCCATATACGTACTGATTTACTTAGTGTTTCATATTTTATATACAAAAGTTAAGTTCTTTGAACACTTGGACTTCATTTTGGTCATTTCTCTATCTCCCAGCATCTAGAACAGTTACTGATATGCAGTAGGTGCTAAATAATTAAGCATTTGTTAAATAAATGGACAAATAGCTTGGGAATTGGTGCAGAGGCAAACCCCTAAGTTTTTAATTATATAGATTATTTTGGTTGAGAGTCTGTTATCAACCAAAGTGGGAAATACTAGAAGATGAACCAGCTTGTGGACAGAAGGCAAGAGTTCCATTTTGGTATGTTGGATTTGCTATGCCTCAGAGAGTTGACACTGACACACTATGTCTGGAGCTTAAGGCTAGAATGCTTTTTTCATCCATTTCAGCTTTGACTCCTTATTTCCTTTGCAAGCTCGGCAAGAGCAGGGGCTCCCTTAATTTCTCTGAGCATTTTCCCCGGACTCACAGTATCAGCTTACCCTGAAACTTGTGAAATGCCCCACCTCAAACCAACTGAAGGAGAAACTCCATTAGAAATAAATGTCCCACCCCAAACCATCTGAAGGAGAAACTCCAGCTGAGGGTCTAGTCATCTGTGCTTTAACAAATCATGATTGAACACCTCATGGTTCTGATGCACACTAACATTGGAAAATAAATGGTCTCAAGCACAGAGTCATCAGAAAGAGGAGAACAGTAAATGGATGGTTTGGGTGACTTCAAACTCTCCAATTATTCTGATTTTTTTCTTGCCTCTCATCAAATCTCCTTTCATCCATTAGCTTTCCTCAGCTGCTTTAATTAGTTTGTCCAAAGCATCAGATTTATTTCTATTATTTTAAATTGCATAGCAATGGTAACAACAGAAGTTTCCAAAAATAGCCTTAGTGTTTCCAAACACTTTCTCACCTGTCATTTAATTTTAGCTTTGGAGCAGCTATGAGAGAGTAGAGATGGGAGTTGTAGCCTCAGTGCACATATGAACATATTTAGGCAAAGTTCCTTTAAGGGGTTTATTTATTGGTAATCACACAAAAATTTAGGCAGGACTGAGACAAAAGATAATTGGTAAATATGGGATAAATAACTCTCAACCTCAAGTATTTCTCATAAAACTCTGATGTTATCCAATATGTAATAGATGCTCAAATATTTATTTACTAATTCCTGAAACAGGCATTACAGGATCCAAGAAAATGTAGACTCACCTTAGCAAGGAAAAGAGAGAGAGATGGAGAAACAGAGAGAGACCAAGACAGAGGGATATAACCCAGCTAATCAGCTGTTCACATCAGGCAACACTATCAAGACCCACTTGTCAGCAACATATGCATTTCTTGGGAGGAGATATACATTATAATCCAAAGTTATTAACTATCTGTTTCTTCTTCTCTTTAAGAGTGTAATTGATATAATTCTTGATGCCTTTACTATTCTCAATTAATTGCATGCACTTGAAAGTGTCACAATGTTCCTGTATGTTGACTTCTGTTTTGAATTACCTGAACAATGCAAAAAAAAAAAAAATGAAAAATAAAACATTTCAACAAAAAACTGACATCTTCCTCACTCTGAGATTGTCTCTTGCCAATGCTATCTGCCTCACTTATTTAAAACCTAAATCATATCCAGACCCATGATGATAATTAAACATTCCTAGATTTGCATAAAGCTGTGGCTTAGTGTAGGAAATCCTAGACACAGTTGTTTGGTTTTTATCCGAAAGGTCATTATAACCAAAGAGGGGCATTATTTTGTTCTGTAGTTAAAGACTGAAACACTAATGACACTGATTATGATAATAATAGCAAGCATATTTTGAGGGCCTACTCTGTTCCTGCCACTTAGCTATAATTTTACATGGATAGTAATGCTTAACCATCCCATGAGGGAGGTTGGATTTTTTCTGTCCTTATGGTATAGATGGTCAAACTACAGCTCAGAGAGTTAAATAGTCTCCCAAATGACACTCATAGCTAGTAGTAAAACTGGGACTTGAATTCTGAACTGTCAAACTCCAAACCTGTATATGAACTACTTTTACCATCTTGCCTCTTTTGAACAATTACTCCCTGAATGCCAGTCAGAAGACTTAATGGTTCAGGCAATAAGTAAATCCTAACTCCCTTCCTTGGCCCCCAAGTTTCTGTACCCTGCATAGTTTCTCAGCCTCACAAAACTTTCCCTCTCACTCATTAGGTTCCCAACTTACAGACCCCTTCAGTTCCTTAATCACATAATGCTCTTAGCCATCTCAATGCTTTGCACATAGTTCCTACTTTTGGAAAACGTCTCTCTGTCCTTCACAAGGCTGAATCCTTCCAGTCTCTCAGGACCTGGTTTTAACATCAGCTCACCAGATGACACTCCCATAGCAGCTGCTGTCTGCACTCTGCCCGCATCACCTTGGGTCTCCCTTTCATCTTCCTGAACATGAACTCCCAGCGCCATTTCACTTCCAAATGCCAGAAAATGTGTCTCTCTGCTCAAGGATGACTTTCAGGCAGATGGCTTTGACTATACATTGAGAGTTGAACTTGCTTATGGATTTATATCCCCGTCTATCCCAGGGTGCAGCCTTAACCAGTCCCTGATGGATGAAGGGTACAAATGCTTCAACATCCTGGATTCATGATGGGCTCAACTCTGCATTGGAATTCTAATTCCCTGGCAATTCTCCTGCAGTACTGACCAGTGTTGCCCTCTGAGTCTCTAATTAATATTGCCACACTCTTGTGTGTCCTCCTTTCTTTCCTGCATCCCTTCCCCATTCCCTACCATCTTTCCCTGGGAACACCTTTTAATAAATCACATTGACACAAAATCTCATTTCAGGATCTGCTTCTGGGAAGCGTACACTCCAACTTTTACCTATTTTCCACAGCAACACACACCATTTATTGTTTTTCTAGCATGGGTCAAAGTTGTTATTATTCATTGAGTTGCTTGCTTGCTTATTTATTGCCTACAACACCGGGACTGTGAAGAAATTGAGGGCAGAAATTAAATCTTTCTTTTTTTTTTTTTTTTTTTTTTTTTTTTTAAACCATCCCCAGCACCTAGTAGAGTATTTGGGCAATACTAGTTGCCTAATTAATATTTACTTAAAGAATGATTAAATAACTAGCAAAACATGTCCCAGTGTCCCTCTTCATCCAGGCTAAATTTCCTGTGCCTTCTCTGGTTTCCAGGGCATTCATCTGTTACAGTAGGCAGCTAATTAGGTAATAACATAAGAGAAGGGAGATGGCTGGCTAAGCCTGACTAACTAGAAAGGGGCAGCTTTATAGACACTCCAGGGGACAGACCCGTTGCCTCTGCCAAGAGGGTTAATATTCCTCCAGACTCTCTTCCCAAAGGCAAGCAAAGCAGTCCCTCCCATAGATTAAACAGGTTATGGGAAAGATGGGAGGGCAGTAAAAGGGAAATTCTTATGCCAAGGTTTGCACAGTAGAAGATAAAATAGTGACCAAAAAGGGGAGGAGTCTAGCCTGGGAAAAGTTGAGAAAGGGGATTGTTTATGGAGAGAGCCCATCATAAGCCTATGAAGATTTAAGAAAGAGATTGGATAGTTTGAAGAAAGCTTCCTCTTTCCCAAACCAAAGACAATATAATCAAAGCTGAACAGAGGCCCAAGACATTCCGGTGTTCTCTGCAGCAGCCACATGGATCTAGATGTGTCAGCTAATTCCAACCTGGGCACCACTGGGCCTGGAGGCAGATGTCCAGATCAGGAAATGAGACACAGAGAAGTTCTGTCAGTCTGCAGCCCCAGAGGCTGGCTTCTTCTGCAGAGAGAAGCCGAGCCACCTAGTGATGGATGAGACATCAGGTACCTGGTCGCATCCTTTGTTTTCACCCCAATAAACCTTGCCTCTATTACTCATATCCTCCTATGTACAAGTTC
This sequence comes from Pipistrellus hanaki, assembly GCF_964339955.1. Taxonomy (NCBI): domain Eukaryota; kingdom Metazoa; phylum Chordata; class Mammalia; order Chiroptera; family Vespertilionidae; genus Pipistrellus; species Pipistrellus hanaki. The sequence continues at coordinate 200,402,995 of NC_140503.1, read as the reverse complement.
CCGAGATGCTTTTCTTGCAACTCTGTGGAAGAATCTTATTTCCACCAGCAATATATCAAGTAGCTTCTGATTGAGATTCAGGTTTTCATGAAAGCTTAACTGGTCATGTATTTTCTGTCCATGTGACAATTGTATTTGTTACAACATGTCATTATTCTTTGAGAGTTTACTATGTGCTAGGTAGTACTAAGATAGAAATACAATGTTTTATTAAATTCCAGGATTTATTTTTATGAGGCAATGCATTATCCGTTTTTTGAAAGAAGCAAAATATGATTCAGAGCTAAAGAATGTGCCCAAAATCACCCAGCTTGTACATGGTGAAGACTCTACTAGAACCCAAGTCTGATCACAAAACCCTCATCATGCTGCCTCTGTCCCCTGTGCTTAGCTCGAGTCATCCTCTGGGAAATTAATCAAGTTAATAGAGAAAAACATCTGGGTCTTCAAAGAAGACAGTAGAGTCCTACAATGCTCTGACTTATTTGAGCCACTACCCAGCTCCAGCTGGTCATGATGTTCAAAATGCCATCACCACTTTCTGCTCTGGGAAGTCAGTCCAGTAATGCAACCTTGTCTGACCCCAAAATCTTAGCTCATGTTCTGCCACAGATAAGGAGTGCTGAGGATCAGGGAACTTCTTTGCTTTCTGTGCCCCAAGAACAATAGAAGAGATGCTTTGATAGGGGGTTAGAATGGGTGGAGGAAAGTTTTAAAAGAGCTCTTCTGTAGCCCAATGCTTTACAAAATAAATGTTGGTCTAGAAGGCATGAAAAGCCAAGGGAGGGATTTAGAGATAGCACTGAATTTTTAATATATTAAACTACTTACATGTGGCCAACATCCATATATAGCGAGTATGCACTTGAGATGAGACAGACACACCAAAATGAGAACCGGAAAATGTCCTTCCAACACCATTGTGGGGACAGAGATGGTTTGCATAGAGGTTAAGAACCAAAGTGTTGAAGTTTTGCTCAGCATCCTCCCTACTGATTTGGAGTGCTGGCTCTACCTCTTACATATTAACTGTGATACTGGATCTCTCTGTGCCTGAGTCTTTTCAGATATAAAATGATAGTAAAAATACCACACCCAACTCTTAGAGTTTTCCAGAAGATTAGTGAAGATTAAGAAGATTAATATTGTAAAATGCTAAGATAGTGTCTAAAACAGAATGAGAAGTTTGTTCAATAAATAAAAGAGATTGGAGCTAAAATAAAATGGACACAAGATATTACAGGCATGTAGAAAAAGAAGAGTTAACTCAAGCTGGTGTAAGACTTCAAGGACCAGAAAAGGGATCATAGGAATGTAATATTTGTGGTGACTCTCCAGAGATGATTTGGACTCCACCCAAGAAGGAAATGAAGCTGAAGTGAAGAAAAAGAGAGAGCTGGGCAGAAGCAAGAGAACAGACAGAAGCAGGGAGATGAGATGCTGTTTGTTACATGCCTGAGTATATTTGTAGAAGGAGTGAAAAGAGAACTAGTGAGATAGAAGGCCTTCGGTTAATAGGAGTCAGTCCATGAAGGGCTTTGTATGGTAAAAATAAATTCTTACTTTATGTTATCTATGAAGTATGTTTAGAGAATGTCAAGACAGAAAAAATTTCATGACCAGATTTGCAATCTACAGAGATCACTCTGATCACAAGGTAGAGAATGGATTTTATTGAGTGCAGTTGAAAACTACTTACTGCTGCAGGTGTGAGTCAGGCAAGAAGGCAAGAGCCTGAAAGAATGAACTATTACGAGAAAGGAGATTCTGGGAAATAATAGCAGCACACAAACCAATTTTGTTTGGAATGGTCAGATTTGTAGTAGCTTATTTTGAGTGAAAGTATTGAGCTCTGCAGCAGAGAGATAGAAGCACAATCAAAAATAACCTTCACAATCAGAAATCCTTGCTCTAAATTGAAAGCCATCAGTCATTCCTCATTTGATGAGTGGAAGAGCAAATAAATAGACAACTGTTAGTTTTTGTCTTTTGAACACATGGAATAATCATTTTTTATGTAGCCTGGGACTGAAGAAACAATAAAATATTAAAAGTCTAAGGCACTGTGCACATTACGTCTAAATAAAATATTTATTGGGGAATTAACTCAGTAAGATTGTAGTAATAATTACAAGTTAAAATTTCTTGAGCATTGCTCATTTCCAATATGCTAGCAATTTGTGGGTATTATCTCATTTAGTCCTCTCAGTAAAACAATGCTTGTCCCACTTCACAGCTGAAAAAATAGGCATTTACAAAGATTTACATACTCATTTCAAGTCACATTGCAGGGATATTAAGTGACAGAATGAGAATTCAAGTTTTTCCAAATGTTTGGGAGCCCATACTAATTATGCCTGAGGTGTTAGCTCTCATCACATAAGTGTTTGACGTTAGGTATAATTTTTAGGAAATAAATATGCCACTTCTCAGAGCTTGCTGTGGACAATAAAGACATTGGTTTTACTAGTCCAGTTTATGTTTGCCCAAAATTATCTGTGGGTTTTTATAGAATGATGTCTTTATTGAGACCATCATGTGACTTAAACTAACAAAGTATTACTTAAAAGCAGAATGCCAAGCAAGCAAAATGAACAAAACAAACACTGAGGACAACTTCCATCTGAGGACAGTTCCTGGATAATAGAAAGGGGTATGGTGCAGAGGGGATAACTTGGATGATCGAGTGTCAGCCAGGATGGAATTTGAATCCCAGATCTACCACTTACTACTAGTAAGAATTTGGGCAAATCACATAACCCCATCCAAGCTTCAATTTCCTTATCTATAAAATAGAGATGATAGCTACCATAATATAGTCTACTGATTAGATTAAATGAGATGGAACAGACCAAGTGTCAAATTCAGCTATCACCACTGTAGGATAATCTGGGGATGACAAAAATGATGGATATTGGTGCAAGTTTAGATATATTTTTTCCAAATAGGACTGACTCAAAAAAAATTCTTATTGAATGTGCCTAACTAGGATACTATTCATAATGACAGTTTCCTACTGTTTTAGGTGTACTTTTAATTGAATTTGATTTTCATTGAAGAGTGCATTAAGCTGCTTTTTAATTCTCTCAGGAGGATAATGTCACAGTCCCTATGTTTGAGTAATCTCAGGCTCTGAATAGGAAAGGTTGATTTTAAAAATCTCAGAGCTATTTTTATACCATCTCTCCTGTGTACAACATAACAATCCTGCAGCTAAGTTTTAAAACATATTTTAAAAGGTCACTTTTAATGAGTTGGGCTTTTCATGTATCAATCTTTTATATTTACATTTTCTGAGATTTCAACAGCAGAGCTTTCTTTAACTGAATAAATATTCAAGTTGCAGAGTGTAATTTGAAAAAGACTATTTGCATAATAATGTTTTTGGATGAAAACAAAGTCTCTGACTGCACATAAACAGGTTTTACTGATCTTTAATGGGGCCAAGTGAAATACAGAGGCCTTTACCATCAAACACAGTGCTCTCAATGTTCAGGAGTGTTTGTATAAGGCTGCATTTTCCATTCTAATGTTCCCTTACAGTAACACTAATAGGACATGTTTTCTTTCACTAATTAGCCACTAATGTTCTATAAAATTAATTTGGAAGACAGATCACTGACAGAGCTCTAATTAATGAGCTTGACTTTGTCTTGAAGGTAGCAGGAGGGAACAGGGAGTTACAGATGTGTACTGTCTTCTGCTTAAGTCAAGGGAAGATTTCTTTTACATGTTTTCTTTGAACCTGAGGAATATTTGATCTGAGGAGCAATTCATTCACCAATGCTTTCTAAACATCTATTTATGTTAAGCAGTATTTTAGGGATGGAGTGGGGATAGACAGGCAAGAGGTAACAGAATGCCCAAATATAATAGTTCCTGACCTCAAGGGCTCAGCAGTCTGGTAGGGGAGTTTGAATAGGAAATAGGTGATTAAAGTCCACTGTGCTAAGGATTATGATGGAGATGGTTTGAGGTGCCTTAGTTCAAATATCTCACAGGCTTGGGACATTTGATTTGATCTTAAGGAGGGTACCCAAGTTTTGGAAACTGGGGGAAAGGATGGTATAGGGTGTCTATCAGGCAGGAGGAATAGCATTGCAAATGTCCAAGTACAGGCAGATGTTCTCTTGATTAGGGACCAACAAGTACTTTGGTATGAATGGGAGGCAGAGTTTCAAGGAGATAGGTTAAGAAGTTAAGACTGAACAATGAGCAGGGGCACATACATCCTGTTAAAGAGCCTGGCTTAGTTTCATAGGGGAGAGTAGTATAATCATATTTTAGCTGTAGTGAGGAAGAAGAGCTAAAGCTGCTAGGAAGATGATGTATTGGACCAGAAGATAACTGGGGTATTTAATAGACAGTGTTTGGTGTCTGACTGAGTATATCAAGTAATGGCCATTGAGACTGACTCTATGTGGGCAAATCCAAGAAATCCATCTGGAAGTTTTTCCCTTCCTAATGTATGCTCATTCTGTGTTTAGAGTGGCCTGGGTGAATACTGCCATCACCGACAGGACTCACATAGACTAAATCAGAAATTTGCAAGGAGGGAAGAGAAACCAAATGGCTCACTAGATAAGTAGAAAAAAATGAAGACTGCATGGAAAGAACAGGGATTCTGGCAGTTGGAGCTCAACTTAAGGCACCACCTGTAACAGCTGGATGATTTTCAGAATTGTTCTCAGTTGTGTATGTGACCCCCCCGCCCAAAAAAAAAAAAATAGAGTAAGAATAGATTCTAAACTAAGTGCACCTTAGATTTTCTTTGTATTACACTTCTGGTTTTGAGCAAAGCTCATTTCTGTTTATCTTGTTGGTCATCTTAATACTTAAATCAGGTGAGTTGGGGTAGAATGTAGGTGGTAGATGATTGATTTTCATACTCCATTTAAATAGATTGGTCACCAGAGAGTCTCATAATCTTCAAGCTCTGAGTGATCTTAAACTCTAGGACAGCCCAGACAGTGTTGCTCAGTGGTTGAGCTTTGACCATGAACCAAGAGTTTACTAGTTCCATTCCCGGTCAGGGTACATGCCCAATAGTGGATGCATGGGAGGCAGCAGCCAATCTATGTTTCTCTTATCTGATATATCTATGACTCTATCCCTGTCCCCTCCTCTTTCTCTAAAATCAATAAAGACATATTAAAAAAACAACACTAAGAGAGAGGCCCTCAACCTTTTCTAATAATTGGCTTTTTTGATCTAATTAGCACTTATAAAAGCCAAAATGAAAAGGATAAACTTGGATCTGCTTTGGTTGAAGAGAGTATGAGGCCCATTCTCATCTCACAAGGAATAGCAATTCTGCAGAAACCACCAGAATTGCTAATGTGCACGTGTACTCACAGGCCTGAGAGGTGACTTTTTGCTAAGGGAACAACAGCAACTCAAAAATGTTCAGATGACAAAGTATCTAGTAATCATGCTATTGGTCACATAACAATTTGAAATAGCTATAGTTTTAATTCTATCAGATGGGCTAAGGTCAATTCAAATTACAGAAAGTAAGGATATTTTGCATGTAATAATTATCTGTACATATTAAGAAATTCAAAGCCATCAACTTATGATCTGGTACTCTTTCTTGGTTTCCCTGTCAATAGTGTTGTGGGGTCAAACCCTGGGTTCAAAATAAGACCACCGGAGGCTGATGATTAATTAAAAAGCAGGCAAAGATGTATTGAAATATCTGGCCAGGACAGACGCGAGAGCACCACACACAGGTGGTCTCCACACGACTGCACTGTTTCAGGGGTAGGAAGTCCCTTTTAAAGGTTCAAACCACAGGAATTTTCCTTTGTTTTAAATTTTAAATCCTAAAGACTGCATTCTAAAGACTAGGGTCAGCCCAGCAGGATTAGTTGCTAGTCACATCCTGCTGGACATTGGAATGTGGCCCTATCTTGTAATAGCCTATAACATAGAAGCAGAGCTCAGAGGTTATCTGCAGTTTCTATCTCTGAAGGTTACTGAGTCAGTGGGAATTACTCTCCTGTGCTCCTGGTCCCAGGCAAGGGAAGATCCCTTAGCCTCCAAGTCTCCACCTGAAAGCTAAGGTAAATAGCCTTTTTTTAAATTTTATTTTATTTTTTTCCTGTGTTTAATCAGGTGCAAGAGCCAAACTAGAAGGGTTAAAATTCAAACAGCAGTTTTTACCAAAGTATGGTTGCTACTATATTTCAAATAGATATTTGTTATTTGCTCATTTAAGTTATTGTCTTCCAAAATTTTCCAGCAGACAATAATTTAATGTTAGATTATAGAAGAAAACTTGAAATTGCAAAAGCTCTATTTACAATTTTTTTTCCCCTGCAAAAGGGGAAATGTATGGAAACCCCTTTCACATCCCGCATGGTTCAGGGTTCCAGTTCTGGAGAAGGGCCACATGCAAATTAAAGAGAGACTAGAAGAAATTTAATTTGGCGATATGGGGGGGCCAGGCAGGAGCCTACCTCTAGTGGGAGGACTGCCACTCTGTGTTTTCCCGAAAATAAGACATCCTCCGAAAATAAGACCTACTTCTGGTTTCCTTCTGAGTGAAGTTTAAGGCATCCCCCAAAAATAAGCCCCCAACCCCCCCCCCCCCCCAGGCTAAACGTGAGAGATTTGGTCCACTGATTCTGAAAGAAATGGAGTCACAAGAAATTCACAAGGAAATTCAGGAATTGGATTGTTATGATGATGTTTCAGAAGATGATGACATGATTATCATTGAATAAATGAGTAAATTCTTGACACTGTAGGATTCACAGTTTGTCTGGTTTGTGTTGACAATTACTGTACTACAGTACCGTATACAAGTAATAAATTTCCTTTATTTTCTTTTAACAATAAATGTGTACCGTATTCTTCTTCATGGAAAAAGTAAGACATCCCCTGAAAATAAGACCTAGCGCATCTTTGGGAGCAAAAATTAATATAAGTCACTGTCTTATTTTTGGGTAAACAGGGTAGTCTCTGGCCTTGCTATCCCTTTTATAGAGACTATGGGCTACACCCATTACCCTTAAGCAGGTTTGGGATACACCCATAGCCCTTAGGCAAGTAATAATCAGATTATCATATCAGTAAGAATTTACATTGATTACAAGATGGGGAAGTTGCCATAGTTACCATTGTCTCAATTAGATAGGGAGTGGTTGGCTCTGACCTTTCAGAGCTTCAAGGTTGACCAGCCTTTTACATCTTTCTAATAGTAAGACAATGATCTGTTTCTGGCAGAAATGCTGCATTATTCAGTTTTGGATGGAGAAAAGCATGCTGGTTCAACTTGAAATACTAGTACTTCTTAATTTTATGGTTTAAGAACGAGGGTTTTAATCTGATTAACTGGTTTTAATATATAAAATTTGATGCATATAGAAAATCCTTCCACAAGATCATTAACCAAAATTTTATTTATCATTTCTTCTGCAGTTTATTTTTTCTTCAAGATAGTCAGACACCAAGGACATAGTTTTTAGTCTAGAAGATTCATGGCATAACTCTTACTTCTTGCTTTGATAGATGAGTCAGAAACATTGTGTTGATCTTCAATTTTACTCTTGATTTGTCTTTCCAGGTGGAATAAAGGCAATCAGATAGAAAATAATTGTTTCTTATTTCTAAATACTGAGTTTGCCCTCTAGACACAATAGCAAAAGCTATTGGTAGTCAGTCAAACCAACTGATTCATGTTTTGATACATATAATTTTAGGGAATGTGGCATTACTCATGCAACTTATGTTTATCTGCATTCTTAACATGTGTTATTTGTGATTCTCAGGGTGCCAGTGCTTATAAATAGTTCTTGGAAGTAATTATACTAACGGTGTCCAAAGGATTGATGAAGCCAGAAGGAGAGGCCTACTGGGGGACTTCCAGTCTTTGATCACGAGGGTGGGGGGAAGAGGTATAAACCTTGGGGTGGTCTTGGCCTCATAAACACTGCCTGGTGCTTTTGAGCAGCCTGTCTAGAAGGCTGGGATCCATGGAAGAATTAAAATATTTCTGTAAGTGGCAGCAGGTTGCTCAAAAGCTCACAGTGAAAGAAAATAGGACAGAAACTCGTGATGAAACAAGCAAGGAAAAGAATTCACAAGTGGTTTGGCAGTAATTTATCAAGAATGGGAAAGCAAAGAATTAGTAATCAAAAAAGGCTCTTAGAGTAGGGCAAGGCAGAGTGGTAAACCTACGATAATTCTCACAAAGCATAGCACCCATACATATTACTTATTTTTTTAAAAATATATTTGATTGATTTTTTTACAGAGAGGAAGGGAGAAGGATAGAGAGTTAGAAACATTGATGAGAGAGAAACATCAATCAGTTGCCTCTTGCACACCTTTTGGGGATGTGCCTGCAACCAAAGTACTTGCCCTTGACTGGAATCAAACCCGGGACCCTTCAGTCCACAGGCCAGCGCTCTATCCACTGAGCCAAACCAGTTTTGGCACATATTACTTATTGACTACTTTTTTTTTTTTTTTTTTAAAGAATCATCATTGTCTTGAAACTATATAATGTGATCAATTTCTTTTCTTGGTCCAAAGCATTATTATTTGTGGTGACTACATTACTAGCAATGTATCTTAAAGCATTTATCATACAGTGATCAGGCCCAATGTCAAACTGCTGGGTTCCATGCCCTGCTTGATATGTGGGTGGGGTTTTTTTTTTGGATGTTTTTCTTAACCTTTCTGTGCCTTTGTTCATCATCCATTAAGAGCAGTACCCGTCACATAGGGTTGCTGGAAAAGTAAATGAGCTACTATATGAAAATCACTGAGGTTAGTATCTGGCATAGCATAAATACTACACTGGAACTGGCTATGATTTATTTATATGTAAAAATAACACTAAATTATGACAAAGTTAATATTTATTGAGTGTTTCTGTGAGCATTCTGTGTGCAAATATATTGTCATGGCAACCTATTTGATGGAATTTTTACTGTCTCCATTTTACAGATTAAGACACTGAGCAGCAAAACCCAGGCTAGAAGCTCTTTATCACCATTTTTACCAGCTCCTGAATATGAATTTTAAAATCCCTTTTCCAGTAATTTAAGTATTTCCTTCACTTTTAGAGCAATTAAAGAACTGAATGTGCTTTTTTTAAGGCTAAACTGAGAAAAGAAGACTTAAAGCAGGCTATTTATATATAATTTGCTCAACAATTCTCATCTCCATAAGCCACGACACCGCTCTCATTGTATTTCTCAATTCTCACATTAATGTCATTATTTTACTAGGTAAGTTATACATATAAATATTTTATATAGATGCTTCATTTTTGCCATTAGGATGATGAAGCCTGTATATACTAATGGAATTCTAAGGTCTTCTGATTTTTTTTTTCCTTTAAAGCCAATTATCAATTATATCCAGCACAGTTATAAGGCTAAGAAAATCTTGGAATCCACATTTACATAACAATATCACTTTTACTTAGATGAAGCATTTAGTGGCGTGAGCTTTATGATTAACATGGCTGGATTACATATAGTGTCTCATTTCATTGTGCCATTGCCAAAGACAATACAGGCAGGTTCTTAAGGTGCTGCTTTGTCAATAATACAGTTACCACTACTTTTTGTTACTCGTTATAAATAGTACATCAAAAGTCAAGAAGATATTGAATAAATATTTTCCATATTAATTTGACCTCTTCTAAGAAGTACATCAGTGTAATGTTTACCCACTACACCCCAAGTACCTTCTGAATCAGTCCATTTATAGACCCTCAACTTCTAGAGAAGTTTCTTTCTGTTGTGGATTATTACTAATAAAAGGTATGTGGGGTGAAGGCAACATGGTGCAATGGAGAGATTGCTGCTGAGTCATCTCTGGTGGAAAGCCTGACTTCATACCTGTATGATCCAATCTCTATTCCTTCCTTTATTACCCCATCTTAGTGAAAGCCATTTCCACCTAAGCAGTCACTCAACCAGGAACTTGAGGGTCATCTTTCCACAGCGACAGTGAGAAAGAATGCCTTCTGGTATTATCTACTTTGTATTCTGTGATATTAGGGCAATTAACATTTCCTTGATTTTACATAAATTTAGTTATAATCTATTTAAGACAAATAATGTAACACCAATTTCTATCCAAATTGCAGAGCTTCTAACTCCATCTACACTGAATTCTGACACTGTTATGGATATACCCATATTCCAACCAAACCCTATGGGAATTGATCACATCCTTCTGTATTATACAGCTGGACCTTGTACATGGTTCTATTGCATTCTCTACACTATATGTATGCTGCATGTGTGTGTGTGTGTGTGTGTGTGTGTGTGTGTGTGTTTGTGTGTGTGTGAGATAAACTGGAGCTCTCCATGGGCAAGGTCTTTTTTATATCTGAGTGTTAAGTGTATAGCACTGTTTCTGGTATGCAATAGGATAGGGTGCACTCCATAAATTCCTACAGAATAAACTAATGATGATTAAACTCAATAAACAAAAGTTTTGCTTACAGGACTATATGACCTTGGGAAAAATCACCAAGATCTTTCTGCATAAATTTAATATATTATTAAAAATAAAAATATAATGATATATGACCTATGAAGCAGATGTGTTATGAAAACCAAACTAGAGAATTTAAATAAAAACCTATATATCGTGAAGCACCATGCCTATGTGTGAAAGATTAAAATACTGTGGAACAAATCCAGGAGGAACAAGGAAAGAAAATTTATCCTTGAAGGCTTTCTCATTTCTCAGGATGAGTACTTTTTGGACACTATGTTGCAGTTAACAATCAACAATTTAAGGAAGAATTTAGAAATTTAATCACAAAGAGAGAATTGATTTTTCCCTTTAGGATATGACATTTAACAAATTTATTTAGAGTCCTTTAAGACCAACAGAGCTAAAAGGGAATTGAGAACACTTGTAATAATCACATCCGACTTCAATGTAGAAGGTCATATATCTAAAAGGTTATACAATGGGAAATTCAATTACAAGGGGCTCCTAGTGGGCTTTACTTAAAATAGCACAGAACTATAGAGCCTTTAATTCCAATGAAAATCACTGTGTTTCCTCAAAAATGGAGAATTATTTGGTAACTATATCTATTCATTCCAAGCATAAGTTCCCAACATCTGCAGAACTCAGGAGGGCAAAGGGCAAATATTCAAACATTGCAGCAGAGTTTTAAATTTATTGGCCCTCCCCAAAAATATTCTCTCATCTGGCATTTGTGTATTTGGTTGTCCCATTTCTGTTTGATTTCTAGAAAAGAAGGGGATAATCTTTCTTCAAAATCACTATAAATACTGTTAGTTTGATTTGTTTCCTCTCACTAACAAAGGATTATTTAAAACAATTAAATGTGACAATCTTGATGCAAATAATGCCAAAATTTAAAAGAAACTGATCACTGAATCTCATCAAACCTGGGGTAAGTCCTAAGAGAGGACTAGCTGGGGCCCTACTGTTAATATTCAGCTCTATTGGTCTAATGCCCAATGGGCACTAACTGATTTTTATATGCTCCCTCATGGATCTGCATTTGGGTCTATGGGTTTCTAATTCAGTCTTTTCATTACATACTAGAGGCTCGGTGCATGAAATTCATGCACGGGTGTGTGTGTGTGTGTGTGTGTGTGTGTGTGTGTGTGTGTGTGTATGTGTCCCTCAGCCCAGCCTGCACCCTCCCCAATCTGGGACCCCTTGAGGGATGTTTGACTCCCTGTTTAGTCCCTCTCATAATCCAAGAAAGACTCCCAACCACTCACCTGCCTGCCAGCCTGATCACCCCCTAACCACTCCCCTGCCAGCCTGATTGATGCCTAACTGCTCCCCTGCTGGCCTGATTGCCTCTAACTGCCTTCTCCTGCAGGCCATCTTGTGGCAGCCATCTTGTATTCACATGGGGCAGCCATCTTTGATCACATGGGGGCAGTCATCTTGTGTATTGGAGTGACAATCAATTTGCATATTACTCTTTTGTTAGATAGGATATGAAAGCATTTGAGATCCTTAGAGGAAAATTGTTTTTCCAAGACCCCATGGACTCTCAAAGCTGGCTCATGGCAAAGCCCATGATCATAACCCAAATCTTCTGACTTCCGGTATAGGGTTCCTTATGAGATACTGCATTCTAGAAGTTCACACATCTGGGCATCCATGTTCAACAAACACTTTTCTATGCTCATACTAAATGCAATTTGTCACATTAGATCACAGTGATAAGTAAATGGATAAAAATATAAAATAGGGAACCTGAATTTACAGAATACAGCCTGGTATTTGAGATAAGCACTTAAAGCATTCAAGAGTTCATACTTAGAGTTGGTTAACGTGATTCCCATTATTAATAATCTTGATGCAGGCCAGGTCTAAATGAAACACAGGGATCCACGCAATCCTCCCAGCAATCCTATGATAAGTCTCTATATGGTATATATTCAGTAGAATTCTCCCATCCTCTCTAAAAGCGTCAGGAAGCAGGTGTTTGTTACTGATCTTTGATGTCAATAATGGATAATTTTGGAAGGCCGTGGTGAGCTCTATGTCTGTGTCAATGATGTACAGTGCAGTCCACAATGGCATGGGGTCAGAGGATCCAGGAGAGCAAAAGTCACAACGAGTCCACTGGCATCATCTGAGGCTAGGTTTACCAAAGCCAGGAGAGCAACTCCATCTACCTCTCAAAGGCCAAAGAGGCACCATCTGAAGCCTGGCTTGCATATAGATTTGGTAAACATTAGCTATGGACTCATCTAAGTCATGCTTATTAAACTACATAGCAATGCCATATTTTATGTGTTTATTCAAATACTTACCAAACACCTACTATTTGTCAAGCAATATATTAGTGGCTAAATTTACAATGATGAATACATTTCAGCCATTGCACTTAAAGTAATTACAGTTTAGTTATAGGAGAGTTTGCTAAATCTACAGAGAGCTAGGGAGCACAGTGGAGCACCTAACAGAGTCTTTCCTGGATAAATGCTACTACTAATAATGCTGGTAATAATCCTACTATTAGAGCAGACACATAAATATACTGATGTCCTTTAGGCCAGATTCTTTGTTTTAATTACATTTATTGGGGTGACATTGATCAACAAAATGATGTTTTTAAGTACACAACTTCACAAACACATCATCTGCACATAACACCCTGTGATGACCTCCAAAGCCAAATTTTCATTCATCATTTGATCCTAAGATAATAATAGTGCAGCCCAACTGGGTGGCTCAGTTGGTTGAGCATTGCCCTGTGCATCAGAAAGGCTATGGGTTCGAATCCCTGTCAGGGAGCATATGGGAAGCAGCCAATTCATGTTTCTCTTGCATGTTCATCTTTCTCTCTCTCTCTCTCTCTCTCTCTCTCTCTCTCTCTCTCTCTCTCTCTCTCTCATATCAATGGAAATATCACTGAGTGAGGATAAAAAAATAAAAGATAACAATAGTGTACACAATATATTATTTTTGAATCTTTTCAACTCAGCCTTTTGGTGATGTGTGTATCTGTTTTATTTCATGTACCTGGCACTGCTAGCTTTTCTATTCCATATTTTCCCTCTCTTCTTCTTCCCTTCTTCCTTTCTAATAGAAGCCTGATTTTGTTCAGGTTAACAGTGGCCCAGCTGTAAACCCAACTTCTCAGATGCCCTTGCAACTATTATAGAAATAGTTTAATGAAATTGTTTTGGGCATAGACATTTGCTACAGATTTATGGGATGTTTATTCATTCATTTATTGTAATATGGGTGCTACCCTTTCCAGCTTCAAGATTATCCTTCCTGTCTAGAACCTAGACATGAGGTTGGAGGTTGGAGCAACCATGTTGACACTATAAGTGAGAAATGTGGGTGTGAAAGCCATATGTTAAGGGAGCTGGTGGATAAAGATGCAACTTGTGTGCAGTACTCCAGCCTTTTTAATGAGAGAGAAGGAGACAACTTGATATGACTGAGTAACTAAAGTTAGATTCCTATTACATACAACCTAATCCAATTTCCACCAGATAAGTGATAGGAAATCAGCTCTGGCCCGAGAGAAGAGACCCAGAGATGAGAGCATTTCAGGACTTCTGATTAAATGGCTGGATTGTTAACTGAGCAGCCAAAATGAAAGCCACTAATAAATATGGTCTGCTCAGCCACACAGGTGATGCAATCAGCATGTTATTATCTCACTCTGAAATATTCATAGAGAGCCCAGGATGAAAAGTATAAGACCAAAAGAATAAAAGAGATTCAGAGGACATATTCAGTACAGGAAGAAAAAAATAACTAAAGTTTAAAAATACATATGAAAGCTTTGGATAAAATTTTTAAAATCTTCCAAGAACAAGTAGTCATTGTAAGGAAAGAAACAATTAAAACCTTGTAAAATCAGAAAATGTGTTAGCAGACATAAAAAGGAATTCATTAAGGAAGATAGAAAATAAATTTAAGTGATCCTTGTATGAAGAAACATGTGAGGAAATAAAAGAGAAACAATTAGAAAATTATCAGATCAATTTAGAAGGCCCAATATCTGACTAATTGAAGTTATGGAAAGAAAATAGTATAATCAATAGTGGAGAAATATATTTCAAACACATAAAGCAAAAATATTTCCCAGAATTAAAGGGTTAAGTCTTTGAATTGCAAAGGCCCACAAAAGGCAAGAACCCCACATTGGCATGTGATTTGGAATTTCAGACCACGGGGGAAATGATAAAGGAAAAACACTAACAGCCTCCGGAGGGGGAAAAAGAAACAATTTAGATTAAAACAATGACAATGGAGTCTTACACAAGATCCTGGGACATTGAAAAAGTAAAACTTTCAAAATTCTGAGAGAAACTGTCCACCAGCTTGTAATTCCAACACAAACTATTGATCACACGTAATGACATTTTTTTAAATTGAGAATAAAAATCTTAGAAAAAAATAACCTTTTGTCCTTAGGAAGTAATGAAAGACAAAATCCATTAATTGGATGGACTAGCAATTGAGAAGGAAGGGGCCATGGGATGCTGCCCAAGAGAGAGGCCAAGGGAACTGTAAGAAGAGCCAGGAGGATGTTTATGTAGAACAACATCTGGCCCTGGGACCAGAGGAGATTTTCAAGGGGGAGTTCCCAAGGGGATCAATGGATTTTGGGGAATTTAGGATGTGCCCATCTGCACTGAGAGGAGAATTAGTCTGAAATTGAGACTGGGATTGGGAAATCATATGCGCATAGAAAATTCAGCAAACTAAAACAAAAAACTCCATTATTAATTCAAGGTACAAGAAACTAATCATTGTACACAATCTTAAAGAGCTTCAAACAATATTATGTTTGTAATACTGTAAGCTGTTGAATGTTGAGTGAAATATTGTAGGGGACTTGGGTATAGAGAAGAGTCTTATAAAAGAATGCAATCCTTATTTTCTATTCCAAGACAATAGCTAATATCTGAAGTTAAAAATGCCAAAAACTATAAGGGCACATCTATACTATTAAAAGGGTAATATGCTAATTAGACCAGGAGACCTTCCATAAGTTCTTCCGGACAAAGCCATGGTATCAGGGACACGAGGCAGAGGTGGGTAGAGGCGATCAGACCAGGAGGGAAGGGCAGTTGGCGGCAAGCAGGCAAGCAGGCAGAGTGGTTAGGGGTGATCAGGTGGCAGGTAGGCAGTTGAGTGGAGCCAGCATTCCTGGGTTGTGAGAGGGATATCAGACTGCCAGTTTAGGCCCAGTCCCTGTGGGGATGCCCAGGGGTCCTAGATTGGAGAGGGTACAGGCTTGGCTGAGGGACACCCCCCATTCCCCAGTGCATGGATTTCGTGCACCAGGCCTCTAGTTTATTATAAAAGTCTATAATAGAAGAAACTGTCTAAAGTTTCAAAAAAAGTTGTATCTGGTGAGAAAAATTTAGAAGTAGAGTATCTCAAGTGGCTGTTCTTAATTTCATTTTATTTGTTTTTCTTCTAAGAGTATGTGCCTTAGCCAGTTTGGTTCAGTGGATAGAATGTTGGCATGTGGACTGAAGAGTCCAAGGTTCAATTCTGGTCAAGGTCACATGCTTAGGTTGTGTGCTCAATCCCCAGTAGGGGACATACAAGAGCCAGCCAATCAATGATTCTCTCTCATAATTGATGTTGCTATCTCTCTCTCCCTCTCCCTTCCTCTCTGAAATCAATAAAAAAATATTTTTAGAAATTTTCTGTGTGAAGGAAAGCATCTTACAAAGCAGCACTGTGCTATTCAAAAAGTTAATTTCACAATTATTTCTAGCACTCACAAATGAGAGAGTAGGGATAAAGCCATCAATAGCAAAAAAACTATCAGCACATTTCTCCTTAATGCTATCAGGCAGATTGCTGAATTTTGTATCTGGTCATTCATTTTTTTCTGAATATTGGAGAGCTTTTTGATGTTGTTATTAGCAGAACATGCATTCCAGGTTCATTCCAGATTTTTCTTTGCCTATGTTTAAAAAATATAATAAAACTATTCAAAATCAAAATGCATTGAATTGCATAAGATGCAAATGAATGTTTCTGCTGAACACAGCAACAATATAATACACCCATTCCCTTAGTTTCTGAGACTATTCTGTAAATATGCAGAGAAAAATCTTTTTTCTTTTTTTTTTTCTTTTTAATTACTGAAAGGTAAAGAGTTTGGAACACGATAATAGGATGGTGAAGGCCTTGAGTAGCAGACAAGAAGAAGTCAATGGGGGAAAGAGAGGAACATATGTAGTATTTTCAACAATAAAGGTTTAAAAAAATAATGATATGAAAGGCAAAAGAAGAGTTTGGAAAGCATGGAGGTATAAGACAGACAGGTATTGATTGGTTATTTAATAAACACTATATTGGAAGCAGAAATATATCAGGCTGGCTGCAAAGTACAAAACAAGCACCTGTGACCTCTACAAACTTGGTTTATGACCGTGGTCAGCAAACTGAGGCTCGTAAGCCATGTGTGGCTCTTTGGCTCCTGGAGTGTGGCTCTTCCACAAAATACCACATGTGGGCGCACAAGTTCAGTGCAATTGAAACTTTGTGGCCCATGTGCATAAGTCGGTTTTTGGCCCTCAAAAGAAATTTCAATCGTTGTACTGTTGATATTTGGCTCTATTGACTAATGAGTTTGCCGACCACTGGTTTATGCCATCACCACTTTTTACCTTGGTAACCACCAAAACCTCAATGCTAGTTTGTCTGCTTCTGCTTTGTCCCTTATCCCATGAAGAAAGACAGGAGCTACTGTGACTTATTCAAAATATAAACCATATAAATACTCTGCCCCAAACATCCACTGCTTTCCCCAAATGGACAAACTCCCTGCAATAAACTCTAAGAAGTATTTGTTGAATAAAAATCAATTCATCTATCAAACAGCAATGAGACTTGGCTCACACAATCCTTGCCCTCAATGACTTACAACTGAAATGAAAAGCAATCTGAACATTGGAAAACCATCTATCCCCGGGACCTAGGACAAATGGCGTGAATAAGGAATTGGGGGGAAGTTAGAAGTTCATGTGGATCATAGTGGTTTGGAACCTTCTGTAGTAGAGACTTAAACATGAATGCCCTGGTAAGTATGTTGTTATCTAGTTTAACACAAGAGAGAAAAACACAACATAGGCTCCTATGATCCTAAACTCCTGGCCATCATTTCCCTGATCCTATAAGATAAATTTATACTCACTCCATTGGCTTAAACTATCTTTTAAAACATACCAGTTACTTCTGCTGATGTAGTAACTAGAGTTACAGTAACCTGATGCAGACATACATTTAGGAGATACACAAAAGTTTGAAGTGAGATACTGATGTGCCAAATCTAAAACAGGGACAGGCTCATCTTAAAAGTGGTAGACACATTTGAGCTGAAGTAAACTATTATTTTTTTGTATTTTATTGATTTTTTACAGAGAGGAAGGGAGAGGGAATAGAGAGTTAGAAACATCGATCAGATCAGCTGCCTTCTGCACACCCCCCACTGGAGATGCGTTCGCAACCAAAATACATGCCCTTGAGCGGAATCCAATCTGGGACCCTTGAATCCATATGCCAACACTCTATCCACTGAGTCAAACCAGTCAGGGCTGAAGTAAACTTTTATCTGGCATCTAAGATGTTGTAATTGGAGTGGCATCATGGCACATATATGGTATAAATCCAATTTATATTCTCAGTAGTGTTTGATACTCCGAATTTAATTGTGATTAAACAAGTAAACATTAAATCATATACACAACACCAGGAGAATGTGGTGTCTATTTTTAGTGTATTCTAATAATTTGAAAATTAGTAGTCTGTGTACTAATGGCAACTTTTCATTGATCTCAATATTGGATTAAGTGAGACACGTTAGTATTTTCATGAATTAGTTGCATCTCATGAAATAGAGATGTGAAACTTCTAAGAGTCTTCCATCAAAGGCAAAGAAAGAAGAAAAGCATATATGATCTAAGAATGGTTTCCAGCCATGCCTCTGCATTCACCAGCAAACCTTCAGTTCTAGACTATCACATAGTGTTTGCTTGGCTATCTTAAAAATAGACTGGTTGATTCCCAAGCAACAGAATATAATAACCAAAGATAGATGAAACAATTCAATTATTTTTAATATCAGAGAAGTTCTCATAGATAAAAGATATATCAGCTTAGGTAAAAATTATAATTGTATTTCCCAAATTTCAAATATTCAAAACCATCTTTAATATCTTTATTAAAATCCATGTGTTTAATTCATTTGATTTATAATGAAAGCTGTTATTTTTAAAGGGAATGTTTTATCACTCTCTAATTGCAAATAAGTATAATTTGCCATCAAGATGTAAGTACAGATTTAAATACAATGAAATAACCTTGTTTTCAAGGTTTAGGTATGAGCTCAGAACTGTCCTTTTTTCAAAGGAGCGACATACACAACTGTTTTGATGTGTTACTGACTGGCACCAAGAATAGACAGTCATTTCCATAATCAAAGGATTAAACTAGGATTAGAAAGATTATAAATTACCTCCCTATAATGTGATTTGTTTCTTTATAATTCCTATCCTGGCATTCTAGGAGGTAACTGTTTTATGCACGTTAACTTAAGTGTGTCCATAGAATACTAGATTCTTGAAATATTAATATTTTTAATAAAAACCATTTCCATGGTTAATTTCTGTGTATGTGAAATGCCAGGTTAATAAAAATCTAGATAAGTTTTAAAATATGTTTTAAAAATTGATATCTTTCCCATAGGATTTTTCAGAACCTTTAAAATGCTATTGAGCATTGATATTCCCCTGAAAGACATATGCGATCCAGTCTTTTACAAAATACTCTGAGTGTGAAACATTTTCTAGGTAGAACATTTGGAAATGTATATTTATCTTAATGTTTATGCACAAATTGTGTTGTTGACTTCATTGTTTCCCATATTTCTCCATGCCTCTTCAATGCTATTTGTTTCTGCTAAGTGATAGCCATTTCTTCTTGACCACAACACAAACTTTTTTTCTCCATTCCGAACTCATTTCTTTTACTGGCAGCTTATATGCAACTGTTAAAATAGATCTATCCTCCACACACAAAAAAATTGCTCACAAAATAGCCAAAAGAAAAAGAAAAGAAACAATCCAAATGCCTCTCAACAAGTGAGTGAATAGTTAAAGGAAATGCAGTATATCCATATAATGGACTACTACTCAGCAATAAAAAAATGAGTTATTGATATCAGCTAAATCAATGGATCTTAAGTGTTAAATAAAAGTCACATATGGTCTGAACATATTTGTATAAACTTCCCAGAAAAGGAAAACCTATAAAGAGAGAAAGTAGATTAGTAATTGCCTAGAGCTATGGGTGGAAGTGGAGATGAACTAAAAATGGGCAGGAGAGAACCTACTGGGTAATCAAAATGTTCTAATACTAGATGGGTATGACATGACTTTATTAAAATTCACTGAATCATACACTTCATTCTGTAAATTTTTAGAACATAAATTATTCAATAAAGTTATTAAATATTTCAGCCAAGAGGCCAGCTGACCATACACTCATTTACTCATTCTTCCTTTCTTTACAAGTCTTTCTCTCAAGACTCAATCTGAAGACATCCGTTTCTTATCTTGAAATAACACACCATTTCAGTTTTCCATATCTTATACCCTTGTCATTTGCCTTCTGATCCTTTCTTGTATTATATTCAAGTATTTGTGAAATATCCTTATTAAATTATTAGTTTTCACAGACACAAACTACTCTGGACTATTCCATGTAGAAATAAATACTGTTGAACTAAGCACAGGGAACAAATTTTGTTGAATAAAGGTTAACCCTAATAAAAATACTTGTGAAAGTTCCCAGAAATGAATATCCTTCAATTGGTTGCTTTGAAATCTGAAATTTACCCCTTTCTATTTAACTTGTAAAAATAGTTTAAGACTTCAAAACACCAGCCACAAATTTAAGGAGTCATAATCGCACCAACAACAAACATTCGAAGCAATAACCTTTACTGAACACTTACTTGGGCTGCTGATGGTGCTGGGTGCTTCTCATTCTGTGGACACTATTCCTGAAAAAATAACTTGACACAGTGAAATTAAGCTGCTTGTTTTATGCCAGGTGCCCTGGAGGCAGAGCTTCAATAGGTTTGCTGTGCACGGGGGGCTTATGGAGGGAATGATTTCAAGAGAAACCAGAAACTAGAAATGAGGTGGAGGAAACAAGAATGGGAAAAAGGAGAGAGGAAGTTTTTAGCTTTAGTCTAATCTAGGGGAAGCGCTGGATGATAAATAGGAGAGCAGAGTGTGTTCTAGGCTTGAGGTGAGAGAGTGAGGCTAAAAAATACCTACTGTCCCAGGCATAGTGTGTGTGTGTGTGTGTGTGTGTGTGTGTGTGTGTGTGTGTGTGTGCCTGTGACATTACCCAAGGGTAATCCTTCACAGGAGGTCACAAGTGTGAGCCATTATCAAGAGTCCATCAGTGGGAGGAGTAGACACACCCATCAGGAAAAGCATTCCAAAGGACCTGGGCAGACACCAGTGGTTTCTCTCACAGCTCTGGTCCCAAGTCACATCCTGAATAAAAAGAATACCTCAGATTCAAACACCAATGATCTGATCTCTACGTTAGTGCTTTTAACTCCCTATCTTTTTATTTTGTAACCCTTGCCTGTGGATAATTTTTTCCATTGATTTTTTAGAGAGAGTAGAGGTGAGGGAAAAGGTAGGGAGAGAGAGAGAGAAACATCAAGTGAGAGAGACACATTGATTGGTTGCCTCCCGCAAATGTACCTGCTGGGTCCCTTGATCGAGTCTGCAATGGAATGGAGGTATGTGCCCTTAGCTGTGACCCTTCCTTTCTTGGGATGACACTCTAACCACTGAGAAAAACTGTCCAGGGCAAAGCTTATTTAAAAAAATGATTTTATTAATTTTAGAGAGAGAGGGCTAGAGAGATAGAAATATCCATCTATCAGCTGCCTCCTGCACACTCCCTACTGAGATTGAGCTTGCAAACCAGGCATGTGCCCTGACTAGGAAATAAATTGGTAACCTCTTTCTTGCTTCATGAGTCAGAGCTCAACCACTGAGCGACACCAGCTGGGATATCCTATCTTTTTTTCTTCAGCATCACATTTTGTTTTGTTTTGCCTTTAAAACATACAGGAACACACGCAGACACACACAAATTCACACAGAAGCCCTGCGATGGCCGAGGCCAGTTGTGGACAAACTCATTAGTCAACAGAGCCAAATATTAACAATATAACAATTGAAATTTCTTTTGAGAGCCCAATTTTTTAAAATTAAACTTCTTCTAATGCCACTTCTTCAAAATAGATTCGCCCAGGCCATGGTATTTTGTGGAAGAGCCACACTCAAGGAGCCAAAGAGCTGCATGTGGCTCATGAGTTACAGTTTGCCAACCTCGGGCTAGGCTGGTCCATTAGCATCTATTTTAAAAATAAATATTAATTCAAACTAGGATAACAATGTCAAGCCTATTTGACACCCTCCTTTAATCTTTCCTTTAATGAATAGATAAAAATAAGTTTTAATTACATGCATTATTTAAACAGCATCCGAGACATGTGCAGGTTGCTTGAGAACAGTTGACTTTTCCCAGCATTTAACATATTCCCCTCCCCACTCTCCTTCAGAATAACCCATTTACATTCTCCATGAATAAAGATTTGCTCAGAGCCTTGGTGCAAGCAGTGACCCAATCACTTACACGTTGCAAATGAGTCGCTCTGAATTTCAGAGAAATTACTGTGTATCTTTAACTTTCTTTGTATCAGAGATAAGATCACACTGACAATTGGAATTTCATGTTAGAAACTACAATTTGAAGAAACATAAACAAAGCCTGCCACCCGGCACAGCACAGCGGAGCTGGCTCCTTGCCACCGTGGCCGACTTACCGCGACGATACAAAGGACCATTTATAACAAATGACAAATGCTAAATGGAAACCGCTCGGGCCCCTGGGAACCTTAGCTTTATCCTTGTCAGACCTCCCCCCAAATTCAGCATCCTTCCAATTTAAATGGAGACACATGGGGGGGGATTTCTGAGCCCTCCACTGATCTCCCAAACCCTCTCTCCCTCTTATCTCCCTTATTGTGCCTAGTTTGAATGCCATCCTCAGAGCTTTCAACTTTAGAATAAGTAGCCAAGCGGTCACCACAGAAGGTGGGATTGGATGGCATTGTGTGTGCATGTCACGTAGACAAGAAAATGCTGCCCTGGATGCCTGCCAGTGATAAGGCCGCCATGCCCTGTACAGTGACACAATAATTGGTTGAGCAGGTGAAAATTAGCATGGCTGAGCATGCAGGGTGATAAATGGCACCCAGGATTGGCTCCAGTTTAAGCCCTGGAAATCACTAACAGGGGAGATAAGGCTGATTGCTTTAGGGAAAAGGAAGTGGGAAGCAGAGACAAGTCTCTGGATGTATTTCTCTGAAAAGGGACCCTCAGAGAGTGAGGCATCTTATATGCCATTTTAAACCGTAGCCAGGAATATGTCTGTTCAATGAGCAATTTGCAGGATACTTCCCTAGGGATTACTGAAGTCTGTCAGAAACCCCTCTGTAAACTCCCTTCTATTCATTCCAGAAAGGCAAGGGATGGAATGTTTGTAACCTATGCTTATGCTTTCCATGGGTTAATTTTCCTAAAGGGCCACTGAGGATAAATATCCATATCTTGCTGACAAGAAAACAGACAAAGATGGCTTGGTTGCTCAGTTGGTGGGCGTATCATCCAGTACACCAAACACAAGGTTGCGGGTTCAATTCCCAGTCAGGGCACATACCTAGGTTGCAGGTTCATCCCCAGTTGGGGAGCAAATGGGAGGCAACTGATCCATGTTTTTCTCTCACATTGATGTTTCTCCCTCTTTCTCTCTCAAATCAAAAAACATATCCTCAGGCGAGGATTTAAAAAAAGAAAACAGACAAAGGAGTTAAACAATACAAAAAGAAAAGAAAAAATCATAGGACAGACTCATTAAGGACAGAGCTTATATTCAAATCCAGACATTTTGACCCAGACATGCAGGCTCTTTCCACATGCTCCTGCTGCCTGAAACACAGTGTTTCCCTAATGTGTTCTGCCGGGTGTTAATGGGAGGCAAGTGTTGTTTAGGTTTCAACCAAAGTAGGCCAGTTTGTCTCATTGTCTGAGATTTTATGTGCCTCCATTAATTTGGGAAGGAAAAAATCAAAGTATCATTTATATGACTCAACATAGTGCTATTATAATAATACTAATAACATTATGTATATTCACTTTTGAATGTGTCTATAAAAACATGAAAATATGTATTAAAGTTTCTATCTTTTATAATCATTATGTAAAGGTGAACAATAATTTATTCATGTAATGCCTGATAAGTACTGTAACAATAAAACCAGAAACAGTTATGCAAGGCCAGGCACTGTTCTTAGTGCCTGGTATATATTAATTCAGTTAAGCACCTTAACAACCCTTGAGACAGATATTATTATTTTAAACTTACTTTTCATTAATTTCAGAGAGAGGAAGGTAGAGGGAAAGATGGAAACATCAATGATGAAAGAGAATCATTGTTCGGTTGCCTCCCACAGCCCCCATTCCCCCACTGGGGATTGAGCCCACAACCCGGGCATGTGCCTTGACTAGGAATCCAACCTTGACCTCCTGATTCATAGATTGATCCTGAACTATGAGCCATGCTGGCCAGGGGAGACGGTATTATTATCTTTTTGTGACCAATGAGGAACCTGGAGTCCAGGTAAATTAATTTACATCTGAAAAAACTTACTGGTGATTTTCCCAAGCACGTTTGTGGCAGAACCTGGTACTGAATGGTTTTCCACTAATTCTATACTGCTGATGATCCTCATTTAAATGTATTTTGCAAAAACAGTCTAGGTATCTTCGGAGGGTTTCTGTAACCTACAAAGATTAACAAGGGCTCCTGCTATGACATTTTCCTTCCTTACCTTTCTACCACTGTTTGTACAGCGGTTACGGGGAAATCTACTGATTTACTATCAAGTAGGAACCCTTCATATTAAATATATGTAGTTAATCTCAAAAGAAGATTTTAGTTATGGATCCTGTAAAATTTGATTTTGCTATATAAAAGTAAAACTTGATATAGTCATTTGATTTGCCTGGCTCCCTTATGCATGTCCATTTGAGCATCTACTAAGAACTGCTGCAGGGGATGTATGCATAAGCTGGAAACTCTTTCTGCCTGAAATAGATGCTTGGCTTTCCTGGGGAGGAAAGGTGTTGGATTGCCAGGGGCTGGGTCTGTTCCATTGGTGGCAGGATCTGTGCTGACTCACACCCAGCCTCTCAGGAGGCTGTCCTTGTTACCCGAGGCACAAGCACATCTATGTGAAGACTGGCCCTGTTGGAGCTGTGAACTTGGCACTGGCTCCCCCAACCCCTCAAGGTGCTAATTGTACCTGTAACCTGCCTGCCTTCCCATAGAGCTTTCACTATGCACAGGCCTGTGTTTAGGCTAGTGGTCAGCAAACTCATTAGTCAACAGAGCCAAATATTAACAGTACAATGATTGAAATTTCTTTTGAGAGCCAAATTTTTTAAACTTAAACTACTTCTAATGCCACTTCTTCAAAATAGACTTGCCCAGGCAGTGGTATTTTGTGGAAGAGCCACACTGAAGGGAACAAAGAGCCTCATGTGGCTCCTGAGCCACAGTTTGCTAACCATGGCTTAGGCTATAGGCAAAACACATGCAAAATGAAAGAAACAAGCTGAACTAGAAGCCACTATTAGGAAACATGCTTTTTTATTTGTTATTATTATTATTTTAAAATATATTTTTATTGATTTCAGAGAGTAAGGGAGAGAGAGAGAGAGAGAGAGAGATAGAAACATCAGTGACCAGAGTGAATCATTGATCAGCTGCCTCCTGCATACCCCACACTGGGAATCCAGCTCACAACCTGGTCATGTGCCTGGACTGGGAATTGAACCATTACCTCCTGGTTCATAGGTCAATACTCAACCACTGAGCCACCACACCCAGGCAGGAAACATGCTTGTTTTTTTGTGTTTTTGTTTTTGTTTTTAGAAAAAACAGACTAACCACTTAGACTAGATTTTGAAAAAGATGTGACAATTATTTTAAAAAGTAAGAAGTGTTTTCAGAGACCTGTCCTTGGGCGAGGCACTGCTGGAGCTTTCTTTCTTTCTTTCCTTTTTTTAAAAAAAATATATATATTTTATTGATTTTCTACAGAGAGGAAAGGAAAGAGATAGTTAGAAACATAGATGAGAGAGAGTCATTGATCAGCTGCCTCAGCACCCCCCACCAGGGGATATGCCCATAATCAAGGTACATGCCCTTAACCGGAATCGAACCCAGGACCCTTCAGTCCCCAAGCCGACACTCTATCCATTGAGCCAAACCAGCCTTGGCTGCTGGAGCTTTCTTATCTTAACTCATCCTCAAAACCCTCAGATCAATGCCATGATTATCTTCCTTTCACCAATGAGGACACTGAGGCACCCAATGGATAAGCAGTTCATCCAATATTACAAAGCAGGCAATGGCCCAGGCGAGGGTTTAAAGCCAGGCCGCCAGACTCCAGCGCATGTGCTCTTGGTAATCTGAGGCCACCTGTCATAGTACAATGGTATCAAGTATTGGTTGAGAGCCTCCTCTCGGCTGGCTGCTGCACTTGACATTGCACATGTATTAGCTCGTTATTCTTCAGGAGAATTCTGCGACGTGGGTCTCATACCCACAGATTGGAAAAGGAAAACTAAGATCAGATACTTGGATGGTGACTGAGTCTGGATGAACCCAAGACTGTATTCTTTCCATTTATGCAAACAACCAGGGGAGTTGTTTTGATAAATGAGTCCTGGCAAAGTGCAGATCATATCTTACTTGGTTTCCAGTTCAGAGTCTATAGTCTCAACCAAGGGATTTTCCCCTCCCCCAATTCCATTCATTTGAATCAAGGCCAACCTAGTTTTGTTTTTTTTGTTTTTATTTTGTTTGGTTTTTTTGTTTGTTTGTTTGTTTGTTTTCCACATTCATTATTCAAGAAAAAGAAAAAAAAACAATCTAGGAATAAATAAAGGAAAATTATAGGATCATCCCTATAACCACATTTTATAAATTACTTTTAAAATGGCGGGAAAGTAAGAGAGAGATTTAGAATTCCTTGCTAAAGAGCCATTTAATGGACTCTTTGCCCTGGGCCTTAAATGCCTTCATACTTTCTGATGCTTCATCCTATCACTCCATTTCTTTTAATCGCTTTCCCATATAAATAATTCTTACCTAGGTTTTCGCATGAATGGTGCTCACTGGATGCAGCAAACTGCTGTTCTAGAAAGTAAATGACTGAAGCTCAGAAGTGAGGGAAGCTGAGAATTGCAAAGAAAGCCAACTTCCCACAGCACTCTCCTCCCCATCCGCCTTGCTCACATACCGCACACCAGCTCCATTTCTCTTTCAGAGGAAGGGAAGCAAAGCACATCAATGGAGTGAAATGGGTTTTTCCTAAGAGTCATAAGACTACAGTCTCTTCTAAAGCATGCAGAAAATGAGCTCCTCATTTAGGCAAGTGAGGCTCTTAAGCAAATATCAATATCCTGAGTCTTTAATAACTTCCTCACTATAGGAATAGTGATAAAGACAGCTCATTTATCAGCCATTGCAGAAGCTGACTTGAAGGTAAAAAATGGCTTCAAGGTATAAAAACCTGTCCTAGGTTCAGGGTCCAAAATTATCTTAGTTTTAAAGATAAAAGCAAACAGAGTCTGCCTTAATTTTAAGTATTTTTTTTTTCCTAAACAAATAAAGCTTTTCCATCCTGGCTGGGTAGTTCAGTTGATTAGTGTAGCTACCCTATGCTCCAAGGTTGTGGGTTTGATCCCTGGTGGGGACACATACAAGAAGCAACCAATGAATGCACAAAATATATGGAACAGTAAATTGATGTTTCTCTCTCTCTCTAAAAGCAATAACACACTTTCAATTTTAAATTAATAAATGACTATGTTCAAATGATCACTGAGTTTTTTCAATTAAAAAAATGATGTGTATTCCATATTGATATTCTTTTCCTTTTAAAAGTACCCTCTAAAAAGTTATATAAATGCATGCCAGAGTGGACAAGTTAGAAAAGAAATGAAAAATTCCAGTGTTTATTCTTTCCCTTCCTATCTCGTGTGTATTTTTTGAATGGGATCACCATTCTGCATATGGCTTTGAAATGTGTTCTTTTAATTTGAGAAATACATTCTGAAAACTTTTTTTTTTCAGCACAGAGATACTTGCTGGACTCATGTGACATATGTTAGGTAAGTGGGATAATTTATCAACATGCAATTTATCTATAGGGCTCTTGTCCAAACTGGATGAATTCAGAATTGAGGCATGGCCAAGGGAGAAGGCGGTGAGGTAGGGACCGAGCTTAGTCAGGGCATCTGGTCGGGACCAAAAGGAGGCAGCCAGGAAACCACAGGAGGAGCCTTTCCAAACTCGTGGAGGCTCAGGACCTGGTGAGCAAGAACCAGGTGGAGATCAAGGACCTGGGCAGTTACAGGGGACCAGAACTATTATTCTAAGCACTGGGATTCTGTTAAATGTGATTCTTATCTGACATTAGTCTGTGGCAAGATCCAGTGGAGGATCGGAAGGTTAAATAACTTGCCTAAGATCACACAGCTAG
This sequence comes from Pipistrellus hanaki, assembly GCF_964339955.1. Taxonomy (NCBI): domain Eukaryota; kingdom Metazoa; phylum Chordata; class Mammalia; order Chiroptera; family Vespertilionidae; genus Pipistrellus; species Pipistrellus hanaki. The sequence continues at coordinate 200,374,821 of NC_140503.1, read as the reverse complement.
TTAAAGATTGCAGTCAGGACTTTTTGTTCCACTTCAACCCAGAGTCACACTTCATTCTCTCTCCAGTGCTCATTGTCTATGCCCTTCTTCTTTTTTGTACTTGGACATATGATTAAATCCAAATGTATCTCCCAAGGAAGCTTCAGAGGTCATGGTATAAAAGAATCAAGAATCAGGTTCTTCAATGGCTAATATCTTATTAACTGACAAATTTTGTGGGTTATGATCTTGAAAGGTGTGTGTGTGTGTGTGTGTGTGTGTGTGTGTGTGTGTGTGTGTGGTATATGCAGGTGTGTACATCCATGCGTCTAGCAATGTTTACACAAACATATATTTGTGCACAAGTGTATACATGTATATTAACATATAAGATTACATACCTCAATGATTTTGGTAACTGCTGAAAACACATTTTTGAAGGCAGGACATTGGATCTATGACTACTAGATATCATTGAACTTTCTAAAACCTAGTAAGATATTAGTTTCTAAAAGCTGCAGACATGAGAAAAGTACAAATTAGTTGTTTTTAAAAATATACCATGAGTAAGGCTCTATTTTTGAAATTCAAAATTTAAGACAAAAGTTCCTTCCCGTGTATTTGAAGTTGACTCTATTTATGAAGGCACAGCGCAACACAACTTTAAAGAATGTTTCTGTTGTTTGAAAAGAGCAGCCTGAGAGTACTTCCTCAAGTACTGTCACCATAAAGTAATATTTATGGTGACACCAAAAACTAGTATTTGTAAACACTTGGTTGGGTTCCTCCCTAAGCATTTTTACTCGTTAGTTTGATTTATAGTACAGCATTATGGCCACACAACACAGAAGTGAAATGTTCAATCACTGGCCTCTGCCTTGTCATGCAATTGGAGGCCACAGTTCCCAGCTGGTTCAATTTTAAGTCTTCTGTAGCTGAGCCTCCAGTCGGAGCCACTATCATTGCATATTTGGATTCTGTAGTAAATACATTCCCTCTAATTTCCTGCTTTTTTTCTTCTTCTATTCTCCCAGTGGTACCCAATTCTGCCCTCCTGTTTGACTATGTCTGAAAAAATGATCTTACAGTAATGTACTCAAGAAAGTGCTCACTTTGTCTGAGTCAGGGAGAGTCCCTTTTTAAAATTACGACCACACATCTCAAATGGGTACTAAGAGCTGCCCGGCAATCTTCTCACATTTGTTCTGTAAATTCATTTCTATGGGCTCTGAAAAGACCACACTATATTTTCTCTTTCTACCCACAAATGCTTTTCACCTCACCCCTCTTCCTATTAACAGGTGAAGAAAGCAATCAGACAAAGTGTCTCTCAACTTCCCATTACAGATGTACCAACATCTATGCTCATATTCTCTCCTCTCCCAGCATATAAAACAGGAAGGAGAGTCTATGCTACAAGTAAGGCCAACTCCTCTACAATAGCAAGAACCTCAGTGTTTTTGTCCCTGTTATGTCCAAATCCACTAAAATACCATCCTCTAGGAGACTGCTAAATATAGAATGAATGAATGAATGAACAAATCAATGAATACTTATGAATATGAAAGGGTCCTAAATGAAGAGGACAGTACAAGCACAAAGATTTATAGGACGACATTCCAAATATGTAGCATAGAGCTAGATGATTATAAATGAAACAAATACATTTACCCTTTTTGTCCTATCTGACTTTTACTAGTATGCTGTTTATAATAATTAATGGTTGCATTTATAGGGCATATTTACCTCTAGTCATCAAAACAATGACTACTTTATATATGATGAAACTGAGGCTCATAAAGATTAGGTAAATTGTCCAAGATCAACTAATAAAGGAGCTAAAATTCAAATCCACATCTGTCTGATTGAAAGTCCATGCTCTTCCTGGGAGCTTACTGCAGTTCCAAACTCAACTAGTTCCTGAGTCAGTTCTTTGGGGAACAGGACCACATCCCTTTTAAAATCAGTAAGAACTGGAAACATCATGTACCCAAATCATCTCAGCCTCACTGTGTCATTCATGAAGTCTGGGTAGCCATGGAGCTAGGCAAGAAACAAAGGGAACCCCTATTGGGAACCTCATTTCCAGTTTCCTGTCTTAGAGGATGGATATTGCTTTCCATATCTCAAGCCATGAACTTTAATCTTGATAAAGAAAGCAAGATGTAATAGGTTCTCAACAGAGACAAATCTTGGTTTTGTGGGGCCTTAATCTTACATAATTTAGAGGAGAAGAGTCCCTAAAAAATAGTAAGAAATATCACATATACAAAGTTTGGTATGGAAGTTACTATTTATTTAGACTAGAGATAAAAAGGGACCCACAGACTTGAGGGCCTCCGTAGCTTAAGCTTAGTTTACTTAAATGAATTCTGTCTCTGACCTTGACCTAGCTAGCCTTCCTGAGAGGCAGGTACGTACATAATGACGTGAAGGCTGAGAACTCATCATCTCTAAACTGACAGGATATAATTGAAACCAGCTAAACCACTCCTAGGTGAATGATCTTATGCAAGTGATTGAGACTTTCAGTATACATACTTTCTCAGTTGTTAAATCTTTGATTATATAACCAGTATATAAAAATTATTGTCAACATGAATAATGCATATAAAAAGTACCTGGAATGTAATATGATCAACAAAGTGCTCATTCAGGTATTATTGGTATTTTTGGCATCTGATGCCATCTTCCTGCTCACCCTCTCTCGTACCATCCTACTATCTTCATTCATTTGGTGGCTGCCTGAATGACTGAGCAGCAGGCATTTGGATTTGATCCTGTGTCTTCACCACAGTGGATCACACTTTGGCACACCACACAGTTTCCTCAGGAGCTTTGTTTCTGCTTTCACACCAGGAATCCCCCAACCCCCACTTTCCTGGCATAAACGAATAAAACTAGAAAATAGCAATGTGAGGGGAAAAGGTTCATAATATATCCTTAACTAAATACAGAGCCAGAATTGCTGTAATTATAGCTAATAAGATTATTCTTACACGGTTTTATTTTAGATACCATAAATATGTAAAATTATTAGCACCTCGCCTAGGATTTATCACTCTACCGTAGATAATGTAATTATTATGTATCTAATGCTACCACTTAGTTTTGTCAATTCTAATAAGTCAATTAACCTCCTTAGGCCTCAATTTACTCATAAAACGAGGAAGTTAGACTACAGTCTCTATGATTCTTGCTAGTTCCAAAAAATGTAGTAGTATAAATATCTTGACTATAAAGGTATTATTCTCATCACAATTTGGAATACACCCAATTTGAATATTTATCTTTGAAGCTAATATGTGGGGAAGGAGAAGTTACTCAAAGGAAAACAACATGATTTTCCTTTTTATGAAATTTGCCTTTTGTCTCCACTGTCACACTCTTCCTATAGCAAGTGTTCAAGGAATATTATTTGGTTGTTTAAAATGCCTTCCCAATAAAGACCAATTTAAATTGGTTCTACAGATGCAAAGACAGGATCTTGAGGCAGCCTGGTAAGGAGATGAAGACAAGACCTGCTCACCCCATAGGACAGGTGAAAAGGCAAATCTAGCTTAACAAAGAGAAATGAATGTATTATCCTGAACATATGCTCAAGATTGGGCATGAGAATTACAGGAAGTTTTTCTAGGCAATGGAGGTCTGACAAAACAAATCCAGAGACATAGAAGCAAGGAGCAGATTGTTGAATCTCAGAGGGAAGGCAGGTAGGTGGGAAGAAATTAACCCAAGAACTTGTATGAAGACATGTATAACATATGGACACAGACAAGTGTGGTGAAGGTCAGGGGTGGAGGCAGGCTAGAAGGAGTTAATGCAGAAAAAAGGGGACATATGTAATACTTTCAATAATAAAGTTTAAAAATAAAATAAAATGAGAAATAAAGACAATGAATCAATATCCTGGGAGGTGTCTAGGGCAGAACAAAGAAATGTCTAGAAGTAGACCCCATGATGAGATTGTGGTAGGCAGATACCAGCTTAAAACTGATATCATGGCCTATATAAAAAGTTGGAATTAAGGACTTGTTGAGACTTTCTATATTAATTTTTCAATGGTTTCCCATTGAAACCATAAACAAAGAATAAAACCCAGTCTTTGCAATAGCCTTGCATGCTCTTCACTACCCTCCACTGCTCCTCTACTACCATCACTAGCTTACTGTTGCAGTTCCATTGGCCTTTCTGTGCAACTTAGACACAAGAAACACACTTTGTGCCAAAAGCTCTTGTACTTGGTTGTCCCTTTGCCTGGAAGACTCTTGTTCCAGACTTTACCGTCTTCCACATTCATTTCTTTCAATTATTGGCAGAAAACTCAGTTCTTCAGACAAGTCTTTTCTTACCACTCTATTATAAATAACACCCCAGTTTCTGTCTCCTTACTATAATTTATGCTTGTCTCTATTAAATATCAGATTGAATATTCCTTTGTTTATCTTTTTATCTTCCCCAATAGTATACATTCTGCATGGACTTGAGTTGTGTTCATTATTGTGTAAAGAATAATGTGTGGAACCCACTAGAGGTTCACATAATTACCAAATGAATGCATGAATTAATTTTGCTATAACTGTCTCCTATACATTTTTTTGTAGCATTTATAGCTGTATCTCAAAATTTAGCAGATCAATCTGCAAGAACAGAAGTTTCTTCTCTGCTTATGGCTGCCTCCCCAGTGTCTAGAACAGTGGCTGGCACATGAATAAGCTTAAATATTATTCACCATGAAAATAAAAAAAAGTCCCTGCTCTATAGTTGCAAGAAAGGAAATGAATGATTGTTCTTTGATTATAGTAACAGGTAATACCAGAACCTATTTTAAACCCAACCCAATCAAACAATGGCAACTTTCCATTAATATTAAGCACCCTTTGGAAAGCCCCTATACACACTTGAACAATACATTCTACAAGTACTGCTCTCACTTGCTTAGCAGGCAAATAATTCAGCTTTTGGTTTCAGATATTGAGTCATGGCCTCCTTCCTTTGGGGGAAAAAAAAGATGATGGTGCTTGGACATAATGGCAAAATATACAAAGCATTTATTATATCCTAGACAGATACTAACTCTTATTACCCAAGGCCATTCAACTAATATATATTAGAGGTGGCATTTAATTATTATTAAATATAATCATTATGGTTTGAGCCTGTGTTCTCAGCATCTATAGTCTATGGTCTTTATAAGAAAATGGAAACACACTATTGGTATTGGTTTAATAGTATGGTTCATCTTGATGATGAGCCTTCTGACCTGTGCAAATGCTTTTGAAAGAATTGCCTCTGACAGCCTTGGGGTGACTTTCAAGAAGGGACATCAGGTTAGGCCTCTGTGAAATGGTGCAAATAGTGAGGTTCATGAGAGACTTTCCTTTTTGATTTTAATAATCAGAGTGATGAGCAATTAGAATAGCTGTTCTTGTGATTTATCTATGCATTTATTGAGTGCTGAACCTGGGATTTCCAGAAATTCATCCACTGGGCTACTGACTGTCAGGTAGTAATGACTCTCTATTACTAACTTATTCAGACAAGTCATTGAGACTGAAAACATGCCGATTTATGCACAAGTATTCTTTGTAGTAGAGCTTGTCTCTAAAGATAAAGCTAAGCCAGAAAGCATAAAACTTACCGTTACCCAAGTCTTAGAATCCTCAGACTTTAGAGTGACTGGTCCACTAGCAGAATAACTAAGAAAAAATAAAGTTTGGATACATGTTTTATGGAACTTAGCTTATGTTTGAAGTTTATTTTCTGATGAGTATATTTCATCAGATTTTTTTTTTCTTTTGCAGAGAAGAGTTCTGTCCAAAACAAGTCATTTCATCTCTCTGGGGTCTCAGTTTCCTTTTCTGTAAAATGGTCAGTTGGGGACTGGTAATGTCTAAAGAATGTTACATTCTACAAAGACTTGATAAAACAGAAATTCAATTATGTCAATTATAGATGTAACTTTTTCTTTTTTCTCTTTCCTCATTTTTTTTTATGGGGAAGGACTCATTATCATAGCTGTGTTTTTATGTAGACCACTCTCTATACATAACTAGAAGTAAAACACAACAGTCAAATTAAATATATATATATATATATATATATATATATATATATATATATATATATATTAGAGATAGTCTGTAGGAAATGTTTATATTAGACAAGGCTTTTCTTTACTGTGTACACTTTATCCTATTTTTGAATACTTATCTTCTGAATGCCATTCGGATCAGTGCCTCTATGAAGATACTAGAACTACTCCAGATTCCTTCACTTATGTCTTCTTGTGATCTTGAGCAAGTTATTAATCTCTCTGAACCTCCCATTTATCATCTATAAAATTGAAGTGACACCTCAAGTCATGCATAGTGGATACGATCATTCCAGGGCATGGCACATGCAATGCTCTTTTTACCCCATTGGTTCTATAATAGATTCTCAATTAAGGTAAATTCTCCTCTCTTTCTTGTGCTCTGTGTCATTTCTTGCTTTGTACCCACTAAAAAGACTGGAAGAAGTATTTTCTGTTGATGACCATCCTGATTAAGCCTAACATCCTATTGAGGCTTCTGTTATGCTTTAAATCAATGCTGGGTACTCTTACTCCACAATCCCAATCTAACATCGATCATCCATGCTGTTTGATAAATCATCCATGCTGTTCCCATAAATCTCAAACCCTTTCACCATTAAGGTCCTTCCTGGATTCAGCATCTCATCTTTACACAGTAGCATCTTATATAGATTTTTCTATTTTTTCCAAAATCACCAGCCCTTCTCTGCCCCATCTATTTCCAGAAGTTCTACTTGTCATCCAGAAGCAAACCAGATACAAACTGGGATCAGTCTTAATCTACTTTCTACTCAGTTTTAAACCCGGAGCTCAACTAGACTACTACACTTGATTTGATGAGACATTATTGCAGACTTATTTAGGTTACAAGATTTGCCTATTTATAAGAAGATAGAGGTTTTAAGATTTTTATGATGTATTTAGAATAGTACCATTAGTATGTCAGTATGAGCACTTATGCTTATTGAACAACTAGAGGCCCCATGCATGACATTGGTCACTGGGGTGGGGATGGGGTCCCTCAGCCTGGCCTGTGTCCTCTTGTAGTCAGGATCCTTCAGGATATTGTCAGCCTGCTGGAGCGCCACTCAGCCAGAAGCCAAACTCGCTGCTCCTTAGCACTGCCTTGGAGGCCAGAGAGGCTCCGGCCACCACCTCTGTGCTCTCCCGCAGTGACCCACTGGTGGGCCCAGCTCCTGTGGGAGTGCACTGACCACCAGGGGGCAGCTCCTGCATTGAGTGTCTGCCAGCTGGTGGTCAGTGAAGGTGGTAGGGAGCAGTTCATTCATCGGTTCAATCAATTTGCATATTAGCCTTTTATTATATATCAGTGATTGAGAGTGTTTCACATATAGAATGTGTCCAGAAAGGGTTGTAGAAAGAGTTAATGGAAAATTGATCTAAAACTTTCTCCCCTTTACCAAATTATTTTCTACAGCCACTGTGCTGTAAGGTATAGAAAATTAAAATTATAGGAGAGAATACAGAGTCTGATGGCCTGAGTTTGAATTTCATCTTTATGATTTACTGGTTGAGTAATTGTGAGCCAAGTTACTTAGCCTGCATTGGTCTAAGCTTTCTCATCTCCAAACTCAGAATGATAGTACCTACTCCAGAGAACCATGGTGAAGGTTAAATAAGGTTTTGCTGTACTAATACTAATCCTGCACTATGTTTAACACTTTAATAGACAGTGTAATAACATACTGTGCTTAATACACCTTATATATGGGTAATTTTCAATAAAGCAATACATTTATATTATTTCTTATTATTTCATTTTATGAATTTAAAAATAAAAATTATAAAGGCTAAGTGTAGCTCCAAATAACATGATTATTAAGAGACAAAGCTGTGATTAGAATCTAAGCAAAATAACTGGATTCTCTGAGTGTAATCTCTGAACATAATAAATCCACTTCTTTCAATTATCCCTTTGTCCCATTTTAGGTATTAATGTTCTTGAAAGAAAGGAAATGTTAACTATAGAAAACACTAAAGAAATGCAAATCATATAGTCTCTTTATTCCATTTCTAGATAATGTAAAAGACAATATACATACATTTTCTAATATCATCATAATTATTTTTTATATTCCTTAAGCATTACAGTTTAGAAAGACTTTTCAGATGGTGAAATACACATCATATTTCTCATCCCATTGTATTTGGGACAGAAGGGTTATGGGAGAGTTAAAAGAGAGTCTACTTCATTAATTTCAGTTAAGCTTTTTGAGATCATATAACAGCTCCCTTCCAGTCATCTCCAGTCCTATGGTTCTTTAAACATCATGAAATAGGCCTGACTGGTATGGCTCAGTTGGCTGGGTATCATCCCATGCACTAAGAGGTCATAGGTAAGATTCCCTGTCAGGGCACAAGCCGCGGTTGCAGGCTCAGTCCCCAGTAGGGGTTGTGCAGGAGACAGCAGATCTATGTTTTTCATTCATCAATGTTTTCTCTCTCTCTCTTTCCCTCTTCCTTTCCCTCTATCTGTAAAATCAATAAAAACATTTAAAAATAATTATAAATAAGCATAATGGAATGGACAAAGTACTATTTTTACAGTTGGCCCAATTTATTTACAGATAACATGTCCACCTTTATGTCAATGGTATAATAGAATTAAAAAATTGGGTTCCAAAATCCATCTCTCGTGTATATGGATGATATCTTATTTAGAATGCTCCAGGAAGCTTGCATTATAGTATTATAAGATATCTTCTAAATAAAGTGAGCTAAATAAATACAAAGTAATTGTAATGCATAATGTATAAAGAACTTAGATTATCAGTCGATTTCATTTTGTCTTTTTTTTTTAATCAAAAGCAAATACCAATAAAAGTGATTATTTTTCAAGTCATGTGTATTATTGTCTTTTGTAAATTTTCGCCTTTTACCAAGGTTAGTAGTAAGGAGAAGGATGGCTCTTTTTTAATTGAGTAACTATTTCAGCATGATTTAAACTATATTTGGATGAAAAGTGGACATTTTCATAGCCCAGTATTGCATATAGAAATAATGAAATAGCTTTGCTATAAAAATTTTCATTCAATTTCTCCCTAGAATGCGATAACCAAACACCACTTTCATTTTTATAGCTGGGAAAGCAGCAATTTACTGTTGCGAGCTTTTAGCTTTCCAAACCAGCGTAACTCTGAAGCTTCCTACACCCCTCACTGGGCAGAAGGAGCCTGGGAATTCAAAACACAGGCATCATGCATCACCCTCAAAACTTTGCTCAAGTTCAAACTGTTACTTGCATTCATATTGACCCAATAAGATTACTTTTCTTAAAAAGAAAACAGATTGAAGTTTAACTACATTACAACAAAAATAAGCACAAAAAAACAACCAAAGAACCACCAAAAATCCAAAACAACTGAACTTTGAAATGTTATTAAACTATAACATGATGTGTTTGTTTGTTATTGGAGCCCCATGTAAGTTTTGACAAACCATAGCACAAGGATGCCTCTAATAGCAGCCTCAAATGTCAAATCCTAGAGGTGTAGGAAAGGACATTTTTCTGTTCTCTTAAAATACAATGAAAATCTCTCCGAGATATGATGAATCGTCCCACAATGGGATAGGAGAAGAGATTAGTCCAATAGCTGCACTGCATGTCAATGCCAAAATAGGCCATTGATACCTACTTCATAAGAAAGGGTACGTGTTATGTAAGTCATCAAGCTTTCATTGTCTGATTATTCCTAGACTTTTTTAATGGAAAGTTCCATGGAGATCATCAAGTTGAGTTTTCTCATTGTAGACTCTAAAGAAGTACAGTGGCTTACTGAGCTTTGAAAGTAAGAGAGAGGCAGCAGGGGGAGGGGAGTAAGAATCTGTACTCCTACTACTGTTTTTATTTTCTCATGTTTAAGAATGCTACTTTTTGTTTAGACAGATATGCCACAGATCTGTGTGTAGCATTATGTGTTTATGCAGATCAGACCTAGTCTAGAACTAAAGGAACCTGGACATCTAGGACCCCCTTCTAAGATGTCTGCCAAGAATGGGAGTTCAGACCTAGCTGGTTTAGCTCAGTGCACTGAGCATTAACCTGCGAACTGAAGGGTCCCCGGTTTGATTTTAGCCAAGAGCACATACCTTCGTTTCAGACTCTATCCTTGGTCCTGGTGGGGGTGCATGCAGGAGGCAACCAATCAACGTGTCCCTCTCACATCAATGTTCCTCTCTCTCTCTGTTTATCCCCTTCCCTTTCACTCTCTCTAAAAATCAATGGAAAAATATCCTCGAGTGAGGATTAATAACAACAACAAAAAGCATGGGAGCTCAAAGTACTCAAAGATAAGAAAATAAAAATTCCATACTTTAAAGCTATTAATTTATTTTGAAGTGCATTTATTCTATACATGTTTAGATAATAACTACATTTTATAAACAAAGTACTATATATCCAGAATGATAATTACACTACAAAAACAATTTTGAGTTTAGATGCAAAATGTTTAATTGTTTAGAAAAAAAAAATTAAAACCATCCTTATAGGGCTTTAATCTAGTCCAAATTTTCCTACTTAATAACCAAATGTCTCTACAAGGATACATGAGCAGACAAATAAGTAAGGTGGAAGGAATTATTATCCCCAACTTAGGTACGCAAGATGGTGTGGGAGGAAGGGAACACCTATGGGAAAAGAAATCTGAATAGAATGAGCATCAGAATTGGTTTTTAAGAAAAGCTTCAGAATATCTATGAGTAAATGTTTATCCTTTTCATTCATTACAAGCAGGCTCATTTACAAATTCAAACGATGTACAATGAACTAGAACAATTTAGTCTGTTCCTTTGCTTTGTATCCTCAGTAAGCAAAGCACGTGGCCAACTTTAATCTAGTTTTGAAGGTTTTCTGACGCTAGCATTCACTTTGGAAATGAGACTTACCCAAACTTCAAGAAGGAAAGCACTTTGCTCTCTGTCACTATCACCATTTACACATTAAACATCATTTCTCTTTAAATTGATTAGCAACGTTTTATCCTATAAAAACATGTCCCAAAACACTGGAAATCAGATATGCATTGATGTTGAAGTTCCTAAGAGAGAACATGCATTATCCCCATAGTATTATTAGTACACCATTGGCCTGGAAATTGCTGATGTAGTGAACTATAAAACACAAGATAGAAACTGTTCATACAAATCAGTAGAGTTTGAGGTACAAGTAATGAGAAAAAAAGAAAAACAAAGCAAAACAAATAAACATCATAAAGGTTAGTAACCCTTAGAGGAGAGAAACCCAAACTCTCATTTGGGAGAGTAAATGTTTTTGCTCCTGAAACAAAACCATAACTAGAGCAGATTTCTTCCCAAAACCCAGGATAAAAACCCTCACAAAAGAGTTTAAAGGATGACCACATATTATCCATGAAATTAGGTAAATCAACTCCCTCAACATAGCTGGGAAAACTGACTCGACTCTATGTACCTGTCATCTCAGAAAATCAACCCAGGCACATTGACCCAGGAGGCCCCACTCCCATCTGCCAGGTAAAATAACTCACACGGATCAACAGACGCCAAACCAAGTTTCTGGTGTCATGACAATGCACGAGATAACATTTCTAAAGAGCAGTCACCACTCCCAGAATTTATTTTTTTCTGCTCTTTAGAACTACAAATATTTTCATCTAACAGGGCTACCCAAAGCGCGCTGCAATCTTAAAACTACTTTAACCAACCCTGCCTCTCCCCAGCCTTCCCCCCAGTGAGCTACAGAGGTAGGTTCCTGGTAACCTACATCGGAGTGGCACACTTACTATAATTTGCTGTTTGCTATGTGTGAATGCAGTCTTATCCACGCCCCAAGTGGCAGTCCTCCTCTGGGGGGCTGGGTTAGTTGTGGATGTAAAATGTTTATAACATATGCATTTGCATTTTAAAAAAAGTTTCACATTTAAAGCAAGAAGAATAGCAAAACATCATGCTGCCACACATCACCTAGGGGTGTGTTTACAAATTGCTCTGACAACTTCAGAGAAACAATCACTGCCTGTAGGCAGACGCACTCCCGAGTGTGTTTGGAGCAGTCACAAAGCAAGAATCTGAATTTACTCAGATTTTCCAAGAAGCCTTTAATTCAGAATCAGATACAGGCATGCACACATCGTGTGTTTTTAAAGCAGATGATTGTTAAGGAGAATAAGAGAACGAGCCCGTGACAAACATAAACAGCAACACTAGAAAAACAATGTGCTATTTGGATTCTATGCTAAGGTCAGTCAAATGAGTTGGGGATATAACATAAACTCTCCATGGGGATGTAACGGAGGTAATATTATAAGTGCGTCTCAAGATAACCATATACAAAGCTTGTCATTCTTAGGCTCCGATCTTAAACCACAAGACATTATAATAAATGTATATCCATTTCCATTTGATGAATGCATTTGCATAGCAACAAACAGATGAACCTCACAGCACATCCACGCAAAATGTGCTGATACAATAAAGGGGAGGGGGATAAAATAATCTCACATCAGTATGAATTAAATGCCTTCCATATAAGCAGACATACCAATTAAAAACCTTTCATTTTCTCAGTTTTGGTTCTAACATTTCAATATAAAGTGTTGCTTATAGTTTTAACATTCTTTTGCTGTGAAAACATTGAAACTTACAAAAAGTTCATCTTATTCATCGTTTCTACATTGAACAACTTGCCTCTCGTCAGTCTATCCCAGAGTTACATTTCTCGGCTTTCCTTTCCAGTGCCTTAAGAAATTTTTATTGCAAAAACAGAAAATGTTTAGAAGTCACTAAAAAGCGCTCCCTTACCTTCTAAACCTGCTTCAATCAGCCCAAATTGTTCCAATAATTTAACAAAAAGCACAATGACGATCAGAACTGCTATCATTTCAAGCCCTTCCAAGTTCATGGTCAGCTAGGTCATGGTCCGATAGCAGCCAGTGAGAAGTGCCTGTCTGCCTGGCTTTCTTTGTAAAGCCATTAAACTACATTAAGAGGCTACTGCCAGAGGAATAGGGGAGGAGGAGAGCCGGAGAGAGCAGAGAGAGCGGAGAGAGCGGAGAAGAGAGAGAGAGAGAGAGAGAGAGAGAGAGAGAGAGAGAGAGAGAGAGAGAGAGAGAGAGAGAGAGAGAGAGAGAGAGAGAGAGAAGAGGTGATGAGATGGAGAGGCTGAGAGAAAAGGCGTGAATGAGAGAAAATGCATTCATCCTGTCTACAGTAGCAGAGGCCAGAAGTAGCAGCCGGAGAGTCAGCCTGTCGGAATCATTTGCTTGCTGGGGGTTGTCACTCTTACAAAGAGAGACAGCCACGCATGAAGTAACACGCAGATCACCCGAAGACCCGGAGGTCACCAGAAGGTCTCCAGGTTGCGTGACGTGTGGCAGTGATGGCTAGGTGGCCCCCGGTCCAGCGAGCCCCCTGCCCGTGCTGCTGGTGGCTTTGTTGGGCTGCTCAGTTGCCTTGGAAACGGAAACTAACCAAGGCTGGACTCCTGCTGCAGACAGGGACCAGAGCATGGGTCTTGAAATAAACCTGAAAACGCCGAGGGGCGGAGTATCAGCTTGAATTCAGCTGCTTCAGAAACACTGGTTACTAGTTAGGAAAAGTGAACCTTGTATTTTGTCCCCACTAGGTGAGCACAGAGAGAAATAAATAGGCTTAAGGGAGTCGTGCATACTGACCTTCTTTGCAATGAGCTGCCTAGGGCACAGTCATTGTGAACTAATATTCTGGTTTGAAGAGTTGCTATTGTACAGTTTCAAAGGACAGGCATAATAAACTATCGTAGTAAGGATTCGTAACATTTGTAAAACTTATAGCAGCTGCCTTATGCATTAGTTCGTTTCCATTCCATACACCAAAATATATACTTTATTTTTATAGTGTGTGCCTCCTATGTTTTGTTTTTTAATAATGTTTGATTTAAGTAAATTTGGAGCCACAGAAATTTTTGAAGGAAAAAAAAAGAATTGGAAATAAAACTTTGTTTGGAGTTTCCTTCTTTATCTTGCACAATCATTCACTCCTTCCCACCAATAGATCAGGCCCACCTTAAAATACAGAATTAAAAAAAAAGTCTTATAAAGCATCTCAGAAAGCCAATTCAAGTTTCTAATTTCATGGATGAGCAAACTGAGGACCAAGGAAGAGGAGGAAAGACCAGGCAAAGGCAGCTCAGGCTACAGTGCAAGCATCGAGGTGGGGCAGTGTAATGGTTCTGGGTATGACTCCAGCGCTAGGATGCCTGGATTCAGGTCTAGGACTTCTTAGCAGCTGCTTGACCTTGGGAAAGTTACTCAACATCTCCATGCCTTAAAGTCGTCATCTGTAAAAGGGGTACGATAATAGCACTTAGCTCAGTGGACTGTTGAGGTAATTGAGTAATAATTTCACAACAGAATGAGTGCTTACTAATAGCTTTTTTTCCCCTTCACCTGAGGATATGTTTTAAAGAGAGGGGAAGGAAAAGAGGGAGAGAGAGAAACACTGATGTGAGAGAAAAATTCCATTGCTTGCCTTCTGTATGTGCCCCAACAGGGGATTGAACCAACAAGCTAGGTATGTGCCCTGACCAGGAATCAAACCACAACCTTTTGGTGTATGAGACAATGCTCCAACCAAGCACCCCAGCCAGGTCTAACTGTCATTTTTGTTTTTGTTTTGTTTTGTTTTATTTTTTTTTAAGTCTCTCTGTGCTGTATTGATTCCACACATGGTTACCAGGGTAATTATTCTGAGACTCAGCACTCAAATTGTCATTCTCTTAATCAAATACTTTCAATGGCTCCCTATTTTCCTACTGAATAAAATCAAAGCTCCTTTCAACAAGTATCCTAATTTCTCCCTCATCTGATGTCAGCTTGAGGGCTGTGCCTCATCAGCCCTACATCTGTCCATTCACTCTGACAGCTCAGCTTCCTTTCCACGGACTCATTCAGCGCTTGTGCATCTCCAGTCATTGTTCAACGTAGTGTATCTACTTGAAAAATCCTTTACACACCATACCTGCCACATAAGTTTCTAAAAGGTGTTCATGAAACATCCAAGCAGAATTAGAGAAACATCCCCCATTTTTTTAAATAGTAATTTTTCCACTTACGATACATTAAAACTACTTGGGTGCAATTATTCACACATAAGGATACTATTCTAGAAGGCAGAAATCATGCCTTTCTTTCTTTCATGTTCCCCACATGCCTCCATGGAGGACACATCATACTTCGCAGATCTATGATTCCATATGCTTGTTGGATAACAAGTCACCGCTAATTATATAATTACCACATACCAGATGTTTCACATACATTGCTTTTCCTGTTAGCCTCTCTGAAATTATGTATAATTAGGTAAGATTTACAGGGAAACACTAAGCCTCAGAGAGTTTAACAAGTAACCTCAAGGTCCTGCTGCTGGTGAGTGAGGGATGGGATCAAGAATCAAACACTGATCTGTTCAACTCAAAACCCATTCTTCTTCTCATAATTCCACAGAGCTTCAATGAAATTAAATCTCCAAACTGGCATAAATATTTATCTGTCCAGGAATGAAGTGTATGACCAAATTGATCCTCCCAAACTGCTTTATGACATTCTAATTAATCCATTAACTCCTGTAACTTTGCAACATGAGAAAATTCCAAACTAGTAGTTAATGAAATTCATGAATCCTCCTGCCCACTTATTCACAAGATTATTAATGCTTAAATGCACACCAATCTCTAGTCTCCAGAAGGGATTCTTTTTGTTTTTCTACTCCAAGGGAGTCCTTGATCTTGCCCCAGAAATGAAAGTCAATGATCAGGTCCTTTGTATTCACATTTAAAGTTGATGTCATAGCAACCAAAGCAAAAATAAACAAATTGGACTACATCAAACTAAAAAGCTTCTGCTCAGCTAAGAAAACAGTCAATGAAATAAAACTGCAGTCTATAGAATGAGATAAAATATTTTCAAATTATATATCTGACTAGAGGTTAATATCCAAACTATATAAAGAACTCACACAAGTCAATAGCACAAAATCAAGTAACTTGATTTAAAAATGGCCAAAGGTCATGAATAAACTTCTTTCCAAGAAGACAGAAAAAAAGGACAACATGTATATAAAAAGTTGTTCAGCATCATTAAACACAGGGAAATGCAAATCAAAACTACAATGAGATAGCGCCTCACACCTATTGGAATAGCTACATGACAGAAGGTGATTTGACTTTGGGTAATGGGCACACAATGCAATATGAAGATCATACATCACAGAATTGTACACTTGAAACCTACACAATCTTATTAACCAATGTCATCCCAAAAAATTTAATAAAAAAGATAAAAGATAAATGTTGGGGAGATAGTAGATGAGAGGAAACCTTTATGAATTATCAGTGAGAATTTAAATTAGTGCCACCATTATGGAAAACAATGTGAAGTTTCCTCAAAAAATTTTAAATAGACTTACCTCATAATTCAGCAAACCCTCTTCTGGGTATATATCCAAAAAGGACATGAAATCAGTACTTCATAGAGATACATGTCCTTTTATGTTTATTACATCATTACTCACAATAGGAAAGATATGGAAAGAACCTGTTGATGGGTGAATGAAGAACACACACACACTGGAATATTATTCGGCCTTTAAAAAGAAGGTGATCCTGCCCTGCCTGATTTGGCTCAGTGGATATAACATCGGCCCGCAGACTGAAGGGTTTGATTACAGTCAAGGACACCTGCCTGGGTTGTGAGGTCAATCCCCAGTGGGGGGCATGTAGGAGGCAGCTGATTAATGATTCTCTCTCATCATTGATATTTCTATCTCATCTTCCCTCTCTCTTCCTCTCTGAAATCAATAAAAATATTTTTTTTTAAAAAGAAGGTGATCCTGCTACTTGTGACAATATGTATGAACCTGCAGGGTATAATGCTAATGAAAATAAGCCAGGCACAAAGAGAAAATACTGCATGATCTCACTTATATGTCAAATCTAAAAAAAGTTAAATTCATAGATGCAGAGAGTAGAATGGTGGTTACAAAGGGAAGAAAGGTAGAATAAATGGAGAAATTTTGGTCAAAGTCTGCAAAGCTGTGGTTATGTAGGCTGAATAAGTTCTAGAGATTTAAAGTAGAGAATGCTGACTATAGTTAATAATATGATAGCATATGCTTTAAATTTGCTAAGATAGATTTCTTGTGCTCTCATGACCAAAAAAGGGTTAACTATGTGATGGGATGGATATGTTAATGAGCTTGTCTATATTAAACATTTCACTATGTAAATACATATAAAATATATTGTACGCCTTAATATATGTACAATTTTTATTAAAACAAAGTTGCTGTTGCTGTTTTGAGAAGTGGATGTAGGCATGTTGCTAGTGAAAAGCCCAGAGTGAGGTCTTTCCACCGCGTCTGAATGTTACACTATGGGTTCCCTTGGAGCTGAACAGTCCTTCCTTGGGCTTGAGAGACTTCCTTTCTGATGGTTTACCTACTAAGCTTAGGCCTTTCCCTTATTGTTTCCTTCTAGATCACTCCATCAATAAGCGATTTTAGGTTGGTTTTGACTCCAAAATCCCCATTACATCGAGGCTATTGCTCACTGCACTGTGTAGAACACCATGGCTTCCCGGGACCCTCTAATCTCCACCCCTCTGAGCAAGTGCCACTTTCCTCCAAAGCACTGTCATGTTATAAATATAGCATGTATAATTATTTACTCACTAGTATCCCATTGCAGGAAGATTCCTGCAATAGGGCTTCCTGCTGTGCTCTCCCCCCCATCCCACCTGCTTCCCTTCCTTCTCCCCTGCCCCACTTGCTTGCTTCTCCACAGCTTTGCTCCCTTCTGCAGTGCTTATCTTCTTTCTACCCTGTGTTGATATACAAATTAACCATCAGCTTGGTTGGGTTAATTTGCATACTCACCCTGATTAGCTGTTGGGCGTGGTTTGGGCATAGCAAATGTGTGGTTAATATGCATATTACTATTTTATTAGGTAGGATTTGTCTGATATCTTCTCCTGTTTAGAATATAACCTCCTGCCTATAAAAACAAAGATTTTTTTTAAAATCTATATTGTTCACTGGGATAGCCTTGAACTTAGAATAGTGCCTGGCACACAAAAGGCAGGGACTAGCTGTTGTATGAAAGTGAACCTGATACTGTCACCTAGCCTACAAAGTCACCTGCTCTCACGTTTCTGCCAGGACCTCGCTTCTTGTTATCTAGAGTTCCAGGTCTGCCTGTGGAACCTGGGGAGGTCTCGGCTCCCTTTCTTAGGAGGCCAGTGCTGAGGAAGCCAGCACAGCAGCACAAGTGATCCTGACACCTCTCTTTAAGGTGAGCCATGAGCACTCCCCACTGGGACGTGGTGGTCGTATTCTTCTCTCGGAGTTTAATGTGATTGTAATTTGTAGTTATTGATGATGCCACCAAGAAAAGCAACATAAGGAAGGCATCAGGGCGGGTCTCCCTGGCCAAAAATCCTGCACACCACTGGTGAGGAGGATGAGAAGGACCATGGAGAACACTCACGCCTATCCTTTGATTTTCATCTGAAAGACTATTGCAGTCTAAATAAGCAGAGTGGCTTTATCAATAACTCTTAGCTTTCAGCCATAGCTTAGAATCAAAATAAAGCATTAATCTGATGTTTTTCTGCTCTATAGAGCCTGGCATTCCCTTTTTAAAGACAAATACCAGAGAGACCGCTAGAAAAAAGAGACCATATCTTTGACCTCCCTCAGGTTACTTGAACTTCCTAAACCTCAGTTTGCTGGTCTTCAAAATGGGACCAATATACCTTCCTGAGAATGTTGTGAGGATTATGTGCTATAGCATTTATAAATGACTCCTGGGCTTCCCAAAGTACATACTTTGCCAAGCATTGAGCTAAGGACACCGGCTGTCCCATCATCACAGCCATTCTTTGAAGAAGGTAAAGATCTTAATTCTCATTTTACAAATGAAGAAATGGGAGCTTGGGTAGAGTTAGAAAATTGCCCATGTCCCAAAGCATCAGGCATCCTCCCAGGAGTCCCAGATTGCAAAAAGTCACAGGCCAGGCTTAGGGACCACACTGGTGGACAAATGTGGGCCTCTAGTAAAAAATATATAAAAATAAAATTTTAAAAAATTAAAGAAGGTCCAACCAAGTAACTTTGGGAGTCACCCAGGCTCTGCAGCTACATGAAGTCTCTCTTGGCCTGTCTCCAGAAAAATGAACATACCCATTTACAGACATTTTTACTCTTGCACTTCAGAGCTTATTGCTAAAGTGGAGGTTATTCAAGATCACCAGTTACTGAAAGAAGTAAACCCATTTATACTTTGTTTTCAGTAATATGGCTTTTGGAAGAAAAAAACAATGTTTTCTTCTAAAATGAGAGGTGAGGCTGCCCTTTCATGAGCGGAGACAGGGTGCAAAGAGATTGTAGTTATTCATGTCTTTTTGATTCCAGATTGGTGATGGCATTAAAGGGTGAGGAAGATGAAGGGGATGGACTAGAGAGCTCTCTCCTCCCTCAGTTTCAGAGCATTAAGTAGTTGGTCTGGTCTAAAATGAAACCAACTAAAATTTCATTTATTTATTTCTGATTATTTTTTTCATTTATTCCTTTGTTAAATTTACGGTCCAGGTTCTATACAAGATGGTATGGATGATAAAAACCCTATCTCAAGTCTTTACAAAGCTTAAAAATCTATTAAAACAACATTTTAATGATAACAGCTAATTTTTGTAGCATAATTACTGTTTGACAGATTAATAAGCACTTTGTTTGTATTCTTTTATTGCATCCTCCCATAAATCCTATGAGACAGGAACCATTATCAGTCTCATCAGCCACCTATGCATTGAACAAGGGGAAATTGAAGGACTGACTACACCAGAAAATATCCAACCCAAGATGTAAACTCAGGGCTGACTCCATACGTCTTGATCAGATAGTGCTTTAGATATAATTGCAAGCCACTACTATCCACAGAAGCATCTGCCAAAAAGCCTTTGAGGGAGTATGGAAAGTACCATTGGAGTGGGATATCCCACTTGGGCTGAGTGGCAGTGGGAAGTACAAGAATGGATCCATACAGGTAAAAAGTGGCAATTTTTTAAAAATAGCAACAGCAGACTGCATTACATGACCAGTGGAAAATAAGACTAGACTAGCCAGAGAATTTTCCCAGCACCTGGAAAACACTCAAATCCATCCATATCACTTGCCCCAAAGCCCCTAAGAAGTCTCTTTCCCTCCATCTCTCATTCTGACACAAAATGAGCATCAGGTGCCTGTCTCTAACTCATTCCCCTCCTTTGGCAGCCACTCAATCCAAGTAGAAGCCTGGCTACATCCTCTGATTGAGAGAATAGGGAGGATATTTTGGCCCTTCTAAATGAATTTCAAAATAAAACCAAACAGTAAGGCATCCAGTGAAAAATGTGTTTTGATAACAATGAGAAGAAATAGGGGCCCACATTTATTATGCAAGTGGCAGACAACGAAGAGGCTAGTAGCACACTTGGTTTCAAATCTTCGGTCTCCTATTTCAGAGCGTCATGATTTTGAGCAAATTGCTGAGATGATTCACACAAAGCACTTAGAACAGAGGCTGTGACATTGTAAATGCTCAATAAGTGGTACCTATTATTGTTATTACTTATTGAGCCCTTGCTACACATCACACACTGTTCTAATTGCTTTACATAAATTATATAGATAAATCTCTGGAACTAGTCCATTAGCTAAATACTATTATTATTCCCAGCCACCTCATGGATAGGAGTAGGGTATCTTCAATTACATTGGGAATCTGAAGAAAACGCATTGCTCACATCCACAAAGTTTACCACCATCTTCACCACAAATAACATAAGAAAATTCATTCACTTTAATGACTTAATTTTAAATTGATCTTCTTATGAAAAATGCAAATCTAGGTATCCCTGTTTCAAAGGGAAAAAAATTGTAAATACCATTGAAATAACTTCTCTGGGCATTGGTTTTTGAGAACATCTTAGTCATATTCCATTCTGGAACAGTAGATTCAGGTTCAACTGGGGTTTCAGTATCTCATATCCAAGGATATATTCCATTGCTCCATCAGTCTCATCAGCCGCCACTGCATCACACTCAACCTTCCTTGAGTACAGTATTCCCTACGGTAAGAAAGCAACACTATACCAGGCTTCACCAGGCAACCTTTGTCCTCAGGATAAGTAGCAAAAGCAACCGGCTCGGTGGCTAAAGGGAATAAATCGAGGGTCAATAGGCAGCGAATCATCTATCTTTTGGATAGATATAGAGACAATAAAGCAACAAGCAGACTGTCAATTTACAATGGGGAGGGGAGGGAGATCTGGGGGAGATAATAGATCAATCGAAGGACTTGTATACATGCATATAAGTACAACCAATGGACATAAAACTCTGGGGAGGGAGGGTATATATGGGAGGGAGGGAGGGAGGCAAAAAAAATCAATAAAATATATTTAAAAAAGTAGGCAGCGAATCAGAAACACTTCAAAGCTACTTCAGGGCATTCTTATAGGATTAAAGATAAATGGGGCTAGGTTATAAATAAAAGCAATATCAACCAGCACTGGCAAGAAAGAACAGAGAACTCAAACTTTTTTTTATATATATATATAATACATATGTAAAATAAGTACATATGTCTTTCCTAGTGGTGCTGAAAATTTAGAGTACATTAGACTTACCTAGATATTGGAGAAATTAATATTTAGACCTCCCCCAAAGATTCTGACTTAGTAGGTCTTGAGAAGGGCCTATGAAACTCTTTTTTATTAAATCAAACATTCCAATGCAGGGCCTCTCTGGACCACACCACGAGAAACACTGCATTAATCCACTCACAGGCTCTCACCCAGCAGGTAACACAGCCTCCAGGGAGACATGTCCCCAGCTTATTAAAAACTAGCCAAGAGTCACACATTTTCTAAACTTGACATGGTTAAGACAGACAGGAGCTCCATCGGTTTCTCCAACTTTTCTAGAAAGGTTTTCTTCTCCAAGAAGTAGGATATTTTTTTAGTTGCTGGTGAACAGATACACATTTCCATTCTATGTTTTCAAAGTGGTTTGTTTTTTCTTTTTAATTTGTTGGGGTGTCACTGGTTAACAAAAGTATACAGGTTCTAGGTGTATAGTTCTGTAACACATCATCTGTACACTGTATTGTGTTCACCACCCCAAGTCTCCATCCATCAGTATTCATCCCCACTGTGCCCTCCATTTCCCCCTTAGCAATTACCACAGTGTTTTCCATGTCCATGTTTTTCTTTCTATTGTTTTTTTTTTTTTTTTCAATCACTCCACCCCCTCTCTCAGCCCCCACAATAGCTGTCAGCCTGTCACTATTTTGCTTGTTACTTAATTATGTTCATTAGAGTCCTCATATAAGTGCTTGTCTTTATCTGGCTTATTTCACTTATCATCATGTTCTTCTGATCCATCTAGGCTGTTGTAAAATGTAAAATTTCCTTCTTTTTTTTACAGCTGAGTAGTATCCTATTGTGCAAACGCACCACAAAGTTTGTATCCATTCACATACTGATGGACACTTGGGTTGCTTCCAAATCTTGACTATTATAAACAATGCTGCAGTGAACATAGGGGTGTGCACATATTCTTTTGAATCCATGTTTCAGTTTTCTTTGTATACATTTCCAGAAGAGGGATCACTGGGTCTTAAAGCCATTCCATTTTTAATTTTTTGAAGTAATTCTATACTGCTTTCCACAATGGCTGCACCAATCTGTATTCTTATGAACAGTACAAAGTGCTTTCTGATGATTCATTTTTAAATGGAGATAGGACTACGAACCTTTCTGCACTTCTCTGCATTGCTCCATGTCCTAGCTCCCGCCTTGAATCTATCCCTGGAACAGCCTATTTTTGGCTCCAGATGTAATCACTTAAGTGAGGGACAACACTGATACTCAGCTATCTTAACAACCAAGCAAAGTAAAATAAATAGCAATGATGGATGCCAATGTTCAGATGTGTGAAGCTGATTTAGATAAAGTATATATTTCAGTTTGAGATGCAATAAATAAAAATAAAAAATAAAAATAGAAACAGTGGCCACATGGAGCCCTTTCCCAATACTCTGCCAGAGAGAATCTTTATCTAAATTGATACTATATAAGTAACAGAAGACACAAAGTTGTCTGATGCATAATTCATATATTATAAAATCATGTAAGACTCAAATAATTGAAATAAGAGTTAGTTAGGTGATCATTATACCAGGGCAATTTCTAAAGATTTTAGTCCTGCTTAATATAATAGAATTCTTAGTTGCAGATGTATATATTTAACCATATTTATTTCAAATATTTTCCTTCCAACAAATTATACCTCATTACATTCGACATGTTATACTTCCTCATATACTTCCTCATTATAATAGAGTATATTTTTTTATTTTGTTTCAATAAATACAAACTATGTAAAGTTATACAGAACCATTTACTTGACAATTATTCATGATACTTATATGTTGTAGCTTAATGACTAACAACTGTAACTTAATCACTTTTTAATAACCTTGCTTTCAAAAGGAATATTTAAAATAGAATGCTATAATATTTTTGTAATGCTAGAACCAAATTTTGCATTATAATTAAGCTTATGTTTTATGTGAAACACACACATAAGACTTGCTGCTAAAAGGACCACACTGAAAAGAAAAATTATAATCAACACAATGGAAATGCAATTCATTAAATAACACAAAATGGCGTCAAAGCAGGGGTCCTCAAACTTTTTAAAGTGGGGGCCAGATCACGGTCCCTCAGAGACCTGGAGGGCCGGACTATATGAACTACTAATTCCTACTGTAACACCTCGGCTGCGCTCACTGCCCAAAAAACCTGGCGGGCCAGATCAGACTCCTCTGCGGGCTGCATGTGGCCCGCGGGCCGTAGTTTGAAGACCCCTGAGTTAAAGCTTAACTTATAGATAATTGAAGGTATAGTGTATTACATTTACATAGAGAGTCATGAGCAGATCAAAACTATTTTGAAGGATCATCAAAATGAGCCAGGAAAGCATGACCTGCTTTGGGTTTTTTGTTTGTTTGTTTGTTGTTTTTGTTGTTGTTGTTATTTTTATTTATTTCAGAGAGGAAGCGAGAGGGAGAAATAGAAACATCAATGAAGAAAGAGAATCATTGATCAGTTGCTGCCTGCACAACCACTACTGAGAAACAAACCCACAACCCAGGCATATGCTCTTGTCTGGAATCAAACCTGAGATCCTTCAGTCTGCAGGCCAACCCTCTATCTGCTGAGCCAAACTTGTAGGGCACCTGCTGTTTTGATTACAGAGAATGGCACCTCCCTGGATTGTGGCATTAGTATAGATAATGGTTTTCTACCACTGCATAGCAAACTGAGTAACTTAGAACAACACAAACTTAATACTTCACACTTTCCATATAGATGAAGAGTCTGTTAGTGAGTCCTCTACTAAGGTTAGTGAGTCCTCTACTAAGGCTAAAGTGAAAGTGTAGGATGTGACTATGATCATAGCTGAAGCTCTGTGCCCTCTTCCAAAATATTTGGTTGTTCACAGAACTTATCTTTGTAGTTATATGACTGAGGTCCCTGTACTCTTGTTAAATGTTGCACAGTGACCATTCTTATTATCTAGAAGTTGCTCCTAGTGCCTTGCCCTCTGTATAACATGGCACTTTGCTCCATCAATGCCTGTAGGAAAATCTCTCCTATTTCCCAAGTCTCTGTAAGCTTTTTGCAGGGAGTACATGGTTAAGCCAGTTTCACTTAAATAGGCTCCCTTATGATGATTAGGGACCTTAATTACAGCTGTCAAAATTACTTTTGCCATTTACAGTATAGCACTTTTGCCAAATATAGTATAATTATAGTAGTTGTATCTTACCATAGCTACAAGTTTTACTTATACTCAAAGGAAAGGGGATTTACAGGGTATATACATCAGGGCATGGAATCTTGGGGCCACCTTAGAATTCTGCCTACCACAATATATTTCTACTTTTAACTGCTAATAACACACCAGGTGTCCTCTGATTATAGAATGCTGAAGAACAATTTTATTTTATAATTTTTTTCCAAACTAAGTTTGGGATCTATTAGGCTTCTGAATGCATAAGAGCCAACACACAGATTTGAAGTCCTGGAATGGAATCTGTCCACCACCCACTTGTAGTATCAAGAGGAAAAACATTGGCAAGAAAAAGGCATGTTTGTCAACTTGGCACTTGATTGCACATTGACCAGCTGGCTTCACCCATTAAAGTATATAAGGCAAAGAGAACAATCTTGCAAAGGATGAAGAGTTGCCTGTCTAGGGCCCTGACACAAGAGCTTTCAGATTCCTTGCCGAAACCGGTTTGGCTCAGTGATAGAGCATCGGTCTGTGGACTGAAAGGTCCCAGGTTCGATTCCGGTCAGGGGCATGTACTTTGGTTGCGGGCACATCCCCAGTAGGGGTGTGCAAGAGGCAGCTGGTGGGTGTTCCTCTCTCATCGACGTTTCTAGCTCTCTATCTCTCTCCCTTCCTCTCTGTAAAAAAATCAATAGAAAAATATTAAAAAAAAAAAAAACCAAAAAACAAGAGCTTTCAGATTCCAATCATTCTAGTGCAGATTCTCCCTATATATTTTTTCCTATTTCTTTTAAAAAATATATATTTTATTGATTTTTTACAGAGAGGAAGAGAGAGGGATAGAGAGTTAGAAACATCGATGAGAATGAATCATCGATCAGCTGCCTCCTGCACACCCCCTACTGATATGTGCCCACAACCAAGGTACATGCCCCTGACTGGAATTGAACCTGAGACCTTCCTGTCTGCAGGCCGACACTCTATCCACTGAGCCAAACCGGTTTCGGCTCCTATTTCTTATAGTAATAACAACTGTACCCTAGCTCTGTTCTCACCAAGGTTGTGACTGACTTAGAAATATCTTTTTACTCCTATCATAATAGGTCATAGTGGAATCATCACTTGGGCACAAATACTAATATAATACTTCACTAATTATAGAGCTTTGGGCAGATACCGTCTCTTAGCCTTACTCACCTCTCCTATATAAAAAACAAACAAACACACACACACAAAAACACCACATAATAATAATACTTCGGAGCTGTTGTGTTGACTTAAAATAAGTGACACACTAAAATAAGTACCAAGTGAAAACATGAATCGTTCTTATTATTGCTCCCAAGGTGTAGCCAGAATCTAGTTCCGTGTCTGCCCTATAATATCCACTCCACATGTGGCTGCTAAAATGCAAAGCCTTTCATCTTCTCTGACCTACCCTCAGTCTACATTGTTGTCCGAGTGATAGGAACATATTTTCCAGTTTCAATGTACCTCACTGACTACAGAATGAATTTCCAAACCATGGCAAGGCAAGGATCCCTCCCAAAACTCCAAGAAGTTTTCTGGCCTCATTTCCCAATAATCCATCTTTACACCCTTGGTTCCAGTCATGCTGAACTACTGCTAGAGCTAATATGCCAGACTGATTTATCCAACTGCTTCTTTTTTCCTTCTGAGGAATTCTTATATATCAGTTGAAATATTTCACTTGGGTGGGGTCTTCACAAGCTTCTATCCCCAACTAGACAAGATTAACCCACCTTTGTTCTGCTTTTACTTATCTCACCTATAATTCCTGTGAGATTTATGAGCTAGTTGACATAACTACCTTCTTTATGAAACTATGAATTATAGAGAGGAGGGATCATATCTTATTTAGCTTTTCGGCCTCAGTATTTATACATGTGCCTGGAATACACTAGCTGATCAGTAAATGTTACAATAATGAAGAAGAAATGAAAGGCAAGAAGTAAAAAGGGAAGAAACTAATGGCGTGCTATCTATAGGGCACAAAGAGGGTTTAAGCCTAATGCATAACTCTCCAACAAAGAATCACCAAGCCTACCATCCCACCATTAATGATTAAATTTTCCACATTAAGCTTTCCAAGTGTCCCAAAAATAATTTATAAGAAAACACTAATCACTAACACCCTGGTGTGAAAGAGTTTGTTCATCACTTTTGTGCAAAAAAAAGTGAGACATTGGCAACCTGGTAACTTGATACCTGATGGCACTGACGCATGAAGGAGAAAATATTTTAAGAGCCAGTTTCTTGGGAAGTACAGAAGCTTATCCAATAGAATAACTAGTTGAACTAGAAAGTCCAGAGTAATTCAAAAGTAATGAGAACATCTAAAATAACCCAGAGGTTATAAGGCAATCACTATTCTGCAATAGTGGGACTTTCTGTTTTCTATTAATTTATCTCAGTATTAAACATTCAAATTTACTCTATTAAAATAACTTACTACCCACCACATTGATGGGTGCAGCCTCCCAAATTACTAAACCAACTTTATATAAGTTGGCTTCTGTGTTTTGTAACAACTGACTCAGGGTTTCATGTATTCCCCTTCTTTAGGGACACAGACTGCCTGGCATAATATTCTCAAAGGTAACATAAATTTGTTCTTATGAGCTGCTCTGGCCCTCACACTCCTTAAATGGTCAATCATTCAAGAGACAATGGACAGGTGGTTCTGTGTTTTTTTCAAATGCTTGTCATTAACAAGAGAAGAAAAACTGACATCTGCTCAGGGATATTGAATATTTCATAATTTTTTTTACAGTATCTTGGATTTGATCAAACTCTCAATTCACATGCCACCTGTCTTGTTCTTAATTTTTAAAGTCTGATGAGTTTAACATAGAAGTACTCAACACATTTTGATTAATGAACATAGAAATCATTTTAATGAATTAACATAAAATTATAAAAAAAAATGTATTTGTTATTCAGAGTTCCAAAATCACTATATCATTTTTTTCTGACTCACTTTCCTTTGGGGGAAAAAACTCTCTATATAATAGTGTGAGGCTATGACACACATTGACCACCAGGGGGAAGATGCTCAATGCAGGCACTGTCTCCTGGTGGTCAGTGTGTCCACAGCCAACCTCCTAGGTCAGCCAACCTCCCGCAGTCCCCCCACCACTCCACCCACCCCTGGCTGGCCAGCACTAATCACCCCAATCAGATCTGATCACCTGTCAGACCGAGGGACCCCACCCATGCATGAATTCGTGCACCTGGCCTCTAGTATATCAATAAAATTCATGGGGAAAATCAAATAGGCAAATACTTATTTACATCAACCTTTTTAAAAATAATACCATTATGTAGTACTGAAAACCTGATAAATAAACAATAAGCATCCCTACTGATACCATTTATTTAGCTAGTTATTAATAATAGGAAGGAACGAAGGGAAGGCCAGACTTTATAAGCCTGTTATTTGAGCAGCTTCACCAGGAAGTTGTAATTCATACTCCCTAGGGGACCTCCAACCCAGTTCCTGTAGAATCACCGGGGGAAGGAGTCCAACAAAGAGGAGAAAAAGGCATGCACAGTGCAGTTGGGGTGATATAGGGAAACTATTGCCTGTCACTCAAACCTTGGAACAGGTCATTGTCCAGAATAGGTGGAACCAATGCAAGCCTTCACAAATTTGGGGATATATACATAATTACCCAAACCAAGGCATTTTCTTTCCGTGACTCTTGTGATTCTTGGTTCATGGGGCTCTCTTGTTCCTACTTCCTTACATTCAAGTGTATTGCCTTCATAGCTATGTGGCTCTGAGGACCCCACATGCAATGGACTGAATTGCAACTGGGAACACAAGCTAAGCTAGCTTGATGCTTGACTGGACTCTGATCCAACATGTAATGGAAACTATGGATACTGGCTCTGACACTAGCTCTGCTGAAGCCAAAGCTATACTTCTTTCTTGGCAGGACAAGGGGAAATGGGACCTTGGAGACTCAGAGGTATAATTCCACAGAAATAAAGCTTTTTACTATATTTCATCCTCTCATCTGAGTCTCAGAAAATTCCTTTTCTCAGGATATCACAAGACGCCCACTCATTCTACCAACAAAGGGAGATGAAGACTTCTCTTCATCTGCAACACTACTATATATATATATATATATATATATATATATATATATATATATATATATATATCACAGTGACAGGGTATGAGTATAAAGAACAGAAATAAAGTGCATGTATGTGTGACTATTTACTGCCATAACTTGAGCATCCAAATGGCTCTTCTCTACAGCAAAGCAGAATCAAAAAGTTATGCAGTGGTCCCAATGATGCTGTTCTCGCTCAAACCTTTTAGAGCTCCTGTTTTGGGAATTCTCTTTAAATTCTTGCTGCCATCATGCTCAAATCTTCCGTTCTTATGCACCAGCGAGAAAGGTAGCAAATGGTATTTTAAAAGCCAAATCCTTATTGGTAACCTTTTCTGAGAACGGTGGTTGGGAGTCCTGGAGATGTGATGAGCACCTTGACAGCTGCCAGAGCGTCACATGGTAGCTTCTCTCTCTCACCTCCCCGGGCATGTCATAGTTGGCTAACCAACAAATGTGGGCTCCTGAGGCATGGAGTAAATTAGCCACCACCTGCAGGTTGTTTCCATGAGTATAAAATCATTATAACCTGGCGTCTACCTGAAGCCCATGCGCCCTCACTGCCATTAGTATAAAAAAAAAAAAAAAAAAAACCCTCAAATTTTATCCAACTCACAGGAAAGGCATAGGCCCCTTTTCATCATATTTTGAATGTGTTATGTCTGATAAACAGCATCACACACAATAAGAGAGAGAGAGATGCAAGGGA